>NW_021703781.1:60627580-61164069 GCF_005190385.1 Monodon monoceros
TATATATATATATATATATATATATATATATATATATATATATATATCTCACATCCTCTTTATCCATTGATCCATTGATGGAAGAATGTCTTATTCTTGTAGTCACAGGATTAAGCTCCATAAATCCAGGCACAAACATTAATTGTGCAAGTTGCAGAATTACAACTTAGGTTGGATTCACAACTTAAGTTGGATTCATTTGGTTGCCAAATGAGATATGCGAAAGTTAGGACATTTATTGATAAGTATAGATCTTCCTCCACTTATGGTGGAACTTATGCCTTGATAAACCCATTGTAATTTGAAAATATTGTAAGTCAAAAATGCATTTAATACACCTAACCTAACAAAATCATAGCTTAACCTAGCCTACTTTAAACATACTCAGAATACTTACATTAGCCTCCAGTTGGGCAAAATCATCTAACACAAAGCCTATTTTATAATGTTGAATAGTTCATGGAATTTATTGAATACTATACTGAAAGTGAAAAACAGAAGGTCTGTATGGGTACAGAATGATTGTAAGTGTCGTGGTTGTTACCTTCGTGATCGAGAGGCTGACTAGGAGCTATGGCTCACTGCTGCTGCCATCCAGAATCATGAGAAAGTTTTGTACTGCGTGTGGCTAGCCTGGGAAAAGATCAAAATTTAAAGTTCAAAGTGTGGTTTTTATTGAATGTGTGTTGCTATCACACCATGGTAAAGTTGAAACCTCCGAAGTCAGAGACTATCTACATTGAAGCCCTAACATCTGGAATGGGAATATTTGAGTGAACTCAGGTGAGGTTAAGTAACTTGATTCTCAAGTTATTTTGAGTCTCTTTTTCCAGCGGAAACAGCCTACCCTCTTGTGTCTGAGGAGTCAAGCTGCCTCTTATGTGAAGACCCTATAATTTCATCTGGAGAGTTGCCATATTGGGGGATGCCTATTATCTTGAAGTTCTACCATATACTTACCTATTATTGACACTGTAGTCATGAATTAGAATCCTAGGGTCATATCTTAGAATCTTCTAGAACAAGCTCAACATCAGACCCAGCAGAAAATAGTTAATGCTTTAAATTTTTAAAAAGATTTTTCTACAAGTAGAAACCCAGGGAATATATATGAGAATGGATTCTAATAGCTTCTATGGTAGTCTCTTTTTTTTTGAGGTACGCGGGCCTCTCACTGTTGTGGCCTCTCCCGTTGCAGAGCACAGGCTCCGGACGCGCAGGCTCAGTGGCCATGGCTCACGGGCCCAGCCGCTCCGCGGCATGTGGGATCTTCCCGGACCGGGGCACGAACCCGAGTCCCCTGCATCGGCAGGCGGACTCTCAACCACTGCGCCACCAGGGAAGCCCTACGGTAGTCTCTTAAAGATAAAGCAGCATATATCTATATCTATATCTGTATCTATATCTATATCTATTTATCTATATATCTCCTGATTAGGCTAAATATGTTGATATGCGTGCATTTACCAGAAATTCCGGATTTAACGTATACCAATCTAAAAGAGTTTATAACAGTTCTAATGGTTGACTAAAACTTGAACTTAACGTTCTCCCTCAGTTAATGTGATTGAGATGCCAGAACTTCCATGGAATAATGTAAAGGAAGGAATACAAAGGTTCAGGGAGATAGAACTGTGAAATGGAGTTAACATTCAAGGCTTGCATTTCATCATTTCCCCACTGCATCGTCAAGAGTGCTCAGAAGACAAGAGTTTCACTAAGGCACTGAGAAATACATTAATGATGAGAGTGTCAGTATCCTCGGTAGGCTCTGTGGTAGCTTCATTGTCTAGGTTGTATATAAGGATGGGAAATAACTCCCTGATTTCAAAGGAGATGACAAGATCCAAGAAGAACAAAGGATAATGGACAGCATATTATCACCATGGACAACATGAGGATATTTACCATAACAAACAGCAAGGATGCAGTAGAAATTGGACTATTTGGACCTATAGTGATCTTTTGAGGTTTCTAACAAATTATTATGCTTCTAGTAATAAAATAGGTGGTTGGCCTAATTATTATTAATTGAGCCACATTTTTTAAAAAGTTTAAACTCCAGTTCTGGTGATTTTTCAATGCACCATCATGGAGAATCACAGCCATTCACCTAGTTTTCAGATCACAGCCAGTTCACAAACTGTCACTGATTAATGGGGAAATCTCTTCTCCTCAAGAATGGGTCCTGCCATACTGCCACAAGTATATATGTAAATATGACTGCACACCTTCTCCAGATGGACAGGAGACGCTTTAATAAAGGGAAATGGAAATACTTAGCACTTATCAAAATCAGTAGACATTGTATTTGATCTGACAATAATTTCTGGGAATCCTGAATGTGACAGTGGTCTATCAGTTAATTAGGGGCCAATGGAATTTAGGCAATAAATGGAGTCTTGGCCCATGTTTGAATCAAAGCAGGCTCAATAGTTTTATCAATAAATTCAATGAATATTTCCTCACTTTTTTTAAAAATGCAGACTTTAAAAAAATTAATTTATTTTTGGCTGCGTTGGGTCTTGTTGCTGCGCGTGGGCTTTCTCTAGTTGTGGCAAGTGGGGACTACTCCTCGTTGTCGTGTGTGGACTTCTCATTGCGGTGGCTTCTCTTGTTGCGAAGCACTGGCTCTAGGTGCTCGGGCTTCAGTGGTTGTGGTACGTGGGCTCAGTAGTTGTGGCTTGCAGGCTCTAGAGCGCAGGCTCAGTAGTTATGGTGCATGGGCTTAGTTGCTCCGTGGCATGTGGTATCTTCCTGGACCATGGCTTGAACCTGTGTCCCCTGCATTGGCAGGCAGATTCTCAACCACTGCACCTCCAGGGAAGTCCCTTTCCTCACTTTTTGAATGTATAATTATAATAGACAGATATAGCAAATGTCAGAATCCATACTATCCCTCTGACCTATTGACTGAAGGCTATTGTGAAAGAAAGAACTAAATGGAAGTCCCAGGAATTTCTTTTCCTTTACTAGATTAATAAAAGAAAAACCATACCACATCACCAGGAAAACTGCATAGTTCAATAGCACCATCCCGAACTCGAAATGTTCATGAGTGCTGATACCTATCATATCCCATTCAGTTTTTCTAATTAGCCTATGTATGCTAAGGGAGAAGGATCTCCAAGAACAACTGTGATTATCATAAACTTAATTAGGTGAGAACTCCAAATGGTGCTGTTATTTCAGATGTGAAAAGATAAATTTAGGAGCAAATCAACACATCTTCTGGTACCTAGAATGAGCCATGTACCTAGCAAATGCTTTTTCCCCCCTCTATACCAGTTTGCAAAATTCTTCCATCAAAGGCAGCTTGATTTTACCCCACAATTTATTTCATAAACTTGCCTCATTGCAACATCAGTTCTCTTACTGTCACTCATATTCTGCAGGTCTCCGGAATGTCTTAACAACATCCACTACACTGATGACATTGTGTCAATCAGACCAGAGGAACAGGAAATAGCAATTACTTCATTTGCTTTGATAGGACACATGTAAGCCAGATGTTGGGAGATTAACTTTATGAAGGTTCAGGGACATCTTTGTGGAATGTCTTAATTTCCAATGGTCTGAAGCATGTTGAGATATCCAAGGTAAGAGGCATGTTGCTTCATCATGAATTGATATTAAATAGGAGGCACAGTGAGAGCTTTTGTGTCTTGCAGGCAATGTACACATATTTTAGTGTGCCACTCTGAGTCTTTCACTGAGAAACCTACTGCTACCAAGTCTAAGCTCATATTGCTCACTGCAGTACAGGCCAATAAATCAAGAGAGGAGGTGCTGGGGCAAGTAATAGTGACTTTATTTGGAAAGCCAGCAGACTGAGAAGATGGCAGACTAGTGTCCCAGAGAACCATCTTACCTGAGTTAGAATTCAGGCTCCTTTTATACTAAAAGATTGGGGGGGTGCGCTTCCCTGGTGGCACAGTGGTTGAGAGTCCGCCTGCCCATGCAGGGGACACGGGTTCATGTCCCCGTCCGGGAGGATCCCACATGCCGCGGAGCAGCTGGGCCCGTGAGCCATGGCCGCTGAGCCTGCGTGTCCAGAGCCTGTGCTCCGCAACGGGAGAGGCCACAACAGTGAGAGGCCTGCGTACCACAAAAAAAAAAAAAAAAAAAAAGATTAGGGGATGTGGCTGGTTGTTGCAGACCTCTTGGTACTGGCCAGACCTGGGAGGGGATGTGACAGTCATTTGTTCTTGCAGCCGTCTGGTCTAGTCACAATGTTCCTGTAAACCTTCAATAAGACAAATGCTATTTTCTCTTCTGCAACTTTTTATCTCTGCATGAATGAAAAGTTGTTATACCTTTAAAGGTCAAGCCTGGGAGGCAGTGTCTTGAGAAAGGGCTATTGTATATATTTCAGGCTATAGGCAACATTTCTTTACAAAGGTGCAGAGCCAGCATGACTAAGCACAGGCAACTGAAAACAAAGGTTAGCGCTAAAGGAATAGATCCAATATGGAGTCAGGTTTGTTCTCTGTAATACAGTGAGGCAGAGAGACATCAGCTGTCCAGCGCCTACTCCTTGGTGGTTTGAGTTTCAGCTCAAGGGGATTTGACCTCCAAGTTCTTTTGCTATGACTAGTCTAGAAGCAACTGTAAGCAGATAAGGTAGAGAGTCTCCAGGGAAAGAAAACCAGGCCTGGCTTTCTTGACATAAGAGAAGCCATTTTGGCCTAAAGCCATTTTGTGATCTAAGCCTGGCCATAATTCTTGCCCTTGAACAAGTCTCAGTAATTAATGATCTTAAGGGGACAAAATAATGCAGAAACAAACAACTGTTATCAGGCAAAAGAAGTTAACAATAGCAAAGATATCAGTTGTAAACACTCCTGGTTCTATTTCAATGGTAAAGATTAGCCTAAAGGGCTCAACCACCAGATCAACTGGAACCTAATGGATGATGATGACCCTTTCTGACTCTTGTGGTTTCAATCAAATATAGCTTGGACTCTGTCGACTGCCCAAGTCCCTTCATGAGTATGCATGTACCCTTAGCTTAAAACTTGTCCCATTTTGCTGTTCTGGGAGATACTGCTTTGGGAAAGATGCCCAGTGTTCCCATTACTTGCTCCAAATAATAAATACTTCCTTCTCTTGACTAGACACACACCAAGAAGTGACCAGTTTTCTGGGTAACACAACCACTCATCAATGGTCTCAGTTCCACCTCTACAGGGACCTGATTTGAGCTTTAAGGTACAAGTAGTAGCCAAACAGTAGGTCCTCTTCAAAGAACTGAGATCCAGCTTCCTGCAGCCACTTCTCCAAACCTGTACATTTAATAATCCCAGCTTCTTCCATTTGTTCACCCAGTACTAGGGGTGGTAGTTGTTTCCTCAATCACAGCCTTTCATACCTCGGATTTCTCTTTGCTTTATTCAGTTCTCTAAAATTATATTAAATTTGTCTGTTAAAATACGTCATGTTCCTGCCTTCTTACTCCTTCTTACTAGAACTTGACTGATTTTTAAATAGATATGTTTGTCAACTTAACTTTGCTAAATGGTTTCTTGACCTTTTCCTACTCAGAAACCAAAGTAGGAAAATGTTTGCAAAGAGCAAAGTGGGAGAAGTGTTAAAAAACCCAGACCAACTAATAATGATATTGTATGTATAAAATGTTCTCACCTAACATCTTCAATGATGTATATGTAAAATTTCATAACCCCACAATGGCTCAGCTAATTCATTTACATTTTTCTTTGAGCCTATCTTTTGCTATAAAGTCCCTTTAAACCATCCCTAAGTTTAAAAATCTAAATACTTCTTCTCCAGAATTTTGACACAACTGGGTCCTTTCTCCCTTGTATCTGTGATTTAAATTCTTTGAGCCAATAAACAATAATACTTTCATCATTTTAATTGTCTCCTTGTAGCTTCCAGGCTACAAAAATAAAGTATAATAGTGAATGCATTTTCTTTTATGGATTAGACCATCTCTCAGAAAGTCTTAGGCTTGATCTAATCTCAAGATATTTCAGATTTTGGGAGTTAATGATGGTGATTTTTCATTGGTAAAAACAATAAAAACGTAATTCATTCCAGATTGGATTTGGCATATCTGTGTAGTATAATATTTTAGAATTATTGTTTGTTTAGTGCTCTCAATACTACGATCAAAAAAATATGAGGATACACCTAATTTCCTAGCTTTCAACTTTCTTTTTTTTTCACCAAGATTCTCTTGCCTTGTTCTCATGGAAAGATGATACTGCCTATTGAAAGGTATGAAATCAGCAGAGATGTAGCATTTCCCAAATTTTTCTTGCAGACCCGGGCCTCTATGATGAGGATACAATTCTGTTCATTTCTCTTTCCCTTCACTAAAATAAAATTGCTGGCAGTAATTCCTAGAAGTGCACCCAGAAAATCCAGGAACTATAATTATGACACTGGGGATCACCTGCTTCATGGAATTAACATTTTAAAGGGAAAAGTGTGAAATGAGACACATAGTTTCCTTAAAAATAAGTCTCAAATACTCAGAAATATCCCCCAGATTATTTGCACTTAAAAGAATAAGGAAAATGATTTTGTAAAGTGTGGAAATGTTACTTTCCAAAAAAAAAAAAAAAAAAGGAAAGAGTTACAGTGGAATCCAGATGGAGACAGGGAGACAGATAACTAAATGGTCTAGTAGAATAATTTTATGCACTTTTCACGCACACTTATTTTTTCATTCAATTTGTTGGAAGTGTCTGTGACTGAGATGCTTTGGCTGATTTAGCACAATAAAGAAAAACAAAGGGAGTTAAGTTTGAAGTTAAATTGGAGTTACTTAAACTATGGAAATATGCACCTTCTCTAATACAGGAGATAATACACAAGAGTGGGCAATGATGGGGAATGTTCTCCACAGCTTATTATTTAGGAAAATGGAATTCAGTGGTTAAATATTTAAGCTTTAGAGTCAGACAGACAAAGGCCAGAATTTCAGTACAAATGCTCCAAGCATGGTGCCTATTCAATATTTTCATCAATGTTATATTTTGTTATGATGACTGTTAAGATGCTGATAAGAAGATGTTAGAGGAAACCCTGTCCTGCCCCAAGATTAGATTCCAAGATGTAAGATTCCCCTTACATACAAACTTATTTTTATTGAACAGGTCAACTCTGATAATATGAGAATGGTTAAGTCAACTTTCTGCTCCTGAGATCCAAAAAGAAACAAATCCTATTGTTATAACTCTGGTTTACTTATCTGGAAAGTGGAGATTGTACTAGTGCTGATGTTACAAGATTTATGTGAGAATTATGGTGATCATTTTTTAATTCATGATGTACTAATAGTGTCATGCCTGGCACATAGTAAGAGCTCAATAAACATCAACTATCACTATTATTATTTGTAGAGAAAGAGATTTGCCTAACCCTTGTCTGACATGGGCCACAGAGAGCACCGATGCTTGGGGTCCCCAGACTAATAGTGGGCACAAAATCTTAACCACTGGATTAATCATATTTTTAATTTTTCTATATCTTATGATTACTATACCTTTTGACTTTTAGTGGGGGGTTCCCTTGCTGGCTGGGGAGAGACTGCCCCTCTAGCTAATTCTTAGAGATGGTAAACAGCTTACAGATCAGCCTATTTTTCATATACAAACCAAGCATTCCTGAGTCCATACCCCCAACCACCTCTTTTATCTCACATTCACACTCAAAGCCAATATTTTTCCCTGCCCTAAATCAACAAAGGGACAGATACAAGGCAATTAGGGACTGGCCCTACACCCCAAAGCCCACCTGAATTATTCAAACTAGCCAGTCCTAAAGCGTTTACCCTGCCTGCCTTGCCTTACTCACAGAAACCTCAATAAGGTTGTGGCCTATACCTTTTTCTTGAAACTTTGTGCCCCCTGACTGACTGGTTTTTCCTTCTGTACCCTTTGTAGTGTGCCTTGCCTCTCATTTCTAGCGGAACTGTGAGTCACATTACATTTGTCTTTCAATGGCACTGGCCTCTCCAACTCATCATTCAGTCACCTCTATAAATTAAAATCTCACAGGTCCACTTTGAGACACCCACATCTTTCATTAATAGGTGCACTCAAGTCCTCTTAGATAAGTACTCAGGCTTGGCCATATTGGCTCTTTCCCCGTTGTTAGGCTGCCCCGAGATGCTAAGCGGAAGCTGATCTATCCTAGAACAATGAGACACTTGGTAGAGAAGAACTGAGGCATCCCAGCCGAGAGGCAACACTGTGACAGATGAGTGAGTGAGTGAGGTCAGTTTAGACTATCCAGCCTTTCAGGCCATGTCTGACTTCAACTGCTCCAGTGAGCTCAGTGATCTACAAGTGAGATCAACAGAATAGGGAATAAAAAGAAATCGTTGTTGTTTTAATTAACTAAGTTATGGGGTGGTTTGTTATACAGCCATAGAGAAGTGAAACACAAAAGAAACGTGATGGAAATTATATGTGTTATTAAACGCCTTGAACACACATCCACACAAATGCACACATGCATTTCTACATACTGACCAGTTAATATGTAATAAGAGGCAAATTATGAAAAGTTCCAAAAAATTTTTAAAAATATAGAAAGATAAAATGGTCTCTTTACTAATCAGTATAACTTTGGTTAGCGAAATTCAGGGAAGGGATTAATCCAACTGGGTACCGTAGAACCTTGTGTAAGAGCTTATGACATTATAACATCACTTTCCCTCACAGGATTGTTCTGATGCTTAAGTGAGGTAAAGTACAGAAAGCACATAGTTCAGTATCCAGCATGTGTTAAATACTAAAGTACAGCAGCCATTACTGATCCCATATCACTTACCTGAGATATAAATATGATGACATTTCTATAAATCAATAATAAGAAGGCAAACAACCCAAACAAAACACATGGAAGAAACAAACTGAACAGATATTTTACACAAAAAGTTATCTGTCAAACAAAACAAAAGCAAACACAAACAAACGAACAAAAACAAACAAAAAAACCCACAGATTAGATGGCTGAAACAACAGAAATGTTTCTCACACTGCTTAAGAGCCAGGAAGTTTGAGACCAAGGTGCCAGCAGGGTTGGTGTCTGATGAGGGCTCTCCCCTTGGGTTGCAGTTAGACATCATCTCGCTGTGTGCTCACATGATCTTTCCTCAGTACCTGCCTATGCAGTGAGTGAGGGAGAGAGAGAGTGAGAGAGATCACAAGACAGCTCTTTGGTGTCTTTCCTTATAAGGACACTAATCTTACCCTACCAGGGCTTCACTTTTATGACCTCATTTAACCTTAATTACTTCCTTAGAGTCCCCTCTCCAAATACAGTCATATGAGGGTTATGAATATGAATTTTGGGGTGACACATTCAGTCCATAACAGTATCCCAGTGAACAATAAACTCATGAAACAATACTGAATATCACATTTGTAGGTAAATGCAAACAGAACTCTCAAAGATATAGCACGTCATACTGACTGGGATGGCAAAAACAAACAAAAAGTGTCTGACAACACTAGATATTAGCTTTGAGGTGGTGCAGCTGGCATCCTTGTTCATTGGTTGTAGTAGTGAAAATGGAGACATATTTGAAAGTTTTTTTATAAAGGTAAATGTACTTGGCCAAGATAAATGAAAATTAATATACACAAAAAGGTTGTGCAAGGATATTTATAGCGGTCTTATTCAACTAGGAACTTGGGAACAACCCAGGTGCACATCAACAAAAGAATATATAAACAAATTCTGGTGCATTCAAATAACGGAATGATACTCAGCAATAAAAAAGTATTCATACTGTCTGCACAACACCATGATAAAATTTAAAACATCATATTAAGCAAAAGAATCCAGACACAAGAAAGTGCATGCAATATTATTTTATTTACATGGCATCCTAAAACAGGCAAAAAATATATAAAGAAATATTTTGTGTGGGTGGGGGCATGATTGGGTGATAAGGGGCACAAGCGAATTTTCTGGCATGATAAAAATGTAAGCATTTTAAAAACTTATTGAATTTCACACTTAATATGTGTGAATTTCATTGTATAACTCTGTTTTACCAAAAAGGGGGAAAAAAGAATCACAAGTAGAGAACTCTAGTAGGTTTATTTTTATCGATGATGTGTTTGCTATTATGAGACTCCTTCATGTATTCTAGGATTTCACAAATAAGTAAATATATAGAATGTAATGGGGAGCCATGGTTCTCACTGTTGGAGAAGGGAGTTACAAACATGGAAGAAAATACTTCAATGTACTATATTATTTTGGATTGGAATTTGAAATTTGGAATTTGAATTGAATTTGAAATATGAATATATATATACATATTAATATAATAGATATGTTTGTATAAATATATGTATATACACATACACATAGATATACACATATGTGTGTGTCTGTGCATGCACACACACACACACACACACACACACAGAGATATCTAGTAGAATCTGCCCCAGCATGAGCCAGAATGTAATCCCTCTGAAACACTGCAGCCTAAGCTTTGTGACAACCATTCTACAGATTTCTAGAAATGGAAGCCAAACCATCCATGGTGCCACCTTCAAGCTGCCTACCTGTGACCTACGTGACCCCACAGATCTGCAAGCCCCCATTCAGCCTGAATGCTTTGATGACCTCCTATCTCTGACAGCTCTCTGGTCTATTTACCCAGCAAATCTAAACCATCTCAGCCTAGCCAAACCAGGAACCTTCTCTGCTAGCCATTGGGTTGAAACACATCTTCAATGAAATCTGAACTCCTTCTAAGTTTATACTTTCATAAGTACTCTCCCTCAGCTCTAGAGTACCAGACAGATTTTCCTTACATCTTATAGTTGCTCTTTTACCACAGTTAATAATTCTTTGTGTTAAACCTCTCCTGTAATCTCCTGGCATTTTGTGTCTCCTGATAAAACTCACACTTCTACTGATCAAAACTAACACATATCACATCATATGAAAAGCTCTTTATATCAACTACTAGAGAAAAAGATTTTCTTATGTAGGTAATGAAACAAACCAACCAACAACCAACCAACAACCAATCAATCAACCAACAAAAGCGAGCCTTGCTCTTCTCATAGTGTGTTTCTATAAGAAGAACAAAAAACTAACCTCTTAAAAAGTAGAAATGAAAAAAAAAATCCCTTATACACAGTGATTTACATTCCTTGTTATTTTTGGCTAATTTCACACATTTTAACACTTGGGATTGGAATCATTTCAGCTAAAAAGCTTCTTTCAGTTGAGAAGCCTAGATTCATGTTTATTATTAGCTTGGCAGCAATGAGACCTGGCCCAGCTTTAACATGAGAAGCATATTTTCACGCAGAGTCAAGGCAATGTGGGAGGACATTGCCTCAAGTTAGGGATGTCAGGGACTCTCCTGAAATCTGTTAAACTCAATATACTGAGCATCTACAATGTGCTGCACTAAGTAATTTGGGGTGGGGAAATCTCTGCTTTTAACTAACTTAACAATGAAAATGTATGAATGGTTTTATAGAAGGTAATATAGAAGGTAACATGTGACATAATTCAAATGAGACAGAGAAAGATTTGAGAATTCAGAGGAGACAGCCATCAGAGCCACCTTAAGACCAATATTCAACAAACACTCAATGGATATGGTATTGTTACTGGCATGACCTTGAAGTTTGGGTCGGATTTCAACTGAAAAAAAGGACAGGACTCCCCAGGTGGAGCAGTGGTTAAGAATCAACCTGCCAATGCAAGGGACATGGGTTCAAGCCCTGGTCTGGGAAGATCCCACATGCCTCGGAGCAACTAAGCCTGTGCACCACCACTACTGAGCCTGCAAGCCGCAACTACTGAGCCCACATGCCACAACTGCTGAGCCCGCACACCTAGAGCCCATGCTCTGCAACGAGAGAAGCAACCGCAGTGAGAGGCCCACACACTGCAACAAAGAGTAGCCCCTGCTCGCCACAACTAGAGAAAGCCCTCGCGCAGCAACCAAGACCCAAAATGGCCAAAAATAAATTAATTAATTAAGAAAAAAACAAAGAAAAGATAATGAGTTATGTTTGGATTCACGAATATGGTAGAACTGGCAAATAATGAGACTCTATCCTCAGGAGACAGTCTGTTCAGTTTAATTAGAAAGACAGAGATTAAGAGTAATAGACTCAAATACTTAATTAGAATGCCTTTGGTACACAGAGAGTACTCATAACTAATTAAAATCCAAACATACACCTCATAAACCATGAAAAAGTGATTAAAATCATGAGGAGGTAAGCTTTTTACTTATGAAGTTGTATAACATAATAGATAGTTCTGTGGTATGAACTAGAAGCTCAGAATTCCATTGGGTGTCATTGGCAGTAATGTCCTAGATGGTAAGCAAATGAACAATTCATTCTTTATAAAAATAATTCCATTGACCTATGCTCAATAAGTCATATGGTCTGAGAGTCTTCAGGACTTGTGGCACTTTGCCAGCTGGTCCTCTTATAACAAAGACCCACATTCACATCATGGTCATCATAGGAGGGAGTCTGGAACTTAACAGAAACTGGTTAACCCGTGAGGCCATGGGATTGCTCACCAGCTGGCCTCTGACCTCTAGTATCCAGCTCATGCTGAATGAAATAATTAATGGCTGCTGACATAAGCCTCGTACTTTCAAATATCTGGTCAAATAATGATGACCTTTCCTCCATTATTTTTTTCTTTGTTATTTTCACTGAAAAGATAATGCCTCTGAAGGCCAAAAGGCCAGTACAAGGTTAGGCTGCCAAGGATAACTTGGAATTGATCTGAACTGGATTTTTCTTTTAGGATCAGATATGACAATTTAATGAAATGGCTGGCACACAGTAAAAGAGAAATAAATGAGACTGTATGAATATTATTATCCTCCTTTACTTAATATTTCCCTCTTACGACCATGAAGTTCCTTCTATCTTCTTGTATACCATGGTCTTCAAAAATTTCCACATTGATTTTTAAATCTGAACTGATCATATGTCCCTCTCCTTAGTATCCTTTAGTGGCTTCCCATAGCTCTTAAAATAAAGATCCTGTAACATGGAGTTAGGGCCTCTATAATCTGATGTCACCCTTCCTCTATATATGGTCGTCATATTGAACCAGTTCCACAGCCGTTCTCTCAGCCACTGGCAGCTTTCCACACAGGCCTGAGAGTGTGGCCTTCTCTACCCTTGGACCACTTAGCTCCTCTCTTCCCCACCTGGCTACCCCCATTTATCCTTCAGGTCTCAGCTAAAGTACATTTTCTCAGGGAAGCTCTGCCTGACCTTCCTTACCAGCTATCATAAACCCTCATACCATCACCTGCCTCTCCTTAGAACTCATCAAAATAGTAAGTCTCTACTTCTGTGATAATTTGACTAATACCTGTCTTCCCTACTAGACAGCTCCACGAGGGCAAGGGCACTGCCATTTTTCTCAATATTATACCCCAGAACCTGGTATAGTACTTGGTATGTGGTAGGTTTCATAAATAACGTTCTATCCATTACATAAATATTTATTGAGCACCATGTAACTAAATTTGTGACAACTGCTTAAATGAAAAAGAGAAAAGAAATAATAATAATCAGTATAATAGGAAAAGGTAAATGTATGCAAGATAAAAGTTAATAAAAGTTTCAGTCTTCTACAAAGGAAAGTTTCCCTGTATGACTCACTTTTTGGCCTATTGTTATAAAATTCTAGTTTCCCAGGGACTACAAACCCAGTTATGTAGCCAGAACTACTTTTGAGACACCAAAACAGTAGTGGGGAGTCATTTAGCATTCTAGGAAAATCAGCTTAGGGAAAATAATTATATCTATATCTCTCTATATAGAACTATAGAGCAATAGATATACATATTTGAAAGGTGTCTACTTAAATTATGTGCCATGTCATAGCCATACCATAGCTGGTAAAGAACAGCTATATCATCTTATCTATAGAGAAATAATAGAGCCAAAAGACTGAATGTTAGCTAAAAAAGAACCTTACAAGCTAGGCTTATTTATCAATATGTCATTTTGGAAGTGTCTAGAAAACAGTATGATTTAGAAAAAAATTTTTAAAATTCCAAATAAAACCTTTTAAGGAAAGGTTTGTTTTCACTTACATGTTTGAAAGCAACAATTTGAGTGTTTGTATTCATAATTTGCTGAACTGTGGAACAACTATACTATAGGACGTCTGCCATAGGCATGGGATTGTAAATATTTCGTGGTTTTATAAATGTATGATGATTAAGTGTGTTTTAGTGGTCAACTGAAAATGTTTTACAGAATCAAAATAAAAAAGTTTATTTTTTTGTCTTTATCTGGAGTTTTGAAAATATATTACACAAAATTTATTTTATTTTTTATGTATTAGGACCAAACCTAAAGTTCTCCTGATGATACCAGAAAGGGAAATAGTCCTGGAGTCATGATCCACGGTTCTCCCCTATTTTAGGAGGAAATGCTGTAAAAATTCTGATTACAAATTCTCAATGAGGTCACACATCTGTTTTGATACCTATGGTATACAGAATAAGTTCCCCCAGAGAGGTCCACATCCCAATCCCTGGACCTGTGGTTATATCACCTGACATGCCAAAAAGACTTTGCAGATGTAATTAAATTAAGAATCTCGAGATGCAGTGGGTATAGAGATGCAGTTTGGGAAGATGAAAATGTTCTGGCATTGGAAGGTGGGGATGGCTGAATAATAATGTGAATGTACTTAATGCCACTGAACTGGACACTTAAAATTGGTTAAGAGGGTGAATTTTATGTTCTGTATATTTTAGCACTAAATAATTAATTCTTCAAAACAAAAAAGGAATCTCGAGATGGCATTTGACGATGGAAAGAGGGGTCATAATCAGAGAGAGAAGTTGGAAGATGATACGATGCTGGCCTGAAAATGGAGGGAGAAAACACAAGATAACAAATGCAGGCAGCCTCCAGAAACCAGAAAAGTCATGAAAGGGATTCTCCTTGAGAGCCTGTAGAAGGAATCCAGTCCTGCCAGCACCTTGATTTTAGTCCATGGAGAATTATTTGAGACACTTGACCACCAGAATCATAGGATATTAAGTTTGTTTTGTGTTAAGCTACTGTTTGTAGTAATTAGTGACAACAGTAATAGGACACTGATACAGTAATAAATGGTATATATTTGGTAATCAGTGTTTTTATTAGTCCATTAATAATGAGTGAAATAATTTTAATGTTAAAGTAGCTTCAAAATCAATCATTCAAACAAAAAAAAACTCAATAAATATTTTTGAACATATTATCTTACAGTCTTCTTAGTAGTCAAACATACATGTTTAATCAGTAGTCACTTGGCCTTCTGGGACTGTGTAAATATAGGTAAATTTGCCTTGTACCCCTAATTCCATGTGCTATAGAAGTCCAATACCCTCTGGCCATGAACAAATATAGTATTTAATAGGGGTGATAAGGCAGGTTCAGAAAAGATTATAATGCAGGAAAGAAGTAATATGGATACAAATATGTAGGTGATTCAGAGAGAGAGAGAAAGACAGAGAGAGAGCACTAGTGCCCAATTAGGAAAACCAGGAACTGATTCTTGGAAAGATAGCAGTTGTAAAGTTGAAGACAACTAGAGACAAAGGAAATAGTTTGAGTAAAAATGTGACATTAAGAAATCATGGAGCAAAAACAGAGAAAAGTTGTAGTTTTGAGCACAAGACTGGGAAAAAAAAATTGAAGACCCTGAAAAGACAAGTTCAGGATTTTATTTTTTATTCTGTGGGCAATGGAGAAATTCCCCAAAGTCATGTCACATACAAATCTTTTCCTTGTCCCCTTACACTAATGCTCAAATAAGCACTTCTCTTTCCTTGAGGAAGCTGTAAAGGAGAGAAAACAAACCTGTTTCCAAGTGATCTTCCCAACATCTCACAATTTGGAAGAGCCTATGGCAGCAGAGAATTGTCAGCTCTGTAACTGAGAAGTTACATGCATGCTTGGGGTTGTGAGAAATGAATTGACTTCCTTGTAAAAATGAAGACCTAAAGAGATAAAGATAATTCTTCAGTGCTTCATGTCTTACTCCATCCTTGACAGGAAGTAGAAGACCATGGTGAAGAAGAGTGTGGGCTGGTGTGAGTGGGACACACAGTTTGCCATTAGATGTAGCCAAGAGACTGAGTTTTAGTCATGGAATGTAAACAAAGTGATCAAACTATTTCCAGAAAGAGCCCAAAGAAGAAATTCACATGCCTATTCCTACATCAGCTTTATTTTCCCCCTGGCTGGATGAGACCCACAAAACCACAACAACCTGGAAAGCTACATGCTGAATATGGCAGAGCTTCCCAAGAAGGAGATGTGGACTTGTATTTGGTAATCACCTGGGCATCTATGATACAGAGAATAAGGTAATGGTTGTCATTTCAAACTAGAACTTCCTTGCATCTTCTGCTGAACAAGGCATTTGAGGTCTCAGAGGTCTGGGGTTAAATCACTTACTAGTGGGTACCCTAAGACAATTAATTTCACTTTTATCAACTAGTATGTCTTCATCTATAATATAGGACTGACATTATGCCAACAGAACAAAATTGTGGAATTGAAGCATCTAGCATAATGTCTCCTACATAGTATTGAGTTAGCCAAAAAGTGCCTTCAGTTTTTAAGTAAAAATAAATGACACACTTTTCATTTTCACCAAGAACTTTATTGAACAACATATTCACCATTTTGTTCCACTACCTTCTGCTGTTTTTCAGGCAACTTCACAATTCCATCTTCCCAAAACTTTTCATCTCTTTGAGCAAAGAACTATTCCAGGTGCCTTTTACAGTCTTCCAGGGAATTGAAATTTTTTCCATTAAGAGAATTTTGTAAAGACCGAAATAAATGGAAATCCGAAGATTCAATGTCTGGTGAATACAGCAGATGAATCAGATCTTCCCAGCCAATCTGTAACAGTTTTTGCCTGGTCATCCAAGAAACATGTGGTCTTGTGTTATCCTGATGGAGGATTATGTGTTTTCTGTTGACTAATTCTGGATGCTTTTCGTCGAGTGCTGCTTTCAGTTGGTCTAACTGGGAACACTACTTATTGGAATTTAATTTCACGGAAGTGAAACCATGCATCTCAGATTGGGACTTGAACTCATGTGCCAGGACTCAAGCCCGGCCAAAACCCTGACTGGACTGAACCCACGTGGCTGGGACTCAAACCCAGCCAAAACCCACAGTCTTCCAACTGAGGTCACACACCTGGTTTCAGGACTTAATGAAGCTCAGGTTCTTGATGTCTCATTGCAGAAAGAATTCAGTGAAAGACAAAGTGATAGGTAAGAAGTGGATTTATTTAGAGAGAAACACACTCCACAGGCAGAGTGTGGGTCATCTTAGAAAGTGAGAAAGGCACCAGGGTATGGGGTTGTCAGTTTTTATACGGGCAGGTAATTTTATAGGCTAATGAGTGGGAGGAGTATTCCAGCTATTTCAGGAAGGGGTGGGGATTTCTAGGAATTGGGCCACCGCCCACTTTTTGATCCTTATGGTCAGTCTTGGAACTGTCATGGCGGCTGTAGGTGTGTCATTTAGCTTGCTGATATGTTACAGGGAGCGTATACTGAGGCTCAAGGTGTAGTGGAAGTCGACTTGTCCACCATCTTGGACCCATTTGGTTCTAATCCGGTTATGTCATGTCCTCGGGCTATGTCATTCTTTCAAAGGTTGTGCCCTGCCTGTTTCAGAAGGAGCTCAAAATAGAGGACTCCCTTCCAATCCCACCATATGCACAACATCACCTGGCCTTTGGTGTGGTTGGTGGTGGCTCATTTTGCTTGCCCCATGATCTCTTCTGTTCCACATTATTGTGCAGTATCCACTTTTCATTGCCCGTCACAATGCAACCAATTACTCTTTTTTAAGGCTAACTCAGACTACATTATATTTGAAATCTGCTACCTGGATACTTCTAAGCTTGCCCTCTCTTTTTAAAGGAAGCAATCAAGCCACTTGTTAGTGAAGAAGCTCTCACCATTCTGATCTACCTGCCCAATCCTTCCCATCATGCTCTAGTCCCACCTGCTCCAAGAAGCCTTAGGTGATCGTCTTCTTACAGATCTCCCTGCTTCCTGACTGCCCAAAACATTTATTGCTTGAATTATATATTTTACTTAGTAACATTTACTTTTCATATATACTATTTCTAGCTTCAACTCATTTTGAAGAAGGTAAAGTTTAAGTAGTTAATATAATGTATTTTGAAATGTCTTAGATGATTATATAAACATACATAATACACATCCCTTCCTCCCACAATTTAATCACTCTTTGCTTAGAAGTCTTTGATAGTACCCTGTGGCTGATTTGTTGTTGACCCCTAATTATCCATTTTCCACTGATTTTTTTTTTTGTTGACCCCTAATTATCCATCCTCCCCCTCTTGGATAAAAATAGTTTTAGTCCAACACAGGGCCATTTCACTAAAGACATTGTTTCCCTGTCTCCTTTGTACTTGGGTATTGCCAGGAGACTAAGTGAACTATTTCTCAGTTTTATTTGAATGTTCAATTAAAACAAGTTTGGGAGAGTAGAAAAGGCACATGATGAGAAGTTATGAAGTATAGAACCAGATTCATCAACTTTTAACCAGTTATGAGTCTTTTTCCTGGGCTAGCTTCAGTTTACTCAACTGTAAACTTAGGGTAATGATATCTGCTTTTAATTCTTCTCAAGGTTGTGAGTGGTCAAGTGGTGTGGTTAGGTATTTCACAAGTATTAAGAATTACAGATATAAGAACATTTTTTAATGGCTTTTATAAACTGTTTATTCAGAGCTGTCATTTCACATATTAGGAAAAAAAAACACACACACAACTGAATGGAACACAACCAAACCAAAAAATCTCTGAGGCCTGAGGAGTTGAATGATTGATTTGTTCAAGGTCACATGACTCTTAGATAAGGTCTGAGTCCAAAACCCTCCAGATCTTCCGACTTTGGGCCTGGGCACTTTTAACTGCACTGCCCTCAGTTTATGTCCTGAGGCTCAATGAAATCTTTGTCCTTTCTCCTCTTACTGGAAAACAAACAACAGTGAAAACTGTCCCTCTGGGTCATTCATTGAGTCAGTTGAAGTCAACTTTATCTCCAAAGTCTGGCTACTCTGTGACCTTTCCTGAATTCCATTCTCCAGGCATGGGAGGGAAGCCTATCCTTCTGCAGTCCCACTGGTTAGTATCATTGGGAATGCTCTCATTTGTATTCCTGTCAATGTCACTTTTAATGCACCAGGGTCTGCATTCAGGGTAATAACCAGCCCGAAGTTTATGAAACAAAAGATTGATATCAGCTTCATAAAACTCAGGCAAAGGCAATATCTTTTCTATATCTTGTTACCTTCAATTCTAGGAAATTTTACTTGGTGACTACTGAAAAATGTTATATTCAATAATTAGTAATTATGAGGGCAAAAATAAAAATAACAATTGAAAATATCTCCCAAGAGCAACCATTTTTGTTATGGTCTTAATTTCTTTATTGAGTATGTGACAAGGAAGGATACACTTACTACTTTCTCTAGGTTACAAGTATATTTTCTCTTTTTTAAAGAGAGTGAAAGCTTCTGAGTATGTGGCTTAAATGTCAAGGTGTTGTTTTAAAATCACCTAGCTTGTTTATGCACTGGAGACTTGGAAAGCTAAAATGCATAGCCACAGCTAACCCATTCCTCAAAATCAGGAGGGATTTTGTCAGAAAGACATAATTTTTGTGAAATATGGGCTTTTGGAAAGTAAGTCAGTTACACAACTATATAGGATTCTATCTCACTTCATCTGTTGGGCCATTATTTTTGCTCACAGAGACAAATAGCAGATGTAGGGATCTGATATTTTAAGGTAACCCCCCTGCACCCCTATGATTTGGTACCACTCAAACTTGACTTTTTCTCTCGCTTCTCTAATTCACAAACATGATGAATTAAATTATCATTCCTACACACTTTCACTTTTCTTTTTAAATTGTTCTAAAACTTAAAAAAATACTTTATTTTTTCCAACTTTAATGACATGTAATTGACATATACCATTGTGTAAATTTAAGGTGTACAATGTATGACTTTACACACTTATATAATGTAAAATGATTACCGCCATGGTGTTAAAACAAAAACGTCGTGAGCAGGATTCACTTTTCTTAACTAGAGAAATATTGTGAGCCTACTGTGTGACAAGCCCTATTTTAGGCTTTTGAGCTGGGAAATGACTCCATTTGATGTATCTTTATTAAATTATAGTCCAAAATAACAAAATGTAGTGTTAGCCTATTTTGATCCAGGCCATGTGACAGGCACTGGGAACAAGACAATAAAGGAATATATAACTCATGGCCTTTTCCTTTGTAAAGCTCACAGCCTAGGTGAGGGTTTGATAGGGTAAAATAATGGGGGCAAGCAGTGATGGGTTAGGAAGGCCGACAAATAAGAGATGACTTCCTAGAAGACGTTACGTTCAGATGACTTAAAAGATTAATGATAGAGTTGAAATAACCGGGAGGAGACGGAGCACCACTCAGACTTCAGTGCTGCTGGGTGGAATGAAAAGCTTTGCTTACAGAATTCCTCCTGTCTCAGTCTTGAAACTTCAATCCTGAGTTCCTCTTGTACATATTCTCCATTTTCCACTCTTTATTAAAATACTTAATTAAAATGCTACCCATTCTAAGAAGCATTTTCTGATGCCCACAGGAAAAATTTATTAATGTCCCTATTGTGCATCTAATTGTCTCTAAATAAATCTCGAAGGACTTTGCCAGTATTAACCTATTTTATATGTGTTTCAGCTGTATTTCATAACTTGCGCATAACCAACAAATCTTCCATTACCAATTCAATTTTCTTTCTCCAAACTCACATATGATTTCATCAGGTTTGGTTTGGCCTCAAAAACATTTCTCTAAATTTATTAGATGCCATAACTTCTATTTGTTACATACCTTGCTATTGACCATTTTCAGGTTAACTAAAGGTATAACTTCCTTTCATTCATACCCTAATACCCATTATCAAGTACCTAGAACTTTAGACCTGAAAAAGAGCTTAAAATTCATCTCTAGACTCAATTCACAACTCTGGACGCAGGTTAAAATAAAAAAGACACTACTGACATGCAGTGGTAAAACAATGGTCTTTTATATGTGCTGGTCCAACTAGATATCCACGTCAAAAGAAAGCAACTTTGAGTCAACCCATACCATATACAAAAATTAGACATATCATGAGGCCTAAATATGCAAAATCAACTTAAAAGCTTCAAGAAGAAAACATAGCAGAAAACCTTCATAATATTGAAATAGGCAAAAATTTCTTAAATATAACCCAAAAGGTACTAACTATAAAATAAAAGAGTTATGATTTGGACACTGAAGTGGACATAGGGATGTGACATCCAGATTCCCCTTCAAGGAAGGACTTGTTGCACCAGTTACTGGGAGGGTTGTCAATGGACAGTGTTCAGCTGCAATTCGCTTTAGGGACAGCCTCAAGTATAGAGAGCCACCTAGCCCAAGGTCATGCTCTTCCAGGGTGCACTAACAATCAATGACTGATCCAGACAGAGGTATAAAACTTCTGCCATTTTGGCCCAACACCGGACAACTCTAAGAGGTAATATATGCTCCAGAGCTCCCCGTGGTTGGTGGAGACCATAGGGTATGCATTATTAACCGACATCTCTCATTCTCCCCTCCTTCCCATGGTGTTGGTATAAACAACTAGACTTTCTCAGAGCCTGCTGTCTGGAGAGCCCAAACAGTGTTAGCAGTCATTCAAATTAAGAACTTCCATTTATCAAAAGATGCTGTTAAGAGGGTAAAATGGCAAGCCACTGCCTGGTGAAGATATTTGCAACACATATATCTGAAAACTGTCTTTCATCCAGAATAGATGAAGAACTACAAATCCATAAGAAGATGACAATTACATTAAAAATGGAGAAAGAATTCGACAAAGTCCTTTACAAATAGGATATACATATAGTGTAATAAGCTTAAAGGTGCTCAATTCTCCAGTCACTAGTGAGATTACAAACAAACCAAAACCCCCAAATAACAAACCAATGTAATACAACGACACACTCACCTGAAGGCCTAAGATGACAAAGACAGACAATACCAAATACTTATAAAGAGATGGGAAAACTGGTTAAGTCATACATTGCTGATGGGAGTGCACTGGCTCAGCTACTTGGAAAAATGTTTTGGCGGCACCTACTAAAGGCAGATAAAGAGCTACCCTGTGCTCCAACAGTTCCCCTACTAGGTACATACCCATTATCTTCCAAATGACTTGCACAAGAAGGTTCACAGCAGTACTATTTATAATATGTAAGATTTTGGAAACAACTCAAATATCTATCAACCATAACATGGATTAAAACCTTGTGGGATATTTATATAGTGGAATGCTGTGGAGCAATAATAAATGAACAAATTACACAGAACATTATGGATACATTGTACATGCTTAATACTGAGTGAAAGAAACCAGACGGAAAAAAAAGACATACTGTTTAACTCCAGTTATATTAAGTTTAAAAACTAGTAAAACTGATCTATGGAGTTGGAAATCAGCATGGTGGTTACCTTGGTGGGGAGTATTGACTAGGAGAGAACTTGAGTCTTTCAGAGTGGTGGAATTGTTCTACTCTATTTTTGATCCAGGAGGTAATTACACAGGCGTATACATGGTAAAACTTCATTGAACTGTACACTTAAGATTTGTATGTAAGTAATACCTCAACAACAGGAACAAAAATCACTTGGGGATATAAATATCTCCAGACTCCACCCTCCAGAGAATGATTTAATTGGGCTGCCTTGCATTGGGCCTAGTGCTGTTTTACTTTGTCAAGCTTCCCTGGTGATTTGACTCTGCAGCCAGTGTTAAGAACCACACATCTGATGAAACCTTCTCACACTATCAATTACAAGTAAAGAAAGTCAGTCTTTGAGAGTCAAGCAATCTACTCAAGGGGACATACAACAAATCTGATTAGTGCCAGAGTTGGCTCTGGAAGCAGGCACATCTCAGGGTTTATATTGCCCTTCTGAGCATGACCAACTTGTACTGCCTTTTTCCTCTTTTTACCAAGTAACAAGTTAATGCTTTCTGAACCCCCTCCCAAATCCCCACTTCACATGACAGCAAGTACACCCTCCTAAACCTCTCATCCTGGTTACATTAATTCCATCCTGATGTGCTTAGGTTTGAGGGACAGAATTTGTTTTCCAGCAGAATTAAACTACATTTCATAACAGAGATGTTTTCACTTGTCCAGATTCAATAATCAGCTGGCTGTAATCCCAGAGATACCCACATTGGAAAATCTTTATAAGGACAAACCTTTACTCAATTTTCTTCCTCTCTGGGTTTTGTGAAGATTGAAAAGGACAAAAAGCTTTTACATAAAGCTTTTAGTACAGTGTATGTTCAATAAATAGTAATGATCACAATAAGAATAACTATTCTGCTACTAATGATTGTTATAATTTTTAACATAACTGTAATACAATTATCAGCATCAGTAAATTTAACATTATTACCATATTTTCATCTAATACTGTTTGTATTCCAAGTTCATCAGCTGACCCAATATGTGCTTTAGAGCATTACTTCCCCTGCAAACTAGAATCCAGTCTATAGTCAAGTATCGCATCAAGCTGTTACATATTTTTTTAGCCTCTTTTAATCTGGAACATTTCCACAGCCTGTTTTCTTAAATAACATTAACATTTTGGAAAAAATGCAGTCATCATCTCCCTTTATTAAACAAACTATTGCTCCTTTTGTCTTTGCCTGAGGTTTGCTCATGATTTGATTAGGATACCAGAAAACTATATAGGTGAGGTTGTGTTTTTCTCAGGGTATCACCTCCTGAGGCACATCATGTCCATATCTCCCTCGCTGATAATATAAGTTTTGATTACTCATAGTATTGTCTGATATTTGCACTATGTGTGTATATTTCTTTTCCTCATTGCAAGTAATAAACATTCGGTGGGGAGCCTCTGTAAGTTGATGCAAATATCTTGGTTCTCATCAAAATTTTCCCATAGGTTTAGCATTCATTGATGATTCTTGCCTGATCCAATCTTTACTATGATGGTTGCAAAACAATGACTCTCCAACTCTATAGCTCCTCTAGCTTAGCAAATGAGGGGAATGTATTGGAAGGTCTCAAGGATATCTTTTTGAACCCAAGTGTTGATGTTGCACCTGGGCTTAGTGAAGGTCTTCAATCAGATCTGGAAGCCTTAGGAACCAAAGCTGCTACTCTGTCGCTCTCCTTTTTCCTCTTGCTTTTCCTGTCTATTTTCCTATGCATATTGTCCTTATGCTGTATACAGACAGGTTTTCTGAGCTATTCCATGCACATATCCCAGTCAGGACCCTCTCATTTCTTATGTCTCTCCAGTTCAAGTGCTTAAAGGAAACTCATAGGAATTACAGTTTTGAGGAGAGAAATTCTTATTGGACCCTGTTGACTCAGGTGTCCACTCCTGATGTAGTTATTTGTAACCCAATGAGCATGCCCTTGCATGTGATTTTGGAGCATCCCAGAAGTTGGATATGGTACAGAAAAAAATGTGAGGAAATGTCAGAAAAAAATTTAAATTTGATGAAAATCATAAAGGCACAAATTTAAGAAACTCAACAGATTCTAAGTAAGATGAACACAAAGAAACCCATTGCAGGCTAAATTATAATCACACTTCTGAAAGTCAGTGATAAACAGAACATTTCAAGGAAAAATTTTTTAAAAAGGTATATTAGGTGTAGAAGAAAATAGATGAGAATTACTGCCAACTACTTGTCAGATACACAGCAAGCCAGAAACCCTGAAAGAAAAAAATTCTATATAATACAGAATTTTATGCAGCAAAAGTATTCCTCAGTAACGAAGGCAAAGTAGTGATTATTTTGAATTTGAAAATAGATGATATAATTTGTCACCAGTAGACTTAAATTAAAATAAATAATTAAAATAATTTTTCTAGAGGAAGGAAAATGATACCAGATGGAAAAGTGGATTTACACAAATGAATGGGAGGGCAATAAAAATGATTAATATGTGGGTAACTGTAAAAAAAACACTGTATTCCCTTTTAAAAATTTTAAAAAATATTGACTACTGAGAGCAAAAACGATTACTATTTATGATTTATAAAATATGTAAAAGTAAAATTTATATCAATAACCCCAAAATGAAGTCATGGAATTGAACATTTGACGGTTCTCAAAATATACATGAAATAGTATAATATTGTTTGAAGATTGTTAATCGTGCGTATTAGAAAACGTAGTGCAACAGCTATTAAAATTAAAAAGACAAAAGCTGTACAGCTGATAAACCAATATTGAAGTTAAAGTGAAATACTGAACAATATAATCAATCCAAAAGAAACTAGGGAAAGAAAAAAATCTAGATGTAGTTAAACAAATAGCAAGGGAGTAGATTGAAATCCAACTATATTGATAATTACATTAAATATAAATGTTCTAAACACATTAATTACAAGATAGATAGTACTATCCTGATAAAAACAAGAACCAACTATGCACAGTACTCTTTTTAAGAAGCATTTTATATATGAAGACACTGATAGGAGGCTTAAATAAAAAAAGGCTCTAAAATAATATAATTTGAAAACACAGTACCTTTCTTATGTACTGTAGTTATATTATTATCAGATAAGTATACTTCAGGACAAGAGATATTATTGGGAATAAATATGGTATAATAATAAATGAGTCAATTCAACAAAAAGATATAACAAGTCTAAATGTGCACATATGCAATAACAGAGCTTCATAAAACACAAAACCAGTGCTAACAAACTAAAAATTGCAATAGACAAATACGAAATTATTGCTGGAGATTTAAATACTTTTATCTCAGTTAATGGTAGAACAAGTAGAAAGAAAATCAGCAAGTTTATAGATATCTTCAATAGGAAAGTCAACCTGCGTGATTAAGAGAACATTCAAGCCACAAACAACAAAAGACATACTACTTTCATGTGCTCACAGAACATTCACCAAGATAGACTATATTCTGGGCCATAAAATAAGTCTCAATGAACTTAACGAGACTGAGAGCATTCAAAGTGTGTTCCCTGACCACAATGCATTGTTTGAATCAACAATATCAGACAGTGGATAGTACCACCTCAAATCAAGGAAAGAACAGAAGTAGGCAAGAACAAACAGACGTAGGCACTGACCATGAAATCCATGGTCCTATAATATACTCTTGGCTTAACAGAGGTTTGGAATGAACTTTTAAAGTAGCAGCTAAAGCAACAACTTGTAGATGATGTCTTATAAGGTAGGGTTGTGTCTTTTAGGATGAACTATATATTTTAAACAGTGTCTCCTCAATAATTAGAATACATGGGAATAGGAACCAAGGGTGAAAGTAGAAATGGACCTATTCACCATCACTTCTAGTGCACTATTCAATGCATTTGTGCTTCCCATATCTGAGTAGTACTTTCCAACAGAAATATAATGCAATATTTGTATATAATTTAAAATTATCCAGTAACCATATTTTAAAAATAAAAAGAAATCTGTGAAATTAAGCTTAGTAGTAAATTTTACTTAAACAAACATATTCAAAATATTACTTAAACATTTTATAATTATATATTGAGTTCCTAACAACATATTTTACATTCCTTTTTTCCACACTAAACCTTCAAAATCTGGTAGGTATTTTATTTCTAAAGCACATCTCAATTTGGATACTAAATTTTCATCAGAGATATCTGATCTGGATTTAAATTTTATAAAATTTAAAGTTGAAATACAGTTGACCCTTGAACCACATGGATTTAAACTGCATGGGTCCACTTATACATGGATTTTTTTTCCCCCAATAAATATACAGTGGCCCTTGTTATCTGCAAGTTCTGCATCTGCAGAATCAACCAACTGCCGTTGTAGTTCTGCCCCCCACTGTATTCTCATATACCTAGATTTTAAATGCAAAATTTCCTTCATATTTATTTTTAAACATAACAGATAATTTAACTATATTGCAATAAAATAATAGGTACTTTAATTTAATTACCAGTTATAATTCACATAGGTATCTCTTAATTCATGCCTTCTGTATGACATATTCAAATAAGCACATCAAAATGTTCCATCAATGTGTAGGAAAAAATACTTCTAATTAAGTTAATCTGTTGATACCACCTAGATTGTTAATGCGTTTATGTATAATACTGGAAATTACACACAAAGCTTAAATGAGCACTATAACAAAGCAATAATATCTTACATGTTTCACTCCTAAAGTGAAGTGCTACCACCCCATTTGTGTTTCACACCCAAAAAAATTTACACTGTTTGTTTTTAAATTTAATTTTAAACTTAATGAAATTAAGTAAAGTTTAAATTGTGTTTCTCAGTTGCACTAACCACATTTCAAAGGCTCAGTAGCCACGTGTGGCTAGGGGCTACCATATTGGACAGTGTAGGAGAGGTCCTGATTCCATGAGTAGGGAACTTAACAGCAGGAGACACATCATGAGTCTCACTAAACTTAAAGCAATCACGGCTACCTGATCAGTTTGGTCTCCTCATGACCACAGACCAGAGAAGGCAAAGAAGGGAGGTACCATCCCAATGGGAGTAGTGGACCCTCATTCTCATGAGGAGATAAAGTTGCTGCTACAAGGTGGTAGGAGGAACAAGTTATTCAGATGATCCATCTAGGGTCTCCTGATGATTTCTTAACCAGGTTTCTTCCTGAATGGGTAATTACAGTGGACATAGTCTGAAAAGCAAACAGTAACCTGGGGTTTAGATGCCTCAGTAGTTAAGGTCTGTATGGTGCCATGTGATCAGTTACCTAGACCAACAGAAGTACAAGCAAAGGGTAAATGGAATGTGGAATAGGTCAGCTAACTTGGGGGTCCAGAGAGTATGAATTCCAGTTACATCCTGGAGATTAACTGCAGCGTCGGGGGCTGAATTTCATCTTGCTAAACTTCCTTTTGAAATTTTCCTTCAAAAATGGTGACCAACCACAATCTTGAAGATGTATCACAGGACAGAGTTAATGTAATGTAAGAAAGGGGTGGATTTTAATGGCGTTAGGTGGTAGACTAAACTGGGTGCTGGTGGTGTCTTGTTTCTGTTCTCTTGTATTTATTTTACTGTTTTGTGTGCCCTCCCCCAGCTTCTATGTGCTTTGCTTCTAATGGCTTACCCTGTGATTTTCTACAGACTTTGGGCTACCGGAGTCTCTTCATCTGTAGGTGCAGAAAACCAGAAACGCTTGGAAGCTGTTAGTTCACTAGTAGCCCTTGTTGACTGACAGGACTAGGAATCATAACTTCCTTGCCTGGAAATGGGGCAAACTGAGTTGTAAATCTGTGTTCCAGAGGGCCCTATGCAATCAGGCTGATGCCACGTCATGGCCGATAATCATGATTTTTCTGGCTTTCTCTCCTACTCTGTCTTGCTATTATCCTCCACTCTCTGCCTAATTTCTCCAGGGATCATGTCCTTAATAAATCACTTGCACACAACTCTTCATCTCAGGAACTGTTTCTGGGGAATCCAATCTAAGAAACACACACACACAATCTATTTTCATTTTTCACACCTCTTTAATTAATGTTGTCAGTGAGATGTGTACAGTGTGTCTGTTATGTGTTTTAAAAATCCAATTTAGTTAAAAAAAGACTTAAAGGCAGTTCCTCTTTTTCTGTCTCTTTCTAGTCTTCTTTTTGAATAGATCACAACTAGAAAGCTAATACAGATAGAACGTTCAGAATTAATTTAATTTTCTCTAAAGAGAACACAGACCAAAAGTGTGGATGTGTGTCTACATACATACAGAGATAGAGAGAGACATAGAAGGAGAGGAAGAGTGGAGAGAGACAGTCAGAGAGGGGCAAACATAGTACATCTATTATTTCAATGATTTTCAACATATATTCATTGACCCTTTACCTTGTATGTGAGACAAAGATAAATGAATCAGGCTACCTTCTGAGAGTTCATGATGTAGTGGAGAAAAGATACATAACCTGAGGTAATTCTAACTCCCAGCACTCTGTGAAAAGTGTTCTGAAGAACGTGAAAAGTTTCATGGTGACTGTAACGATGGAGAAATGGTAGTCAGTGTGGGCTGCCTAGGGGATTCTTAAGAATATGGAATTTAATATGGACCTGGAATCCCAAAGTATTTTTTTTTTCCCAAGAGCAGGGCTGGTAAGGGCCTCCAGAGCTCTGGTTGTCACACATCACAGGTCAAGTAAAAACGTTTTCTCATTTACACCTGATATTTTGTAGTAGCTGGTGTGAAGTTTTATCAAAGTTTCTGAGTCATTTCCTGAATTTGCAGTGTGACTGTAAAATAATGACATTGATTTATTTTAAAACATCAACCATGATTTGTGTAAAAATGGATATTTCCTGTTCATAAAAATTGTTAATCTCTTGGATCATCTCTGCTTTCTCTGTAAAACAGGGAATATAAGACCTGTCTTGTAAATATTGGAGCTTGTGCTTTACTGAAGTCTCTAGATCAATCCCTTGTATAAATGATCCTCAGCAAATTTTTGCTGTGATTTCATTATTATGTTCACCATTTCTAGAGTTAATGAACAGTTAATTATATTTGAAGGAGTTATTATCAACAAATAAAACAAAGCCAATCATGCACGTCAGTGCAGTGCCAAGCCATATTAGAACCTGAGACAAAAGACAAACCAGTAATACTCGTCCTGTCTTTTGATAAAAATTTGATATCTTGGGCTTCCCTGGTGGCGCAGTGGTTGAGAGTCTGCCTGCCGATGCAGGGGACACGGGTTCGTGCCCCGGTCTGGGAAGATCCCACATGCTGCAGAGCGGCTGGGCCCATGAGCCGTGGCCGGTGAGCCTGCGCGTCCGGAGCCTGTGCTCCGCAACGGGAGAGGCCACAACAGTGAGAGGCCCGCGTACCACCAAAAAAACTAAAAAATCAAAACAAACAAACAAACAAACAAAAAAGATTTGATATCTTGTTCATCAATGTTTTTTCATTAATTTTGATTAAAGCATTATTGGATTAGAAAATTATTTCTTTTGGTTATTCACTTTTTTGGTGCCCCCTTAAGTTTTGCTCATGAGTCCTCACTGGCCTCACCCTTGTCCCAGTGCTGAACACATTCTCATTATCATATAGTTGTTTCTGTTCTGATGTTGGATGTTGTGCTGTGTATATTCTCCTGATAAGGGCTGGAGCAACCATTTTCTCAGAGGCTGAGAGCTACTAGCAGCTTATCACTGGGACCTCTCCAGAGACTATCCTTCACTAATGGTAGATCACATTGGCCTTACCAGGGGCATCCACATATAATGACTGGTAGATGTGTGATATAAAGGCCCAGTCCCCTTCCCCCAATTTGGGAAAACTCTAAATGACCATCAGAGTTTCCTGGAGGATTTTCTCAGGCCTTTTTTTGTGACTGCCTCATAGCCCAAATTCTCCCTCTCTCCAGTCTTACTTCCTTCACGTCCCCCACAGGAGATGGTTCCAAGAGTACTCCCCTATACATTTCCTGCACCTCAATCTCCACCTCAGAATCTGACTCCCAGGAAGAAAACCTGTGACAGTTGTGTCCAGGAGTGGTCTGAGAGAGCAGGTCCTCCAACGAGAGTTCTTGGAGCTGAAGTGCCCATTAGCAGGGTGACAATGAGGACCACATCCCTGGTGTGATGTGGAGCATCGACAGGCCCTGGAGCAAGGTAGCAGCACAACTTTAAAACTTTACTCGTGATGAACTGAGATGCTACTGTAAAAATAAATGCACTAGCAGGTACAATACATAAATCATTTGAGAAATATTGGGAAATGGGAGCTAGAAGGACACTGTTCCTCAATGCAATAGATGCTTTGAAGAAAGATAATGAAAGGCTAAGGGCCAAGTGACCAGCAATTAAAAGCTAAGAATGAAAGCCAGAGGACCTTCTAGATAGCATTTAAACAGATTCATATCTCCTGCTGCTGGAGGGCTGAAAAAGATGAGGACAATTCCCAGGACTTACTCATAAGACCAGTAGCTTCATAAAGGGTGGGGTCTCAGACCTGACAGTTTGGCTAAGCCAAGGTCAGGATCTTATTTGGAAAGGAATAGGATCCTGAGAAATGGGATTGGATTAATGAACTAAAAAAAAAAAAAATTGTTGATTCCTTAGATTCATTCAAATTATCTGTGCCTACAAGAAGTGTATCACTTCTCACTGTTATCCCCGCCCCAACTCTTCCTTGAAGATTATGTAGAAGACTTTGCTGTGCTGATCAGAAGCTCCACACTTGGCTACTAGATCAATAACTAGGGTTAGTGCAGGACATAAATCAGCCAGGGAGTGCTGAGATTATTAAGGGAGGAAAGAAACTATTTTAAAAAGAGCTGCATGATCTACTAAGCATATATAGGCAGAAATTGGGACAGTACATAATGGGACAAAATTCTGAGGTGCTGGATCACGGGTGGCAGAATACGGGGTTGGATTTTGGAGAGTTTATTGATGTGGGAGTACTCTCTGAGAAGGTGGAGTTAGCAATGATCCCTGTCTGTGTGTAGAATGCCAGAATTTTTGTGGGAGAAGGTAGATGAAGGACTCAAAAGACTCAGAGAAGTAGATTTGTTAGAGTTCTATGCCATATAAGTCCTGAAAATCCACCAGATGAATAGTATTGCTTGGAAAGACTTGAAAGACAATTCATTTACCAAAGCAATAAAGAATGTACTGCTGAGCTGGGACCTAGGCCCAATGAGAAGCTCAAAGGTCATTACTCTCTCCTACCCCATGTTATTACATAGTCTGAGGAGACCCAGGCCATCTGGACACCCCACAGAGCATCACAAGGATGAGTTTATTCATGACATCAGGCTAATCAGACCAGATAAGGAAGAAGTGGCAAGTTCACTTGGGGACTTGGTAAAAGACATACACTTCAAAGAGCAAGAGATAAAGGCCATGAATATTCTGGAACTTGCCATATCAGTGAATTATTTTGGGATCCAGTGAGGCATGCCAGGACATCGCCTCCAAAGTAAAGGACAAGCTATCGCATCTCACAGTGCTAATCACGAGGAAGGAAGCGCAATGTCTGATAGACTTCTTTGGGTTTTGGAGGCAGCATCTTCTGCCCCTGGGAATACTGCACTGACCCACAGTCACATCAGATCACATCAAAGGCATCAGGAAAGGGCCCTGTAGCAGGACCAGGCTTTGGTGCAGGCAGCCCTGCTACCTCGTCTATAGGACATGCCAGGCCCTATGTCTTAGAAGTGATTGTGGTAAGAGAAGATGCTCAGGATATTCTGGTAAGCATAAACAGAAGATTCACAATGTATCACCCTTGGGTTCTGGAGCTAGACTTTATAATTTGCAGTAATGTATTAATCTTTAAAAACAATAGCCCTTGGCTGATACCCAGTCACTTTGGGCCCCTTGAGAGGCCAGCAAGCAAGGGAAAGAGTCACCACCATGACAGTGGTAACGACCCTGTTCACTGGGAGGAAGTAGAGATAGTTTTCTATCTTGGAGGCAGGCAGAGATATGATGTATTCACCCTACTGATCCACATAGTTGTCTTTTGATACCAATGTCCGTAATTAATAGACAAGCACCATAGCCACAGCCTGAGAGAAGTGTCTCAAGCTCTAAGGAATAAGGATCTGGGTTACCCTACTAAGTAAGTCACCTGGACAAGCAAAGGGAAATCTAGAATGGATAACAGAAGAGGGAGGTGACAAGTGTATTTGTGACCTGAAGAAAAGCTGCAGTGGTAGGGGTCATTGGTCCTACTATCCTTCTTCTTGTGAGCTTACCTTGGGGAAAGCAGCCACCAGAATCTTGAAGGAGTAGCTTCCAGTACTTAAATGAAGAAAGTGAATCTGGGTGACTCATGGGGAAAGCTGCCACAGATGCTGCATTGCACCTTCTAATTCCCCCACTTCAGGACCGAAGCCCTCATTGCTCCAGCTGCCAGCAGTTTTGGAGACTAAGATTTTACAGCTGAGTATCCACAAGATCACACCATAGGCTGAATAGAAACACCATTCCTAATGTCACATCCTTTACCCTGAGGGTAGAGATGCGGGTATAAAAGCTCAGCACGTTCTTATCCCCAACTGGAAGAACTCTGCAGGGTCATCTCAGTCCAGGGTTCCCCATAAGATCAGCTGAGTCCTCTATTATGGTTGCATCGCAACCCCATATTTCCTTGAAAATTCTGCTTCCTTCACTTCTTCCACAGGTGTTGACTAATAGTGTTCCTTTAAACATTTCCTGTAGAGTCTGCTTCCTGGACGCCCTGTCCTTTGACAGATTCTCTCCACATACAATCCCCACCTTAAAACTCACTCTTCTAACTATGCTCTAATGTACTTACATGCAGGTTAAACTGTCTGAAATTCCTATTTTTATTATTGCCTTCCCACAGTGTGGAGTCTTTGTTTTCCATATGTGGTACTGGTCATGCTTTTCCAGTTGAGTCAACTTGCCCTCCGCGATTAATTCCAAGGTTGCAGTCCCTGTCTCCACGCAAAAATCAGAACACGGCATGTGTTATTTGCCTATTGCAGTAATGTCAAACCTCTTGCACCTGATGTGTTCGATGGATTCTAAATTGAGAAGCATCTGAATGGAGAAGACCTGAGCCTTGTAAATGCACTTGTCACTGCCGAGGCGTCATCCTCAAAGACGGTATGAGCTGAGGATACACAGGGGGCATGCTGCCCAGGCAAGAGGAACACAAAAAGGCATTTCGGAATTTTGTTTTGTGCATTTATAAATAAATAAGTCCAATTTAGCCTACGAGGTAAAATGAAATCAGGGGAAAGAAGCAAAATATAGCCTGAAGTCCTCACCCAGAGGAGTCACTCCAGGTTTTTCCATGTAAAGTCTTGAAAAGATTTTTAAAAAGTAACTATCAATTTTCTCCTGCACAGACCATCACTATCACCCAGGGCAGGCCCACCAGTCATTGTGGCTGACATCCTTTCTCTTACAGTATTTAGTGAAATTAAACTGTCAGTCTTCATTTCTCCTGATGGCTTTAGTACTGTACCCATTTCTAACTAAGAGGCTATATTTTTTTTAAACATTAACTTTAAAGAGAGTCTTGGTGGATTCAAAGCCCTTATTTTCAGTTTGGCATCTTCAGATGAGATCCAGAATACTGAAGACAATGACATCAGGACAAATGAAAGTTGGTAGCATAAAAGCAGAAGAAAGCATTTTTCCCCTTTACTGACTTGACATTCTCTCATTAAGAAATTTGAGAGAGTCCCAGGCCCAGAAATGGCCTCGTTGTTGCTGAGATGGGGTGTGGAATAGGGGTGACTGGGCCCCAAGATAATATCGAATAGACTAGAGATGATGGATCATCATACCAGAGTGGCAGAGGAGCTGGCAAAATAAGACCAATCACCCACGTGGTCACCTCCCTGAAATGTTCTACCAGGGGCAACCCTGGAGGTGACATTGTGTCACCCTTCTTATTGTTTCAGCTTCCTGAGTTACATCACACAGTGTGCTTCATTGATTCAGGACCTGACGTAGCCTTCTAATCAACTGGACCTTCCACAAACAGCAACACAGACTAGAAATATTTGAAACTGCCACTGCGCTCATTCAACTTCTCACCAAATATCCCATTCAGCTTGATTTTGATTAAATCACTCAATAAGCAAGTTTGCTACTGAGGGCCACCTGGTTCAATTTCTTGGTTTTTCTCTTACCTCTCATCTTTTTAGTTATCCAGACACTCAGGGCACTCATGCCACTTTCTATAAGGCCACCCCTGACCCATATTCAGTTTTCCCTCTTGTAGGAGAGCAAAATTTCACTACCTCAAACTTGACATGAGGATTAATTTAGGCTGATTATTTTTAAGAAACAGAAGCCTCAGGAGGTGTTTCTTGCCACCTCCCCCTTAATTGCCTCAAATAATTTAGATAAAAGGCCTCTTCCTGGAGAAGAGTTATCACCAGAGATATCTGCAAAGAATATGGCTTAGGTGTGGTGAGGGAAACACAGAGAGGTCAGAATTGACTTTGTCCTATTGTCTCTGCAAAGCCCAGCAAACATTTGATCAAACATTGACCAAACATCTCCTTTTCCATCTCCATGTGAATTGCCTTTCTCCCCTTTGAAGTCCCAAACCACTACCGCAACATCCTCTTTTATCTTTAGCTGAAGGTGGTATTTAAGGTGAGGGTTCAGGTCATTTTGGTGAGTTACTTAGTTTTCCTGAGTTTCTCCCATATATACATGTTATCAAACTTTAAAAAAAAATTTTCTCCTGTTAATCTGTCTCATCAATTTAATTCTTAGACCAGCCAGAAGAACCTGGAAGGTAGAGTAAAATTTCTTCCTCCCTAGCACTCTAATATTGTGATGCCTTATAATTCAAAAATATAACCCTTTACTCTCCTAATAGCCAAATTTACATTCTCTAAGAAAGGATGTTCAAAAAGTGCTACAGCTATACATCAGGAACAACTCCACTGAAACCAGTTTATTTAGCTAAGGGTTAGAAGAGAGCAAACTAATAAAAGAGACTCAGCTGGAGGTAAGAATGAAGTTTTATTATTTATGGAGTATTTACTGTTTAAAGGGGAGCACATGTTAACCAAAACTGAGCTCCCTAAAAACATACCTGTGTCATATTAATGGTTCTGTATCGTTTGGTATTTACCATAGTGCCTTGAGTAAGTGGGGGGTTCAAATAAATGTTGGATTCACTGTGATCAAATGAATTTAAAGTTACTGAATGAAACTCTATGGAACACACTTCATTTGGCTGCTTAGCTTTGTAGTTAAAGTCATAAGCTTTGGGGTCAAAAAGGCTTAGACTCTGGTTTTTGCCTATCATGTACTTGGGGAAGTGTGTTTTGTGGGCAAATTATGTGGCATTGCTGAGTTTCAACTTCCTCATCTATAAAATGGGTCTGATAGCATTACCTGTCTCATAAGGTTGATGGGGGGACTACAGGAGATATTTTAAAGGTGTTCTGCATAGTGACATTCACATAGCTAATGCATGCTAATAATAATAACAGTAATAGTAAGAGTAAAACAAATAATCCGTTTCTATTTCTTATGACTATGGACTTCTGGTTAATTTAGTGGGCTAACTTTCACCTATTTCTTTGGTAGGTTTGAACTGCAAGGAAAAAAATATAATATTTAAACTCCCAGAAATGAATATTTTATTTCTGTAAATAATGTAAGGGAGTAAGATCATTATGCCTGAAGCTCCTTAAAATACAGGAGTTGGCAAATTTTTCCTGTAAAGGGCTAACGGTAAATATTTTAGGTTTTGCAGGCAAACTATGGCCTCTGTCATAACTATTCATTCAACTCTGCCATTGGGCCATAAAATGAATGGGTGTGACTGTGTTCCAATAAAACTTTATTTCCAAAAACAGGCAGTGACCTGAAGGAAGCAAAACCGGAGGAAAACATTGAGCTAGTGAAGTTTACCATTGAGTGATAATTTGAGTGCCTTTTAAAGGCTTGTCTTCTATCCAGCATTCATGAGACACCACTGTATCTTTGTAATAAATGCTATATGTACACTTAAAAAAATAAACAAACAATACACACACACACACACACACACACACACAAAATAGAAAAGCCACTTGGCTGGATTTGGTCCCAGGCTATAGTTTGCGAAGAGTATCTGATGTCACAGTAGTATAAGTGAATCAGAGTGGATTCATTATTATTTCCACTAAGAACCAGATGGGGTGGGGGCAGGGGGAGGGAGGCTCTAGAGACCATCCTATCTCCTCACAGAATCACCTAATTACATCTGGACTACACGCTTGGCACAGAGGCTAACGAGAAGTACATTCCTAGGACATGTAGTCAAACTAAATGGATTTGATAACAAACTTTTAGCAGCTTATCAACCTAGTGCTTTCACGTTGTGTTTCTTTGTTGAGAAGATGGTTGGTTAGAAAATCAGTTACTGCAGTGGGCTTACAATTTTAGTCTATCAGAGAGAGTAGAAAGGTTTTGCTGTTTTCTCTGCACAGAAAAATAATGAAAGAGAAGCCAGGGAGGATAATGTTAAAATCTTTGCTGATATGAGTTGTCACATACCCAAGATGTCTTCTTTCATTGTTATTTACAGAATGTGTCCGCAGCAGATTTAACTACAACATACAATCAACCAGTGGGAGAGACTCAGCCCATTTACAAGGGAGAAAAGGGAAACCTGAACTCTAAAATTAGTGGCACTGAGGAGCGATATGGGTCGAGATCTCTAGCTGTGCCACCAAACACCCTCATCTTTTCCTCCAGCCTTTTAATCTCAGTTTAAAAATGCAGCTTCAAAACAAGTCCGGTAGCACCCACTCACTTCCTAGCAGATACCACCTACCTTTTTAAAAAATAGAAAATCAATGACAAAAACTGTAACCAACCAAGAATAACGGCCAGGGCAGCCAGAATGGGACCATCAACACTGGACAAGATTCTATCAGCTCTGATCAGCCTCGGAGAAGTAATAAAAGAAGTAATAAAATAACCAGATTTTGAACAAATTGATTCTCAAAGGTTATTTATACATCTTCTTCCACTAGTTCAGTTTGAGCCTGATGACGATAATAGATTGAGCATGGATATGTATTACCCAACCTTAATTACCCCAGCCCTAGCTTAGTTTGTATATTCCTGTGACCAGATGACAGAATGTGGGTCAGTTTTCCTCATAAAAATTTGAGGCTGTGGTTGGCAGCCCAAATTCCCAAACAAAATCAAATTGCAGAAGCAGTCTACCATAGCTTCCAGAAAATCATAAAGGACATTAAACTTGAATGAACATTACAAGAGCTGAAACCCAGCTTGAATTGATGCATTTTCATTTCAATTGCATTTGATTATTCTTGTTATGTTATTACTATGTTCATAACTGTTGCGATTTGTCAGTACAGAGCAAGTTCTTCCCAGATGTAATATGACTTGAAATAAAAAATGCTGATGATTTGCTGTGTGCACTCATTTTAGAGGCCATTGGTCAAACAGTATTTCATTCAGAAAGCTCAAGGCAGTGTTGGTCAGAGTTTAAACACTTATAACTGGGGGGAAAGATCCTGTAGAAATAGCACTGAATTTGAACCTAAGCTTTGTCTTTAAATATTTGCATGACCTTGGGCTGATGCTGCCAACTATATAATGCCACCAGGCCTTTGCACAGGTGTTATCTCTATTCAGAATGCCTCCCTTCCTTTTCCCCAAGGTCTTCTTGATGAATTTTTTCTCTTTCTTCACGTTTCGTATCTAATATGCATTACATCTGATTTCCCCATGTGGAGTTGATTATCAAAAATTCTTGGGGCTTCCCTGGTGGCGCAGTGGTTGAGAGTCCGCCTGCCGATGCAGAGGGCACTGGTTCGTGCCCTGGTCCGGGAAGATCCCACATGCCGCAGAGCGATTGGGCCCGTGAGCCATGGCCGCTGAGCCTGCGTGTCTGGAGCCTGTGCTCCTCAATGGGAGAGGCCACAACAGTGAGAGGCCCACATACCGCAAAAAAAAAAAACAAAACAAACAAAAACAAAACAAAACAAACAAAAAAATTCTTGAATAATAATAACAACATTTATTATTTTCATGCATGTAAAATGCTATGGTGTTTTAGCATTCCTATGCCATTTTGTATTTTAATTTAGTTTATCTATCTTCCGCAACAAAATATTAATTTCTTAAGGGGGGAAATGTGCTTTGCTCGACTTTATATTTGCAGCATTCAGAACAGTGATGCCATAGAGTAGACATTTAATAAATATTAATTGAAAAGCTTCTATCTCTGTAAAATGAGGATAATGGTGTCTCTGCTTTCCATCTTAGAGAGTTGTGGCAAGAATCAAATGAAATGATCTGTATAAAAATTCAGTGTCAATTAAAATATACTCTACACATATCAGAAGTTACGATGATCTCCCAACTAGGCCAATATAATCCATATGAGAAATTGCAAAGATGCTCATTAATACAACTGGGATCTAGGTATGATGGGAAGCCACGCTCATTACTTCAACTGCTCAACAAGTATATAAAAATCTAACGTATCCTGAGTTAAAAGGTGGAAAATGTGTCCATATACGGTTTTTATAAGGAAGATGCAGAGTGTGGAGAGATGTGGGATGTGGCAAGATGATGAGATATTCTGAATAAAATTTTTCATTACATATTTATTTACATATGTTTTTTCTGCAACTTGCACTTTGCCGAACAGGTTTGACTCTGAAATTCAGGGTCTTTCCCTGCCTCTGAAGGACTCAATAGAAGAAAGAATGACTACAAGGACTTGCTCCTTCACCATGATGTCTGAGAATGTGCGTCAGCCTCAATGTCTACCCGAAATGAATGAGAAAGTAAATTATGATCTGTATATGCAATGACATGCTACACAACAAAATAAACTAACATGATAACTTGAGTGACTCACACAGATGTGATATCAAGAAAAGCAGCCACTGCCTTAAAAGAAAACACACTTTATGATTCTACATAAATGAAGTTAAAGAATAGGCAAAGTACTATACAACAGGTCCTTATTAGTTACTTATTTTATATATAGTAGTGTGTATTTGTCAATCCCAGTCTCCCAGTTTATCCTTCCCCACCCCTACCCCCACTTTTCCCCCTGGTAACCATAAGTTTGTTTTCTACTTCTGTGACTCTATTTCTGTTTTATAAATAAGTTCATTTGTACTTTTATAGATTCCACATATAACCGATATCATATGACATTGTCTGTTTCTGTCTGACTTACTTCACTCAGTAAGACAATCTCTAGGTCCATCCATATAGCACAGGGAACTCTTCTCAATACTCTGTAATAACCTATATGGGAAAAGAATCCAAAAAAGAGTGGATATATGTATATGTATAACTGATACACTTTGCTGTACCACAGAAACTAATGCAACATTGTAAATCAACTATAATAAAATTTTTAAAAAAGAATAGGCAAAAGTAATATGTGGTGCTGGAAGTCAAAATAGTGGTTAATTCATGGTGTGTTTTGAGTTGAGAAAGGGCATGGGAAAGCCTTAAGGATACTGGAAATGTTCTACACAGATATGAAAAATTATTGAGCTGCCCATTTAAGATCTGGGCACCTTCTGCCATGTATGTAATTCCTCAATGAAAAGTGTAACAAAGCCAAGGAAAGTAAAACTCCTGTTGGGGGATGGGGCTCATAAAGGATGTGTGTGTGAAGTAGACAGATTCATTCTACTTTCCTGCTCTGGTAGACTGTGTGCCCACAGAGAGAAGAGATGATGGCTGGCTCACTTCGCTCTGTGTCGCTATTAACATGCACGTTCTTTTCATGGGAGCCATTTTTGGCTGTTTTCAATTTGGCTATTATTATTATTTTTTTGCGGTATGCGGGCCTCTCACTGTCGTGGCCTCTCCCGTTACAGAGCACAGGCTCCGGACGCACAGACTCAGCGGCCATGGCTCACGGGCCCAGCCGCTCCGCGGCATGTGGGATCTTCCCAGACCGGGGCACGAACCCGCGTCCCCTGCATCGGCAGGCGGACTCTCAACCACTGCGCCACCACGGAAGCCCTGTGCTATTATTAATAGAGCTGTTATAAACATTATTCACATGTCTTTTAAAAAATGTGGTCATATGTACCAATCTTTCGTGGTTATTTATTTAGGGGTGGAGTGGCACGTGGCATACAATAGTTTATAACTGTTATGTAAAAATGAATAAGTGAGGAAACGAATGGATAAATTATCTTTCAAACAATTCATGTAGAGAGAAGGGAACTTAGCTCTGTTTAGCAGGAAGGTATTGCAGGAGAGTGGAGACGGTATGGAAGGAATGAGATGTTGCTCCTACAGAGGACAGGATACCAATAGCCTAGGGACTGATTTCTCCTCTGAAAGAACATCCACTGAATCTGCCTTTATCCAGAGATCCAGACTGGAGCAAGAGGGATCAAGTGGAGTCAGCCAGCCTGGATCTGCCCAGCAGACATCTATGCTTCCTCTCTATTCCTGTGTGGGTCAGGGAAAGGGTCCTGGAGGAGGAGAAAGGGGGACCTAGCTCCAGCTCTGACCACAGACACTGTGTGGTCTGGATAACTCACTTTAGTTTTCTTAATCCCCTTTTTCATAATCTCAAAATTGGTAAAAAGGCAGCTTAACTCTGCTTTCCTGCCATTTCCTGATGGCAGAAGGAAGTGAAGCATGGGGCACAACCCAAGCAACTTAACAACAATCAGTAAAATTTCTTGCAATTTTGACATATTTTTCAAACTCATGCAAATTGCTCATTTGAATTTATAGCACTTCTTTATGTTTTAATATAAAATAATGTTTATTTACAAAGCCTTCTATGGGCATAGAAAGCACCCTGGAAGCTGAGCTATGTTTAACCTTGTCACGTCCCCTGCATTGTCACCACATAAACTGGATGTTGGTGAGCTCAGAGTCCAAACATCTCCAAGGTCTCAAGCTGGAGTAGATGACTCTTTCCATTGTCCCCACCCCCCTTCCCCCCACACAAAACACAGACCAGCGATTAGTTCTCTTCTGTCCCGTGACTTTTTGGCCTGAAAATTGTTCTTTGATTAGTAACTCATGGACCAGCAAACTTAACATATGTTTCTTCAGTAGATACTTAATGAGTTTCTTTACTGATTAATGATATCATACCTTTCTGGTCATCCTGCATCTCAAAATCTGTGATTAAATTAGGTAGACATCATTCAGTAAGATGCTTCTCCAGTTAAAAAAAAAATGACGCTATGATCATTCCTTTGTGTTCATGACAGTTAGGTTGCTTGCTTGCTGACAATGAGCTGTTAAAAATCTCATTTAAAACTTTTATTAATTATTTCAATGGAACGACTTCTTAGAATCAACATTTTTTGCTTGAGTTGACTGAAAGTAAGTAAAATCATGAGATGGGCACCAATTATTCCTGGACTTCTATATATCTAGAGCACTATGTCTAAAATTGAACTGAAGGAGGGTGATGACAACTTCTTAATTATTTCGTGTTTTTTTAATCTTAGTAATTAGATTCATAATTGCAAGATTTGCTCCAGCACTGGCAAACGACTGTGTTTTCCACTTAAGAAGAATGCCTGAGATTAATAAATGATAACGAGTGCCAGGACTGTGTAGCAAAATAATGCATTCTACTTCTAAAGTTGCTGGGAACACTTTGCCAACTTCCCTCCTTCTGTCCTCTCACACTCAGCAAAAACCTACTAGCGACCAAAAAGAAATTCTCCCTAGGTTGCACTTCTTGGAAGAACACTTCCAAAACGAGGACAAAGATACTACAGAGGCCTTAAATCAGAATGCTGTCTTAAATGCTATCTTAAATCAGAAAGCTAAATCTACCACTTGGGACAAGAAGGGAAGAGTGCTACTCCCAGGCACCTGTGTGAATTTGCTTAAAAATTGTTTAAAGCAAGAACACAATTCTCAGTTTGAAGGACCATCTCAAGGACACATCTCTTAGTTATCACAGGTGACAAATGTATGCCACAGAAAATAATTTTTCAGCTCCAGAAAAACAAATCACCAGTATGTTGTCTGCTGAGAGAAACATTTCCACATGAGAAATGGGAATTAATCTCAAGGGGAAAATGTAGTGCTATCCTTTGCATTTACATTTACATGCCATAATTACCCATATGGAAAGAATCCCCCAAAGCCTACTTATTTCTCAAGTAATGGTATCTTACTGCAATAATAACCACTGCTATATCAAAATACCATAGATTGGGTGGCTTATAAACAACAGAAATTTATTTCTCATAGTTCTGGAGGCTGGGAAATTTAGTCAAGGTGCTGGCAGATTTGGTGTCTGGTGAAGATCTGCTTCCTGGTTCACAGATAGCTATCTTTGTGCTGTGTCCTCACATGGTAGGAAGGGCAAGAGAGTTTTTTGTGATCTCTTTTATAAGAGCACTACTCCCACCACGATGTCTCTATCGTCATGACCAAATCACCTCCCAAGGCCCCCATCTTCAAGGTTTAGTTTTCAACATATGAATTTTGGGAGGGACACAAACATTCAGTCTATAGCAAGCAGTAATCCATATTTATGAATCATTACTGAGCCAGTATTTCCAGCTACATGAATAGACTCTCCTTTGCTGAATGGAATGACTTCTTAGAATCAACATCTTTTGCTTGAGCTGACTGAAAGTAAGTAAAATCATGAGATGGGCACCAATTATTCCTGGACTTCTATAAATCTAGAGCACTATGTCTAAAATTGAACTGAAGGAGGGTGATGACAACTTCTTGGTTATATTTAAAACTAGAAATTTAAACTTTATTTATGAATTTGAATCAGAAATTAATTCTTTTATGATAAACATGTGAAGAGTATAACCAAAATTGGAGTTATTTGCTTCCAATTACAAGCTGGGATCATATTAAAAATAACTATAGCTATATATACACACACATATATATAATACATGTAAATGTATGTATATATACATACATACATACTTAAATATATTGTCAGGAAGGAAGAAATTTTTCCTACGCTTTTAGGTTCTTCTGGCTGGTCTAAGAAATAAGTTGGTATGAGACAGATTAACAGATAAAATCAAACAAAAGTTTAATAGCATGTATACAGGGGAAAGACCCAGGAAAATTGAGTAGCTCTCCAAAATGACTGAAACCCCCATCTTAAATACCATCTTTAGCTAAAAACAAAACAGGATGTTGGGGATAGTGCTTTGGGACTTCAAAGGGGAGAAAGGCAATTCACATCGAGATGGAAAAGCCAATGTTTGGTAAACAAATGTTTGCTGAGCCCTGCAGAGCCAATGGGACACAGAGTAGTCTCTGATCTCTAGGTCTTGCTGAGTCGCTCCCACGACACCTAGGTCATTTCTTTGCAGATATCTCTGGTGATAGTTCTATTCCAAGAACAGGCCCTCTATCTAAATTCTTTTAGGCAGTTAAAGTGGAGGTAGCAAGAAAGATTCCTGCATCTTCTGTTTCTTAAAATTAATCAGCCTAAATTAATCCTCATGCCAAAGAGACGCACCTTGGGGTAGCAAATTTTGCTCCCCTACACCTCCTTTTTCTTTCTGATGTGGATATGAAGTAAGAGAGATTAGATTCCCATAGGCTCTCACAGCCATATCATCTAGCACATCAAATAACCTGAAGTTTGGGAGTTAAAATCTGAGAACATTTGTATAGTCATGTCTCTCCTTCAAGAAGTTATAGAAGCTACACTGGCCAACAGAGGATACAGTAGGGCCTTTCTCTAAGAGGGCTTCTTAAAACATTGTCTTCTCCTACAAATGCATATGTCTGTGACTTTCATCCAGGGTATTCACTTGGATGGAATTCCTGTGTTCTCTTGAGATTTAATTCTTCCTGCAAATAACTGATATGTGCTCCTGAAGAAAAATGCATCCCTGACTTCATGAAAATGTAAATTAGGAATTTAATTCCCAGCTTCATAGGCTGGACATATTCTCAGGCAATAAAGCATGTCAGAGTATTATAAAACTAATAGAAAAAACAATATGAGCCTTGAAATAATACCCAGAGAACTGAGTGCTTCTTTTAGAAAATAGGGACTATGAGGCCCTTGCTTAAGGGCCTTAGAAATTCTAAAATGCCCCCAGTTCTAAAGAACTATTTGTCATTCTTTCAGTGCTGTAGCAGATTTCTCATATGCAAAATAAGTTTTTTCACAGCCTGAAAAACTGTGTTTTGTACCTGAAACCACCCCCTGGGTCTGGCTTAGGCATTTCCACCTCCAGCTTCTCTAACATTCCCTGAACAGTGGTCCATCCTCTTCACTATGTCCTCTACAGAGATCTTCAGAAATGTAACAATTGATGATAGAAGGAGGTCATAAACGATACCTATATTCTGGCAGGCATTGGACCAAGGCTTTACAGTTAATGATTTCACTACAACCATGTGAGGTATGTATTGATAGCATTCTAATCTGCTTCCAAAGGTAAAGAAGAACCTGAGGCACAGAGAAAGTAAGTATTTGGCTTCAATTTTACAAAGCTAGGAAGTTGAAAAGTTAGGTTTGTTAATCAAGACATTTTATTATATCAAGCCTAAAGTATTTGCCTTTCTAGAAATCCAGTTTACTTTGCACAAGGATAGCCAGTGTCTGAAGTTTTGAACTTTGTGAGAGCAGGGTCCTGTTCATTGTGTAGTGCCCTGGACCCAGTCCAGTACTTGGCATAGACTAGGTGTTCACTGAAGAATGGTTGAATAAAAGAGATGGGCAGGTAGATGGTGAGGATATTTTTGGTTGTGGAAGGATGTTTCAGTGTCTTACTCTCTTAACTTATATTCAAATCTGACAGCTCATTTATAAACTGTGTCTGTTATCACCAAGGAATTAGAAGTATTCATTTTCCTCATGGCAGGCTGGAGGTAACAGATCATTTCCTTTTACTTGCTCTCAGGACAAGAGAGTAACAAAAATATATACAAAACTACTTTCCTATTTTTACCTGCTGATTTTGCATTGCCTCCATTGCTAAATCAGTGCTTATAGAAAACTGTAGAGCTTTAAATGCTTATATTAGAAAATGAGAAAAATCTAAAAATCAATAATTGAGACTTTCATTTGTGATGATGGAAAGAGAACAAACTAAACCAAGAATAAATAGTAGGAAGGAAATAATAGAAATCAGTGACATAGGAAAGATTTAAGAAATAGAGAAAATTCAATAAAACCAGTATCTGGATTTTTGATAATAATAATAATATTAGTAATCCTGTAACTAGACTAATGAAATAAAAAGAAAGAATACACACATTACCGATATCAGAATGAAAAGTGGGATATTACTAGAGATCCTATAGTCATTTATAGGATAATAAGTGGAACTGTTCCACTCCTGGGGTGGCTGTGTGAGATCTGTGGACCCACTCCCTAGTGAAACAGCCATAATTTGTATTCTTTAAAAAAATAACAATTTAAGGGCTTCCCTGGTGGCGCAGTGGTTGAAAGTCCGCCTGCCGATGCAGGGGACGTGGGTTCGTGCCCCGGTCCGGGAAGATCCCACATGCCGCAGAGCGGCTGGGCCCGTGAGCCATGGCCGCTGAGCTTGCGTGTCTGGAGCCTGTGCTCCGCAACGGGAGAGGCCACAACAGTGAGAGGCCCGCGTACCGCAAAAAAATAAATAAATAAAAAATAACAATTTAAATTCCATGGAATTTATCCTATGGGCATATAGCAAGTGGAGAAACATTCATTCAGGAAAAGCTATTAAATCTTAGTAAGGGCAGTGAGTTTGTAGCACTTGATCTATAACTCTCTCCCTCCCTCCCCATCTCTCAGTTCAGCTTGAAGAAATACTCTGGATGATGTGTGGCCAAGAAGATGGGGGTCCTTCTCTGCTCAGTTCTCAGTCAAAGGATATGGTATCTCATTGGGAGGGGCAGGTCTCCAGCACTTCACAGTATCCTCAGCTGCAAGTTGCAGAGACTAAATTCCTGGAAAGTGTGTCTGAGAGTTGCTGTCTACAAACTGCTCTCTTTAGGGTAAAGGACTCACATATGCTGAAAGTACAGGGATGGAAAAAAATATTTCATGCAAATGATAACCAAAAGAGATCAAGATGACTGTATTTATAACAGACAAAATAAACATTAAGTCAAATACTGTCACAAGAGACAAAAAGGACATTATATAATGATAAAAGGTCAATCTCCCAGGAAAATATCACAATTATACACACACACATACACACACACACACACACACACACACACACGATATCAAAGCACCTAAATATATAAAGCAAACACTGACAGAACTGAAGGAAGAAATAGACAGCAATACAATAACAGTGGGAGACTTCAATACCTCACTTTCAGTAATAAATAGAATAACCAGATAGAAAAATCAATAAAGACACAGAAGACTTGAACAACACTATAGAAAAAACAGACCTTACAGACATATGCACAATATTCAACCCAACAGCAGCAGAACAAGCCATGCTTCTCAAGTACATATGAAACATTCTCCACAATAGATCACATGATAGGTCACAAGTATTAACAAATTTAAGAAGAGTGAAGTCATACTAAGTATTTTTTCTAACCACAATGGAATAAATCTAGAAGTCAACAGCAAAAGGAAAACTAAACATTTCACACATATGTGGAAATTAAATAGCACACCTTTGAACAACCAATGGGTCAAAGGGGAAATCAAAAAGGAAATCAGTAAATATGTTAAAACAAATGAAAATGAAAACACATACCAAAAGTAAAGAGAAGAGGCAAAAGCAGTACTAAGAGAGAAGTTCATAACGATAATCACCTACATTAAAAAAGAAGAAAGATCTCATATAAACAACATAAATTCACACCTCAAGGAAGAAGAAAGAGAAGAGCAAGCTAAGACTGAAGTTAGTAGAAAAAGGAGTAATAGGGATCAGATCAGTGATAAATAAAATAGAGAATAGAAAACAATAGGGAAAAAAAAATCTTCAGCAAAACTGAGTTCTTTTTTGAAAAAAATAAACAAAATTGACAAACTTTTAGTTAGAACAACAAAGAAAAAAGTGAGAGAACAGAAACAAAAATCAACAGTTGAAAGTGGAGATATTACAACTGATGCCACAGAAATAGAAAGTATCATAAGAGATTGCTAAGAACAATTATACACCAAAGAACTGAATAACTAGAAGACTGGATACATTCCTAGAAATATACAGATGCATAACCGGTAAGGAGAGTGAATCAATAATCAAAAACCTCCCAACAAAGAAAAATTCAGGGCTAGATGGCTTCACTGGCACATTCTACTTAACATTTAAAGAATTAAAGGCAATCCTTCTGAAATTCTTCCACAAAATTGAAGAGGAGGGAACACTCCAAAACTCATTTTATGAGGCTAGAATTACCCTGATACCAAAGACAGACAAAGACACTACAAGAGAAGGAAATTACAGGCCACTCTTCCATATGAATATACATGCAAAAATCCTCAGCAGAATACTAGCAAACCGAATTCAACAGCACATGAAAAGGGTCGTACACCATGACCAATTGGGATTTATCCCTGAGATGCAAGGAAGGATCAACAAACAAAAATTCATTTAATGTGATATACCACATTAAAAGAATAAGGATAAAAATTACATGATCATCTAATAAAAGCTGAAAAAGCATTTGGCAAAATTCAACACCATTGAATCATAAAAATTAACAAACTAGGAATAGCAGGAAATTACATAAAACATAACAAAGGCCATATATGAAAAGCCCAGAGCTAACATCATTCTCAACAATGAAAAACTGAAAGCTTTTCCACTAAGATCAGGAAGAATACAAGGATGCCCACTCTCGCCACTTAGCTTTAGCATAGTACTGTTTGTCATAATCTGAGGAATTAGGAAAGAAAAAGAAGTAAGAGGCATCAAAAATCTGAAAGGAAAAAGTAAAATTGCCTCTGTTTGCGCTTGACTTGATCTCATATATAGAAAATCCCACAGAGTCCACCAAAATACCGTTAGAACTAACAGATGGATATAGTAAAGCTTCAGGATACAAAATCAAAATTATTTGTATTTCTATACCCGAATAATGAAATATCTGAAAAAGGAATTAGGAAAACAATCCCATTTATAATAGCATCAAAAAGAATAAAATAGTTAAGAATAAACCTAACTACGGGAGTGACACACTTGTACACTGAAAGCTACAAACATTGATGAGAGAAATTAAATTATACACAGACAAATGGAAAGTAATCCCACATTCATCTGTCAGAAGATTTTATACTGTTAACATGTCTGTACTATCCAAAGTGATTTACAAATTCAATGCAATCTTTATCAAAAATCCCAAAGGCATTTTTATAGAAGTAGGAAAAATGATTCTAAAAATTTATATTTAACCACAAAATACTCCTAAAGGTAAAAAAGATATCTTGAAAATGGGCAATTCTGGAGGCATTACACAGCCTGATTTCAAAATATATTACTAAGCTGTAGTCGCTAAAATGTATGGTATCAGGATAAAGACAGACATATAGATTAACAGAACAGAACAGAGAGTCTAGAAATAACCCCGCACATGTGTGGTCAACTGATATTTCACAAGAATGTCAAGAATACACCATAAGGATAGGATAGTGTCTTCAACAAATGGTGCTAGGGAAAATGAACATTCACATGCAAAAGGATGAAACTGGGCTCTTATCTTACACCATTAACAAAAACCAGCTCAAAATTTAAAGACTCAAATGTAATACTTGAAACTGTAAAACTCCTAGAAGAAAGTACAGGGGAATTACTATAGGGAATAGTATAGGGGAAATATAGGGGAAAATCATTACATTTGTCTTGCCAAGGATTTCATGAATATTCATGATTTCACCAAAATCACAGAAAACAAAAACACAAATAGACGAGTGGGATTGCATCAAATTAAAAAGCTTCTACTCAGGAAGAGAAACGATCAAAGTGGATACACCATCTATGGAATAGGTAAAGATATTTGCAAACCATATATCTGATAAGAGGTTAATTTCCAAAATATTAGTAACTCCTACAGCTACAAAGAAAAAACATGATTAAAATGGACTAAGAGCATGAGTAGACATTTCTCTAAAAAGACATACTAATGTCCAATGTATATGAAAAAATGCTCAATGTCACTATTCATCAGGGTAATAAATGCAAATCAAAGCCACAATAAGATAGTGCCTCATACCTGTTTGGATAACTATTATCACCAAAACAAAAGATATCAAGTGGATAATGTGAAGAAACTGAAACTCTTGTACATTGCTGGTGGGAATGCAAAATGGTGTAGCCACTAAGAAAAGCAATGTGGAGGTTCCTCAGAAAATTAAAAACAGAACTATCATATGATCTAGCAATCCCACTTCTGGGTATTTATCCAAAAGAGTTGAAATCAACATCTTGAAGAGTTATCTGCACTCTTATGTTTACTGCAGCACTATTCACAATAATCAAGATGTGGAAACAACCTAAATGTTTATGAATAGATGAATGGATTGTGAAAAGGAGGTATGCATACAATGCATATTATTCAGTCTTAAAAAGGAAAAAAAAAATCTTGCAGTATATGACAACTTGGGTGAACCTTGATGACATCATGCAAAATGTAATAATCCAGTCATAGAAGGACAAACACTGCATGATTCCACCTATATGAGGTATCTAAAATAGTCAAACTCATAGAATCAAAGAACAGAATGGTAGTTGCCAGTAACTGGGTGAAAGGGGATAGGAGGAGTTGTTAATCAAAGAGTATAAAGTTTCAGTATGCAAGATGAATTAGTTCTAGAGGCCTGCTGTACAACATTGTGTCTATACATAACAATATATTGTACACTTAAAACCTTTAGAGTGCAAATCTCGTAAGTGTTCTTACCACAGTTTAAAAAATAAAGGTTAATCCCTCAGGAAGCTATAATAATTATAAATATATATGCACCTAACAACAGAACCCTAAAAGAGAGGAAGTGTAAAAACTGACAAAACTGTATGGAGAAACAGACAATCCAGCAATAACAATTGGAGACTTCAGTACCCCTTTTAAAATGGGTAGAAAAATTAATTAGAAGATCAACGAGAAAATGGAAGCTTTGAACAACACTATGATCCAACAAGGACTAATAGACATCCACAGAGCATTCTAAACTACTATGTGAATATGCATATCTACAAAGAAGTTATACAATTGTCCAAAAAACAAATGAAAAGATGCTCAATAACACTAGCCACAATGAGATACCATGTCACACCCGCTAGGGTGCCTAAAATAAAAAAAAAAGACAGAGGATAAGTGTCAGCAAGGATGTGGAGGAACTGGAACACTCACACATTTGCTGGTAGGAATGTAAAATGTTGCAGCCATTTTGTAAAATGGTCTGACTCTTACTCAAATGGTTAAGCATAAGGTCACCACATGACCCAGCAACTCCACTCCCAGGTATATACCGAAGATAACTGAAAACATATGTTTACACAAAAACTTGTACACTAATGTTCATAGAACCATTACTCATAATAGGAAAAGAATGTATACAACCCAAATGTCTATCAAGTAAGAAATGGATAAATTAAAAGTGGTATATTTGTACAATGGAATATTATTTGACAATAAAAAATGGAGTTCTAACACATGCTACAATATGGACGAACCTTAAAAATATTATGGAAAGTGAAAGAAGTTAGTTACAAAATATCACATACTGCACAATTTCATTTATATGAGATGTCCAGACTAGGAAAATACATGAGCAGAAATTACATTAATGGTTGCCTAGAGCTGGGGTTGGTAAGGAAAAATGCAGAGTGACTGCTAATGGGTAGTGGGATTCTTTCTGGGCTGAAGAAATGTTCTAAAACTGATTGTCCTGGTTGATAAGCTCTGGAAATATAGTAAATATCCAAAATGAAACAAAACAAACAAACAAAAATCCCTTTGAACTGTACATTATATAGGGTTGAATTGCATGGTATGTGAAGTATACCTCATTAAAGCTGCTTTTTAAATGGGCAAAAAAGTGAATATTATGAAGAAAGCCATGCCAATAAATTTAGTTTTAATGTAAAAGTTTCATAAAAGACACAAATAACCAAACTAGGACAAGAAGAAGGCAAACTCCGAAGAGTTCAACATATAGTAAATATATGGAATTAATAATATATTAACTTTCAAAAAACCTTTAGGTGAATTCTATCAAACACATAAAGGAGAAATTGCCCAACACATTTTGTGAGACCAAGCTTATCCTTATTAAAAAAAATAAAGATACTATAAAGAATAAACATTATCAACTAACCTTCCTTATGAATTTAGGCAAAAAAATCTTTAAGATAGTATTAAAAAATAAAATCCAATATGTAAAATTGATAATATGTAATGACTGAATAGGATTTATACCAGGAAGCAAGGTTATTTTAACATTTGAACAGCAATCAATTCTATTTACCACTATTAACAAAATAAAGGAGAAAAAAACATATGATTATATCATATGTGCTGAATAGCATTTGCCAAAAGTCAACACATATTCATTATACAAACTAAACAAACAAAATAGAAAATAACTTTCTAAAACTGATGAAGGGCATTTATGAAAAACCCACAGCTAAAATCATATTTAAAGATAAAAGAATGAATACTACTTGCTTAAGATTGGGAATAATAGGTTATATACTCTCACCACCTCTATTCAGTATTGTACTGGAGGTCCTAGTCATCAACGATGCAAGAAGAATAAATTAAAGGTATGCAAATTAGAGAGGAAGAATTCAATCTGCCATAATTAACAGATGATCTACCAAGGAATTTACCAAAAAGAAATCTACTACATTAAAATGTGAATGTAGCAAAGTCACCTGATATGTTTTATAATCACAAATGAATTTTATTTATATATATTAGCAACAAATACTTGAAAATAAAATTTTAAAACAATAGCATTTATAGTAACATCAAAACATGATATACTCAGATATAAATAGACCAGAATATGTGCTTGAACTATAGACTTTAAATTACAAAATATCGTTCTGGTAAATTGAAAAAGACCTAAATAAATGGAGATACAGTCCATAGAAATGGATTGAAAGACTTAGTATTGTTAAAATGTCAGTTCTGTCAAAATTTATCTACAGATACAACACATGCCCTGTCAAATCCAAGCAGCATTAAAAAAAAAAAAAAGTACAATTTGATACAATACTTTGTGAAAGTGTAAATTATTTAAAATATACAAAATAATCTTGAAAAGGAAAACACTGGGGGAACCACACTACCTGAGGAGTAGTTAAGACAATGTCATATTTGCATCAAAAATAGACGTACAGATGAACTAATAGAACAGTAAGACGGGAAGTAGAAATACACACACACACACACACACAACTGATTTTCAGTAAAAATGTCAGATGTCAAGGTAACTCAATCTGTGAAACAATAATCTTCATGAAATGCAGCTGAAAAAAATGAGTATCTATTTGGAAATAAACATAAACTTTGACCCTTACCTCACACTATACACAGATATTTACCCTAAATGGACCATACAACTAAACTAAAACCGTACAACATAAAATAATGATAGGAGAAAATCTTCACGGTTGTTGGGAAATCACAGTTTTCTTAGATAGGTCCTATTAAGGAAGAACTACCCCCCCCAAAAATTAAGTGGATTATGAAACGTAAGAACATTTATAAAAAGACTTTCCTCTTAGAAGGGAGCGTAGTAGCTCCCCAGAGGGGTGTTGTGGGTATAGAGGAGCACAAGATAGGGGCTTCTGCAGTGCTATTAATGTTCCTTGTGGCTGTAAAATATATTTTAATAGAGATGAAAACATTTTGGATTCCATTTGCCCATCCTTATTTGTTTGTATGGTATTGATAAATTTAAACATTAAAGCCCCATTTATTTCCTTAGGTATAGGAGGGCTGGGGGTTTAGAAATCATTATTTTCATGGTCCTTTTTATGAGAGTTAATAGTCAAAGGAGAAAGAGGAACAGTCTTCCTAATCTTTGTCAACATGAATATTACTTCTTATTTACATAATTACTGACCTCGCAATCACGGTTATGTTCAAAACCTGAGAAAAGCGACAACTTATGTTATGCAGTTAATAAGCTTAGGCACTGTGCTATGTGATTTATAAATATTACATCAGGTAATCTTATGGAAACCTTGTGACATGGGTAATGTCCCTAATTTATAGACAAAGAAGCTGAGGTTTAAATAGGACAACTCCGATGTTTTGTGACTCACCCTATATTTGGTCCCACGTCACCCTCATTCTATGATTTTTCATTATCGAGTGTTTATGAAATTAGCTGGCTAAAAAAAGTCAACTCCGTTCATGAATCATTAACCCAGATCTGATCAAATAGACACCATACGACAGAAATAGCAATGAATCAGGCCTATGCCATACTTAGAAAGTTTCAGGATTATGTAAAATACTTATTTCCCTTTGGCAAATCTTTGGCAAATTAAAATCCCTGAAATGTCCTTGGTTACAGAATCATAACATTATTTAGCTGAAAGTGAAATTGATATTTCAATTAAATTCCTTCCTTTTAGAGATGAGGGACTTGATGTACCAAAGTGTGAAATGCCTTGACCAAAATGATGCTGGAAGATGAATGCCTTAGGTTACCAAAATCCAAATTCTGCCCTCTTGCAGAATTTGGATTCCAACTGTCTCCAGGATTATGCTAGATACAAAATCTAGGGAGGATGAGAATGCACAGTGAATCAGAGAAAACAAGCAATCCCGGTGGCATCCCTGACTTTCCTTACCGCATACCGAGAAGAGCATCGAGGATGTAATAGGAGTTGGCAGCAAGGCAGCAGGAGCCTGCAGAATGGAGGAGGTGGGTGAACCCAAAGGCAAGTATCATTAGCATCAGATGTTGGATGGACAGCTTATTGATTTTTCTTTTCACTTCAGTCATGATGCACATCAGTAAATAGCAAATCATGTCCTGAGAGCCAACCTGGAACCTGGCAACACTGAGGAAAACTAAAGCCCTGAAGAGGAGGCTGTCAGTGTGGCAAACATCTTACATCCATAGTTCCCTCATGGCAGCTCTTTAGGTCAGAGAAGGTAACGTATTCTGGCCTTTCAAGTACTGCTAAGTACCACAGCTTCCTGCCTGTAGTTCTATAGTTCTAATAGTCACAGTTAGATGAGAGGAGTAAGGAAGCTTGTTCTTCCTCTTCCTGTGAGGAGCCTGGAGCAGGTACTTTCATTACTATGTGGCAGATGGAGGATGATTCTGGAGAGTATGAATCCTCAGGTACCCCTTTGTCATGATCTCAGCCCCAGAAGCCCAGTGCCTGCCAAGAAAAACCAATCCTGGAATCTGTACGTTCAGAGGTCCTGACTTCCAGACAGCAACAGTACTACTGAATTGCACTCAGCAACAGTCACCCATTCTTTCTGAGATTCTCAGACCATCCGGCAAGGAAAGGAGTCACTGTCATGACATGTGTCCTGGCTCTGACCTTCAGGAGGAGCTCAGACTACTGTTATAAAATGGGGCAGGGAAACATATGTTTGACATTTAAATGATCCACATGGGAATTTGTTGGCTGGCTTTGATGGCAAATGAACAAACATAGCAACCTGATCCAGAGACGAAAGCCTTGGTGACTCAGCCAGGAATGAGGGGCTGTCACCCCACCAGGCAATTCACCTATACCCGGAGGAGAGACCCTAGGATGAGGGGAATCTGGAATCAATGGTAGATAAAGAAGATGATAAATTTTGGCCTAGAAAGCAGCTGAATAGTTAAACTCTAATTAATACCATAAATACTCTCCTTGTACAATTCATCCAGGAAAAAAAAAAAAGCCTACCAGAATCCTTCAGAAGCTGGTCCCAGAACTTATAAAATGCAAGTACAGGCATACCTCATTTTATGCTGCATTGCTTTACTGCACTTCAAAGATACTGTGTTTTTACAAATTGAAGGTTTGTGGCAACCCTGCATAGAGCTAGTCTATTGGTGCCATTTTTCCAATAGCATTTGCTCACTTTGTATCTCTGTGTCACATTTTGGTAATTCCAGCAATATTTTGAGCTTTTTCATTATTATTATATTTGTTCTGGTGATTTGTGATCAGTGACCTTTGATGTTACTATTCTAAGAAGATTATGACTCCCTGAAGGCTCAGATGAGGATTAGCACTTTTTAGCAATAGAGTATTTTTTAATTAAGATATTTACATTGGTTTTTTAGACATAATGCTATTTCACTCTTAATAGACTACAGTACAGTGTAAACATAACCTTCTATGCACTGGGAAACCAAAGAGTTCATGTGAGTTGCTTTATTGCAGTATTCGCTTTATTGAGGTGGTCTGGTACTGAACCCACATACCTCCGGGGTATGCCTGTAGATCCAAGTGCCCAAGAGGCAGACTGTAATAGACATGGTGTTGCACTGCCTAGATCTAACCTCTTTAGGACTGAAACGCTCATCCACTCAAACTGCTGGTAGTATTAATAGCCAACAGCACAAAACTCAGTTTCTCTTCATACTGTTACCGAAAGTGGGGTCCAGCTGCTCACCACTCAAAAGCCAATAATCAGCAAGGTCGGTGGAAAGGAAAGTTTGCTTTATTTCAAAGACCGGCAACCAGGAAGGACGGCAGACTCATGTCCAAAGGCAGACTCCCTCCTGGCTGACAACTAGTGGGTAAGACCTTTTAAAGGGTAGTTTCAGGGCTGTATAGGTGGAGGGAAGGGGCTCCATGCAGAAACAGCACAGTCAGTTCTGACAGTCATCTTGAAATTGGTCATGAGGTGGTCTGATCAGTGTCACCTTGACTGTCGTAAGCACAGTTAATCTTCAGTTCCAGGGTCGGTTTGTTCCCATTTCCTTGAGGCCAATTCTCAGAATTTTGGCAGCTTATGTCGTGGCTATAGCCTGGTCATCGTGTAGTGAACTTCTTCCACCTGGTGGGCTTTTTAGTATCTACAATACAGCTCAAAGGATATGGCTCAGAATATTATCTATACCCCTTGAGGAGGAACCTAAGGTCCTTGACTTTGCTTAATGAATAAACTATTATTATTTTGTCCTGTTTAACTGCTTTCCTTTGCTTCTGCATTTTCTCACTTCTCTGATTAACTTATTGTTTGGCTGAAGTTTTTCTACAGACAAAAGGCAGGCAGAGAACATGGCAGGGAAGGACCATAGGGTCCTGCTCCATTTCAACACCATTTGCCCTTGGTTGAACAGGGCCATCTTGTCCAAGATCACCCCCACTTCCTGGGGCAGACTTCATTCCATGAATGGAAGATAAGAGAGTAGAAGGGACTGGAGGATTAGCTGAGAACTTTGTTGTTACTTTCGTACGGCAGCCAAATCCCTCTACCCAATCTTGCTTCTTTTACTCCCCAGAAGTGTTGGGGAGAGCACAAAACAGTGAACTTTCTAAAAGAACTAACCTGTAACATCCTCATCTTTACCTTTCCTATGTGCTTCATTTTCTCTTTTTCTCTGTAGTTCCATATTTATAATATCTGTGATAATTATTTTTCAGCTTTTGGTACATTTTACAGGCAAGTATATGGGCAACAAGAGTCTTCCAGATTCGTTAATCTGAAAATGTCTATATATTGCTGCTATTATGGGACATGTTCTCCCTGGTGGCATGTTCTATTTTTCTTTCCTTTCAATATTAGATACATCATTTAATTGGCTTCTGTTTTTAATCAGTCATGATTAAAGCAGCCATCAGTTTATTATTGTTTTCTTGAAGGTAATCCATCTTTTTCCCTCCCCTCTGGATGCTTTCAACTTGCTCCTTGCCTTTGGTTTTTAATTGTTTGTGTATCATTTTTTTAGATGGAGTTTTTTTTTGTATTTTTTTCTCCTTAGAATTCTTGGAGTTTCCTGAATTTTGTCAGGTAAAAAAATGGCTAGTATTTCTCCACATTTTTCTTCACCTGATGCTCTGATTCCATGTTTTATGTATCTTTTTAACATATATCCTGTGTTTTTTCACAGTCTTCTTTTTGTATTTTCTATTATGTTTGGTCTCTGCCTTTAATTTGGATATTTTCTACATGTTTTCTGATGTTTCTAATCTGATATTATACTCAAAACTTAATTTTAGTGATTGAATTTTTCATTTCTATAATTTTTAGTTTGATAAATTTTCATGCTTTAAGTCTTTGCTCACAACTCTCTCCTTTCTTCATTTTTAATGTATTAATTAAAATTATTTTAAAGTTCTTTTCTGAAAATTCTGATTTCTTTTGTTTTTTTATCTTTTTTTTCCTATTGATTTGATGTCACTTCATCTTTATTTTTGCCATGTATCATAATTTATTGATTGGATCCTGGACTTAGGAGTGAAAAAAATAGGGAATCTTTTTTTTTTTTTTTTTTTTGCGGTACGCGGGCCTCTCACTGTTGTGGGCTCTCCCGTTGCAGAGCACAGGCTCCGGACACACAAGCTCAGCGGCCATGGCTCACAGGCCCAGTCGCTCTGCGGCATGTGGTATGTTCCGAGACCGGTGCACGAACCCGTGTCCCCTGCATTGGCAGGCGGACTCTCAACCACTGCGTCACCAGGGAAGCCCATGGAAGCTTGATGATACTTTCTTTCTGTGAAGATGCTTACATTTCCTTGTCAGGCAGGTAGTATTACAGTAAATAAGCTTTATCCTTTCAAGGATGGTTTTAAGCTTTATTGATTTATTTTAGTTTTATGCTCAATCCTAGGGAATGGTCCTTATTTCTAAGGCCAAGTCCTTCTGGGGTCTCAGCAGAAATCCCTGGGAGCTTACCAAGGCCTCAGTGTTTGAACTCCACCCCTCACCTCCCGGCTCTGAGTGACAGCATAAATCTGTGCTCTGGTCTTTCACTTATTAAAGTTTTGTGCTGGGTTTCATGAAGTTTTCCTGTTGCGTGAAGAATCTGGGGGTTATTCAATGACTTGAGGATATTTGTATGGAGATTTTCAGACTTGTTTCTCTGTGATTCCCTCTGCTCCAAATCCTTGACCCTCACATTTATGCTGTTGTTGGCCTGAGGTTTGGTCTCTGACTCTTCACACTGTTTAGTTCACTAAAACTGACACTTACTGCTTGGAGCTCTATTCCCTGCACTGCCAACCAGAAAATGTACTCGGAAAAAACTCAAGGTTAAAGTGTCCTTCACCTTGTGTATTACTCTTATCTCAAGTACCATGGCCCCTCAGGTACTACTTAAGTTGGTTGCTCTTCAATACAAATGTCTAACCATACATATTATATCTGTATATATTTGTGTGTGTGTTTATGTGTTTCTATACTTTTTTTCTATGGGAAGGTTAATCCAATCACACTTTGTTTAGCTGTATCTCTGCCTCTCTTGATAACTTCATTTTTTATTTCTACTTTAATGCAGCCTATACATCAGTATACTTAGATATTTACTAGTCTCTGAACATTGCTCTTTCTTATTTCCCTGTTTTTACATATGGTATTCCCTTTTTCCTTGATGCCTTTCTCTACTTAATTGACTTTGTCAATGTTCACTTGTCTTTCCAGTTACTACTCACACATCTTTAACTGCCTCTTTTTCCCCACCATGGTGAATTGGTTAATTCTTGCATATGATACCTTGAAATGTTGTCCTTAACTGTCCCCATACCATTTTCATAATACATTATAATCAGACATTTGTTTGTCTGTTTTCCTTCCTAGATTATGAGTTTTTTATTCAGAGGGAATTTTGTACATTTCCGTATCCTCAGGCTCTGCTAGTATAGTGCCTGACATACAGCATATGCTACACTATGTCTCAGTGGCTTTATGAATAAATATTTTTGCCTCCATCACTATAGACTTCATATTCAGAGAGACTGTTTGAAAGAGGTGAGTTTTTGAGCCATATTATTCATGAAGGGATAAGCTGGTGAGAGGGGAAATCTCTGTCACTATCAATCTAGAGAATCTCCCAGCTGACACTGATCCCAAGCCTTTATGTTGGTTGAATTACTTGGACACACTAATTTTGGTTAGATTACTTTTCCCAATATCAGTGTACCTCTTTAACACCTACTTTTTACCCACCTCACCAGTACATCTCTAAAAAATGCAACCTACTCATTCTACCTTGAATAACACTGTTTGGCCTCGTATATTGTTCCTTTCCTCCACTCTTAGGCAAATTCAACATATCCTTCAAGGGCCAGACTGTACTTCCTCCATTCCATGAAACCTCTCTGGCCACTCCATGCTGCCTTTTTCCTCCTGTCTCTGATTTACCACCTGGTCTTCTCAGATTCACACTCAATTTGTTTTGGCCAAATTTTCTACAGGTTTTATCTTGCCTTCACAATAGACTATCTGTTTCATGAGGACAGGTAGTAGGTACTTTATCTTTCCCCTGTGTTGTCAAACACTAAAGGAACCAGCACATTGGTGAGCTTATAACAGAATCACAAGAAATACTGCTCAATTATAGCAGTATTGAGTCATCAGTCTCTTTTAGTTGGAAATGCTGTAATTATATTGATTAATAAAGGATTTTCCTTTTTTAAAATAATAATCTCATAAGAGCTTAATAATTTTTGCTTTATCCAATTTGTTATAACTTTATCCCACACTTTATTTACTTAGTGGTACTTCCTGGCACTGGCTTTAAATTCTTTCTTTCTCTCTCTCTCTACCCCCAAACTTAGCCTCATTGAAAATAAGAAATTATGAGTTAAACACACTATTTAAGCTTGACTTTTTCCTGGTATCCATGAAAAAATTATTTAAAAAAATCTTTCTCTGTATTACCTGAATTCTCCTGCAAGTCACCAACCTACACTGTCCATACGGGGCATAGTTTATTTTTTTATTTTTTATTTTATTTTATTTATCGATTTTAATCTGTCTTCTTAAGTTCTAGAGACATGGTTTCACTATAATAGATACCATCCTGGTGCCAGTCAGCTTGGGGAATTAATCCAGGCTTTACCACTAAACTACTGCCCCAACCTTGGCTTTTACCTCTGTAGGCTAATTTTTATATCATTAGCTTTGAATCCAGATTCTTTCTGTCTAAACCATTTAGATTGCTTTCAGTTTAGCAGTCCGCCTGGCCTTTTCACTGGGCTCCTTCTCATTTTGACCATGGATCTCCATCCATTTTCCCTGAGCCCAGTCCCCACTCATCATAAAGTGGTTATGAGATGGGAAGGAATCGGACATATATGGCTCAAAGAAGTCACCAACTGTGAAAGCCAGTTTTGACTTCTCACCCTGCCCAGCAGCAGTAGAAAGTACTTGCTTATGAATTAGACCCAGGTGTGTGTGCATATAATCTCAGAAATATACTTAACTTCTTTAAGCTCAGTTTTTTTCATCTGAAAAAGTTGTGAATATTCATACATGTCTGCTGGGGTTGATGTGATGATTAAGTGAGAATGTGAATTAATATTCTTATTATTCCTAGCAAGGCAAGCCTTTTCTCAGGGAACCATGAGAGCATGGAACCACAGACAGAAATTGAGAGAAGTAATTATTATTTTTTTTTCTGAGATGAATCTTTGTTAAAAATCAAAAGGCTGGGCCAATAATACAGAAATTGCTGAATGGAAAAAAGAGACACACAGTAGGTTAAAGACACAAAGCTATGTGGGCAGGTGACCATGGCAGAACCCTCCTGTTGGGGAGTCATGAAGAGTGAATGTAGAGCAGTTCAACCTTGAAGGATGACTGAGTGGAGGTCTGATTAACTTCTTTATGGAGGCACACTCTTCCTAAGCAGTATTCACGGTATTCAGAGGATTAATCCCATGTCCACCAGTTTGCTACTTTTACACTTGTCATCCTCTAGGCCAGGGCTATGCGGTTTTTGATGGTTATCTATACTTGGCAGAAGGAACCAATCAGCTGAGGAGACAGCATGCTCTTGCTTATGACAGTGGGATGGTAGACATTGCTTGGACCTTCTGTTAACTCTAATCAGCGGTAAGTTGTTCCTACCCACACATGTTGCTTTCTGAGAGCACATGGGAAAGCCTTCAAGTGCTGTGACATGGTGGTAGTGGAGCTTGATTTGATCAAGGAGACAGGGACAGAGAGTCCTGCAAAGTGATCATGATGATGATCAAGTACAGACTTAATTTCTTCATCCCAGTGGCATAAAACTCAAAAGAATTTGCAAGAGAGTTTTCCTGTGCATTAAAATTGATTGCAAGTAGACAAGCAGTAATGACTTCTGGGGTACTGGTTAAAACATTGTATTTATGTGTGTGGTTATTTGGCCAGGCATAGATAGAGGATTAGGGTACGAGGCAGTGAGTATTAGCAATAAATCTCATCTGAATATTTCTGGAACCTGAGGTCCCAAAGAAACTTGGGAAGAGCATGGATTTGATTCATATGTCTATATTTGAGTTCTAGCTCTGCCTCTTACCAGATGTGCAAGATTAAGCAAATTATTTTCCCCAAATGGACAACCTAAAGCTTATAAATAGGAAATAATTTTTCAGGTAGAGATAATAATAATAATAATACTATCTACTTCATGAAGCTGTTTTGTTATCCAAGTGAAAGGATGCCTGTGAAAGAGCCTGTATTAGTTTACCATTGCTGCTGTAAAAAAAAAAAAAAAATTACTGTATACTTGGTGAGTTAAAAACAGCACATATTTATTATCTTACAATTCTGTAGAGCAGATGCCCAACACAGGTCTCAATGGACTAAAATCAAGGTGTTAGCAAGGCTGCATTACTTTCTAAATGTTCTAGGGAAAAATGCATTTCCTTGCCCTTTTCAGCTCCTAGAGGCCCTCGGCATTCCTTAGTTCATGGCCCCTTCTTCCACCTTCAGAGTCAGGAATGGTGGGTCAAAGCCTTTGTTGCATAGTTTTGACTTCCTCTTCTGTCTCTCTCTTCCATGTTTAAGAACTCTTGTGATTACATTGGGCCCACCTGGATAATCCAGAATAATCTTCCTATCCCAGGGTCCTTAGTTTAATCACACCTGCAGAGTCCTTTTTGCCATGTAGTATAATAACATAGCCACAGAATTCAGGATTAAGATGTGGACATCTCTGGAGGGAACATTATTCTGTCTTCCACAGAGCTCTATAAACTATGAGAGCTATGCATACGGTACTATTCGCTTATCAGAACATGGTGATTTTTTATTGAAATTTTTGGGAGGGATGAGGGCTATATTTACCTGGCTTTCACTACTGCCATAGAAAACCACTTCACCTTTTCTTGGACCTAGAGTGCTAGGCAATAGGGACATTGATTTACCTCAACACGTTGATGCGTGTAGTTAACATAATTGGGGTCAAAAAGTTTTCTGTACCATCATGTTATACTGGTGTGGAACTGCCAGGTGAGGAGACAGTAAGTCAAACCGGAAATCAACAATCAAGCCTTTCTTCCCTTCTAAGACAGTAGAGGTAAGAGGCAAAAGTAAAAGGTACCAGCTCCACAGGGTTCCATTTACCCCACAGAACAGGCCCCGGTTTGGGTCAGATGACATGTAGCACAGAGGAGGGAATCATCTTACTGCTGAGGAGCTCTGCAGAAGAGGTTCCTGCCTTTTTCTGAGCCCTGGGATCAGAGGGAGGGAAGAGCTAGGAGTGAAGACAAACTGAGTCAGGGTGAGGAAAAGTACTTAAGCTAAGGCCCCCGATGAGGAGGTGTTGGCAAAAGCTCCTGGGAGGTGCCTCAGCAGAGACTTCCAACAAGGAGTCCTCTGAATGCAGGTGCCTGAGCCCGAGCCCTTGACTGCAGCCTACTCCAGTCCTTGATGGCAATACCCTGACAGAGCACTGAGTGTGGGGTGGGGAGGACAGCTGTCCCCCGCAGGACCTGCCAAGCAAAGCCCTGGAATTGCCAACGGCCAGGCTGAAAGATCACATAGGACTTTGGTCTGGAGCCAGACTCTTCAGATATATTAAAAAACAAAGAAAGAAATATATAAATAGACTCAGAATAATTGCTGTAATACCTGGCGATCAGAAAATAGGTGCTTTCTTGTGGGATGAAAGCATCACTCATTTGTGGATAAAAATGACACTTAGAAATTGCAGGAAGTGATGTGTAATATAAGTAGGCACATTTGTAGAAGCGTTGCCTACTGAGCTTTTCCCATATAATTTCGACAGAATTGGGAACAGGCATGGAATTACAACTTGGATCTGAAAATTTTTACCTGAGCGTCTGTGCTGCTTCTTTTTTTTTTTTTTTAAACATCTTTATTGGAGTATAATTGCTTTAGAATGGTGTGTTAGTTTCTGCTGTATAACAAAGTGAATCAGCTATATCTATGCATATATCCCCATATCCCCTCCCTCCTGAGCGTCCCTTCCACCCTCCCTATCCCACCCCCCGAGCTGGTCTCCCTGTGCTATGCGGCTGCTTCCCACTAGCTATCTATTTTACATTTGGTAGTGTATATATGTCCATGCCACTCTCTCACTTCTTCCCAGCTTACCCTTCCCCCTCCCCATGTCCTCAAGTTCATTCTCTATGTCTGCGTGCTCCTTCTTGATCATTGAAGGAGGAATCTTTTTTTTTCTTTTCCCATACTGTAAGGAATGTGGTAGCAGAGAAGCAAGGAATTTTCTGTCTGCAGATATAGCCGATTTTAGCAGGAGCTCCAGAATTCAGCCTAGAGAAAAACTGAACTGAGGATAGAAGCTAAATCTTTTATGTTCATTTTCTTCATTCCCATTTGGCTGAAGCTCTGACATTCCTGGCAGCACATTTTCCATGACTTTGTCCAGTTGAGTGTTAAGTAACGCAGATGACTGCCCTCTTACTCTACCTCCTGGGATCTTATTCTACGATATAAAGGAGCGGACTGTTAGGGAGTTCATGATATGATATTCTTGTGTTTAATTCTGGAGAAATTTCCCTTTACTCAATTTTACCACCATAAAGAAATCAATAAGACTAAAAATAAAAAAGCAAGAGAAAAAGCAGTAGTGGCATCTAGTGAGGTGAGGAAGTGTTTTTGCTTGCTTTGTGTTTTGATGGGAGGGGGCAGAGAGGAGGCAGGTAGTACCAGGACACATTGTAAGAAAGGAGTTGAGAGGAGACAAAAATAAAACATGTCCCCCATAATGGATCTGAGGAGGCAGCAGCAGCCACGAATCAATAGCAAATCTTCTAATTCCTCTCACTCTCTGTGTGAAATGAACCTCAAGTTACTGATTTAGATCATTTCTACGGACTTGGTCAAGTCTCAGGTTGTTAACTTAAAATTGATATTTAACCACTTAAAAATCCATTCCTATCCAGGTTAACCCACACAACAAAAGTTTGAACATCTGTGCTGGAGGGTTTAGGAAATCCCGGTGAGGAGCTAGCTTAACTCTCCTCAAATTCTAAAACTGGAACATATCTGCTGTTTTGTCCACCAACAACTCCCCTCCCATTCCCCACTCCCCAAACATCTTCCTGTCCATCAATTTTGGAACTCTGCATTCTCAAAGTACTGAGATTCTGCAACTAACAACAAGAGGCTGGCAGGTAGCACTCAGAAAGTCTCCACTGTCCCCAGAGACAAAAAGCATCAGATTTCCCCCACCCATCTGTCAGGGTAGTCTGGAGTTGTTTCCAGATGGGTACCATAAAGATAAATGCATCTGGTGATGTTCTTGGGGTTTTTTTTTTTTTTTTGGTAAAAAGATGCCCAGAAATAGGAGTGATGCTCAAATAAGTATTTCTTTATATCACCCCAAGGCAGAAATGCTCTAAATGGAATCAAGACCTGCTTCATGTTATATACATTTAATGCCATATTTTCTAGGTCCTCAGGAGACCTCTAATCGTAACAGTCTCCTGTTCACCTCCCTTCCAATCCCCATCCCAATGACTATCCTACTTCTTGGCATAAAATTCAAATTCCTGAACACCATCCCCCAGATGCTGCCTGATCTGGCTTTTCCTTGTCTCTCCAGCTTCATCTCTGGCCATCTTCCCTGCAACCTGTCCACAACGATCAACTTTCTAAAATGCGTCACCCCTCAATGCCTTGGAGGTTTCCGCATGCTACAGTTACCTTGGCTTTTATTACACCTTCCAATACTTTCCTCTTTCTCTAATTAAATTCTGTTCACTTTTTGTATTATTGTTTAATTATCACATCTTCAGAGAAAAGTTTTCTGACCACTCCTACTTCCATACTACATCAAATTTCCCTGTTATGAGCTCTCATAATACCCTGCACATTCCTTTCATAGCAGATATAATCACACAAGTGAATAGGTAAATATGCAGATATATCTTTTTTCCCCACTGACAGCAAGCTCCTCAAGGACAGGGACCTAGCCTATTTCATTCTCTATTTTACCACTGGTTTTTTGTGCAGTACCTGGTACATAGTATACAGATTTTTGTTGGATAAATGACTTTGTACATTACAACCCTGAGAATAAACAGAGAGTAACCATCCAAATTCAGAGACCTGTGGATGGCTGTTCAAAATAGTTGAACTGAATAAAAAAAGCATTTTCAACATGGAAATTTAATTGCTGCCTTTTTAACACATCAAAGCAATATTCTAAGGATGTGCAAATACCTTGTAATAGATTTCTGTTTTTTTTATAAACACTACTCTCCATATACTAAAATATCCATACTAATAATTACCTTTCCACTGTGGACTCTGAAAAAATTCCCCTTATGCTTTGCAACTTATTACATTATATATGAGTATATGCACGTTTGTGTATGCATGCTCTTTTTTCCTCATTCAAACTGTAAACCCACTGAAAAGTAATGACATCTTTATTCTGTTACAGCAAGAAGCACATTGTTAAATAACACTTATCCACTGGTGTTGTTGAAGCCACAGCTCATATTGGCTCGAAAGAGCTGATTGTGAGCTTCTCTTCCCAATTCTGTGTTCAGTCATGTAAAATATGTAGCTTTAAGTCAGACATGGTGGGAGTATTTACACCATGGAAATCAGTAAGTAGTAGAAATCAGCACTGTTTTCCCTGGAGAGTTGATTGTTAAATATTTACCAGCAAAAAACTGGTTATAATACTATTTACTAGTTAAAGATAACAACAATTGACTATATTTTGAAAAAATTAAGAGGCTCTCAGAGCAGTTTCCAGTTAGTGGATCACTAACTGTGATATGGCTAACTGTGATATTCAAATTCATGTAGATATAACGACTGGCTTAGAAGAATGAAGAGATTTCCTATTATAGGTAGGAACAATTCCTAACTCATTCAGAAGCTGAATCACTCAACGATATGAATAACGGGTAGGTTTAAAATCCAGCATTTGCAGGTGTCAGTGTAACAAAGGAGTAATGCTATAATCTGGGGGAAAGAAATCTATTTCAGAATTATTGCTGGGGTAAAAAAACATGGATATTTGTAAAAATAGGAATAAATAATAATGTTTGATGGTCTTTGTTAGGAAGACACAGGAGCTTGAAAATTATGTCAGTAGAAGCATAAAAACAATCAATGCGCTAAGTCTGGGTTGGTAAAGAGTATTCCACATAGACTAATACTGACAGTTGAAAATATAATGAGGCAATCTCAGAAATAGGGTCTTACCGTCACAATTTTTAGAAAACTTCTGAATTGGAATTAAGAGTTTAGCAAGGATGATACCAGAACAACCTTGGTGAACTGCCAAGGTCAGGACACAAAGACCCAATAAAAGATGACCAGAAAGGGAGTGCAGAGCTCAGCCCAGATTTGTAGGGCCTGGGAAGCCCTCCTTCAACTCCTCGGTCCTAGTGGTCTCTTTGGGCTGAAACTCTGATGCACCCACTGCTTATTTTTCTCACAAACCATTGAGGTTTTGATGCTTCTGGTAATAAGTACCTTCAAATGCAGCATCTCCAGCCATTCTCTTTGCTACCTCTGTGCATGACACAAAACATGGTGCCTACATATGTCTCAGGTTTGAAAACAGCCATTCTCTGTGTCTAAGTCACAAGCATCATTCCCACCTACAGTGCTAGCAATCACCAGGCACATCCTCCAACTCACTACATGTTTTGGCCTTAAATCTGAACTCCCAACTGTACAGCTGTAAATTTTCAGGCCTGGCTACTTCATGCATACACCCTCTCATGCGACATTAAAGCAAACACAACATATCTCTCTTGGAGCTAACTAAAGCACTGAAGTTTTTCTCTTTTATTCTATCTGTTTTGAACAAATGCCAGGTCTCAGCAATGCAAGGGGTTTACCATTGTACACTGCTGTGTGCTTTAATTAAGCTTGTTTCTGGATCATACTGTTGGCGTCCTGCTGAGTATTCCTGGGTCCTAAGCTTTGCAGGGGGTCTGGGAGGGCCCTTCTACTCTCTTATTGGATCCTGTCACCACAGGACCCTTCAAAGATTACTGGATTTTAGAGATATTTGGGCTCTGTTAACTTGTTTAGTTCATACTGATTTCTAAAATCTGCCCACAGTCATTTGTGTTTCTGTCTCCTGATTATGAAACTTTAGATTTAATATATAAGCACATCATCTGGAGATAAGAAGAAGCTGGAAAAATAGACCATTTTCCATTTTGTTATTATCTTTGTTGTGGTTTTCACTAAGAAATTATCAGGAAACTAACCAGAGAAACTTGTCAGTTCTTCATTTTCAGACACTAGTTTGGATGGCAACATGAAACATGGGGTAGAATAGAGTGTGACCTCGGCCTTGCTGCTACTAGCTGAATGACCTTGAGCAAGCCACCTCATCTTCCCAGTTGTCTGTTTCTTCATCTGGAAAATGAATAACTCTAAGGTTTTTTCTGGTTCTAATATTCTATGAAGACATAGCACAGAAGCCAGAAAGCCCTGGAGAGGGACAGAACTGTTTTAGTCCAGTGAATACCTGGATAAGACTGAAGATCAATAGATACTAAAATGTCAAGAGGTAATGCCTTCATTTTCCCCTAAAAAAGGTGTATCATCCATAGTGTATCCATCCGTATATAATGTGAGTGCAATAAGGCAAGATAAGATAAGAGAAAATAGCAGGGGAGATAAAAACAAATCTGACTATTCTACACTATACTGACCCCTTTGTACATATTGTCTTCTTATAATACAATGGCTCTATGAAGTAGGCATGATTATCTCTACCTTACAGATGAGCCTTAGAGAAGTTAGGCAATTTGTTTAATGTCAGATCACTAACAAATTATGTATATTGTATTACAATCCAAATCTTCTTGAAGTAAATAACACTGCCAACCCAAGAGGGAAGAAGCCTGGTACCAAACCATATTCTTTACCAAGTTGCTGGGTTTAATACTCGGATATACACTGGGGAACTACACAGGCCAACCATCTCAGTAAAGACTGTAGGAGGTTTTGTTCTTCAGTGAGTGAAGAAATCCGGAATTCACATGTTCCTGTCAACAGTGCAGCTTCAACTAAATAAGAAAAAAAATCTGATTCATGTCAAGTATATGCAAGATGGAGAACTGCTCTGCTCGTCCCTTCCTGAGACAGCATCTCTCTGCCAACACTATCCCCAAGGACATGATTCTTCAACGTGCCATCCAGTTTTCTGAGGAAGTGGAGAGCAGGTTAAAGTGATTGGATAAATAGGCCTATGTCCAGAAAAAAAGTAATTTTACCCCCAAGCAGCTTGTACACATAGTTCAGTCTTCGCAGATAACATGTATAAAATAAACTCATTTTGCTTCCTGTTCATTCTTTGGCTTATCATTCCTTTTTTTTCCTCTCACATTAAAAAAAAAAAAAAAGACAATAAATCTGGAGTTAATGTGCTTATTCTGGACCCTAAAAGAAGGTACATAGTTGATGCCTAGCTAATCATTATGCTCTGCCAGAAGGGTACACACACACTTTGACTTGTTTGTGTGGCATGGACGTATGCTGAGTTGTCCTCTCACTTTTGGGTGGTCTTCACTGATACTGGCAACTCTTGCTAGTGTGACAAAAGCATGGATTCTTCAGGACAGCCATATCACTCAAAAGAACCTCCTCTAGAGCTTCTAAGCAAGAAGTGACCCGAGGGACCATCTATCTAGTCTAATTTCATACTGGTCAGGGCTAGGATGTTGAACCCAGTGGGGACCTAATACAGAACTTTGCTATCATTAGCATCCTTCCGTATTCTTTGGTAATGCTTAATTTCAAAATACAGGAAAATATCTTGGTATAGTAAAAGTTCTGGGACCAATTTTCAACACAGAAGGGGAGTTTTCCCACACCACCAAGCAGGTCTCTGACACCAGCTGCGTGTCCTATAATTCAACTGAATTTTGACACTGCTACCTGCATCAGATCTCACAAGTTAAGGGCTCAGTCCTACAAGACTCCCCCACACCCACACTTCAGAGGCCAGTTGCAAACCCAGGTCATCACCAGTGCTTCTGACCGACGAGCTACAGACTGGAGGTTTCAGTGACCCCCTCCTTGGGTTTGTTTAATTTGTTAGAGTGGCTCAAGAACTCAGAGAAACATTTCACTTACTAGATAACCAGTTTATGATAAAAGGAAATAGCTCAGGAACAGCCCTATGGAAGAGAGGCACAGGGCAAGGTCCGTGGGAAAGGCTTCAGAGCTTCCATGCCCTCTCTTTGCATGCTGCTCTCTCTGAACCTCCATGCTGTTCACCCACTTGAAGCTTGCAAAACCCTGGCCTTCTGGGTTTTTATGGAGGCTTCATTACAAGGCATGCTTGATAAATCATTGGCCATTGGCGACTGAACTCAATCTCCAGCCCTTCTTCCCTCCTTGGAGGTTGGGGGTAGGACTGAAAGTTCCAACTCTTAATCAAATGGTTAACTTCTCTGGCAATCAGCCCTCTATCAGCCCTCTGTGGTTGCCTAGGACTTTCCAAAAGTCACCTAATTAACAGAATAAGATACCTTTCTTGCTCTCCTCACTTAGGAAATTCCAAATGTTTTAGGAACTCTGCCAGAAATGGGGACGAAGACCAAATGCACATATGTAGTTTAAGAATAAAATTGAAATATATTTTAAGGTTAAGGAAAGGGTCTTAAAGAAGCAGAAGAAAACTTCTGAGCCTCAGAAAGGAACTAAAAGCAGGAAAGGGAAAGGTGTCAGGAATCACGGGAGTCCTCTGTGCCGTTCACATTTTGCTTTATGCAGTGGTCATTCTGCTTCCTTCTGCTCTTTCTCCTTAGACTAGCTTTCCCCTACCCCCAAATTCAATTACATGGTAGAAAGGACTGTCCTTTGGTTCTTTAGATCAAAAGTAACTGTTCAATGTCAATAAAAGTTATCTGACTGGCCTAGCATGTGTTGGATTCTATGGTAGATTAGATTGTTGTTCCTAATTTGTTATTTCTCTAGAGAAGAATAATAACATTCACACCCTTGTGATGGCTTCATGGTGAGCAGAGGCTATTCCTTGGGCTTTGGCATGTAATATGCTTTGGCCGATGGGATTTAAATTGATATGATAGAAGCAGAAACTTTGTGCTCAGAAGCTTGTCCTTCTATGCTTCAGTGATCTATTAGAAGAGCATGCTCTGAATAGCTTCAGTTTGGTTCTGTTAGGTTCCTTCAGTTTGGACCTCAGAATAAACATATATGGAGCAGACATAAACCGAACCTACAGCCTGGAGCTAAGCCAGTCTAGATAAGTCAAACTGTAGGCAATGCACAGACTCATAAAATAAGAACAAGTACTGGTTGTTGTAAGCTGTTGATACTTGGGAAGATTTATTGTGCAATATTATTGTGCATTAGCTGACTGATACAGAAATTGGTATTGAAAGTGGTATATTACCATAACAGAAGTTTAAAATATTGTCTTTGGGACTGGTAATGAGCAGTGAGAAACCAGAGGATGCTGGAAAAGTGGCAACCCATGTTATGTAGTGGCAACATATTTGGCATAGCTATCACCTGTGGTAACTTGGAAGACAGGATGTTATTAATAAACTTGAACCTTCAGCTAAATGGTTTTGAGTCGTAATACTGAAACTGTGAGCTGGTGGCTACTAGGTGAATTTGATGAGTTCAGAAAAAAGATTTGCAAATATAATTGAGAGGGAATATATACAGCCCACACATTCCAAGATTTGCAGGAAAACAGTAAACTTTTTCAATCATTTCAAATGTTGTCCATTCAAATAAAACTTTAGGGCAAAGCCCAAATTCTGGACACTGCCATTAAGACACACCTAAGTGCAAAGAAATGTAGAATGTGGTTGTCACATTCTTCGTTAAGGACCTCTGAAAGGATTAAGGTGATACAACTCTATTTTTTCAGCAGGGCAAATGGATTCTCAGAAGTATGAAGGGCATGACCTCACGGAAGCCTGATAAACTCAGTTTCCTTAAGTCTAGATTCTAAAGACAGAGTGAGACATGTCAGAAGTGAATTGTGAATGTGGCTTTTTGGCATTTCATGTACCCTGGAACTCAACAGTTCACATTTAGAGTAATTGTAGACTTTAAATTCTTTATATACAGATAAAAAAAACCTGGCATCTCAAAATTGCAATTGGCCAAAGCATTTCATGTGAGATCTATTGAGTATTTGCCCACCAATTTTTCCCAGCCCTGCTTCCATCTCCAAGTTTGACTTGAGTTTTTCTGACCCGGGAAACTGACAGGCACAGCTGAAGTTCTTGTCCTGGGCCACAATATCCAGTCAGAACCCACATCTTTCCTGAAATGTCTTTCTCTTATGCCTAAATATATTAGAAGACTGAGAAAGAGAACAGCTGGGGCGAGCTACCCACAAGCTTCTAAGAAGGAGATGGCTCTAAGAGGAGACAAAATCTCAGCATTTTATTGTGTTCATAAAAATCATCAGAATATCTAGAGAGATCTTTAAATAATAATGAGTTCTGGCCAACAAAATGCAAAACAAAGCATTATTGAGAAGGGTCTCATCAATGAGTAATGCTTCCAAGTCAATTCCCCACTTGATAAAAGCCTGCCTTGGAGAACACAAAAATTTGAGTATAAATAATAGGCAAACAGGATGCTTCTGTGTCTTCGTACCAAGGCTCCACTGATGTGACATGCAAACTTTGAAGTACAGTGATCTGGGAAGTAAAAAATTAAACAGAAACTTCAATTACGTAGAGTCGGAAAACCAGGAGGGGGAGCTCTCACACCCAGTGATTAGCAGAGCCACCAGGAAAAAGAAGTATTCCTCTTCTTTCCTGGCAGCTCAGCCAATGCAAAGACACATATTCTTTGTTTAGTATAGCCATCCCAACTTCCTTTTCCTCTCTATAAAAGAGTTCTCCTTCCCTTGCTGTGCAGGGACTTGCAAGTGGCTCGCTGTGGTTGCAGACCCCAAATTGCAATTATCTGCTGATCCTGAATAAACTTTTTTTTTTTTTTTGCTGTAGAAATAACTGGCAGTCTATTTATTTTAGGTCAATAGGAGCTTTTGCTGGCTCTCTCTATGATACCTAGCAGATGTCAATGCTCAGATCTTAGTGCAGGTTATGGATACCCCTTTTATCTCCAAGAGGAAAGAAAAAGGATTATCTAAGTCAGTCAAAGTAGAGTGGTTTGGTCCTCATGTAGAAAGCTAGACTTGGAGTCAAAGAACTTGTACTCTTGGATAAACATAATCTAACCCATAAGAAGCACACACACTATCTTAGGTTTTCATTTTGTTTCTTCAGCTGTAAAGTGGGGAATAATGAGTGGTGAAACAAAAATGCCTTTGCATTTAGCAAACATAAAAAAAAAAGATTTCTTCCCTTTGACTGCTTCATTTCCACCAGGACCCTCACATTTACTCTGGTTGTAAAGCATCAGATGTAGCTATGTTTGGTCTGTGTCTATTGATGTTAACTTTCTGGATGCCAAACAAGGTACTGCCTCTAGTATATGGGTGAACAAAAAAGCCTATACTGAAGACCTCGTGGGGGTTATAAGGATGGGCCGAGAGCAGTGAGGGTATTTCATATTGTACATTTCCAGCAAGCCAATCTAAAACCCACCTATTAGAAATATTCTCCTGAAGATATTTTTGACCACTGCACCACCAGGGGAACACTAGAATATTCTAGTGTGCCCCTTCATTTCTTGTTTTTCTATTCATTTTCATCTACGATCTCTGTCAGGAGCCACACATGTTCTTCCTTGATTAAAAAACAGTCAAGCGACTATATGTATGTACTTGAGCCAGACGTCACACCCATAAGAAAATTTTTGGTGAATAACATTTCTCCCAATCCACTACATTACATTCCCCATCCCCATACATTTTATGTCTGTAAAACACCCAGAACTGAAGACCTCGCGAAACCGGCAATAAGACAAAGCTCTCTATGTTCTCATTCTAATAAATAATTACTTTTGTATCTAATTGTTATTGGTAATTTTGGATTTTTTTCCTTAAAAGAGTTTATGAAAGTTTGTTGGCTCAGGCTCCCTAAAACCTGAGTTCAACCCTTCCCTCCTCCTATTTATATATATTCCGTCCACTAATGACTGACAGAAATCTGAAAATGCAGCGAGGATGTACCCCTGCTTTCCTTTCTCTACTGCCAGGCTGCCCAAACTTTCCCCAAGGTAAGGTGGGCAGTTTCACGGAAAAAGAAAGCTAGATGACTATCGTCTGCGTCCCAGAGTCTCACAGGTTGGACTATAGCTTTGCTCATTATGAGAGAGATGGATATGAGAGATGGTTAGAGGCACAGAAGATAGAATTCTGAGCCAAGGGGATTATTTGGGAACTAGCAGAGAAAAAAATAGGGCCATTAGACCCTAAACATGTGGTTGGAATTAGTAATAAAATTACTTGATTGAGAAATGCTAAAATCCATAGAAAAGAAAACTGATAATTTACTATCTAGGAATACTACCTAGGGACACTAGTGACATTTTAAAGTGGACAGTAGAGCAGAACACACTATCCAAATGACTCCAATTGTCCCTCCTAGCAGTTGTCATGAACTAAAATAGAAAACTTTTTTCTTTTTAGATTTAAAAGAAAAATATATTTTATAGAGGATAGCTAACGAAATGTTTAAAACCACTAAGTACTCCAAGATAGAAATCTGAAGGCAAAAACTATCCATTTTAACTGAAGGGTTGAAGCAAGAGAGGAATGGCTTTCTGATGGCCAGTGAGATGTTATGATTATTAATGGCAGGAGCAGAATCTTTTCAAAACGTTCCAGTAGGCCAAAAATCACGGCTGTTTTATAATGTAAATGCATTCAAAGCAAACGCCTGTTGCTTTTTGGATCTTACTGTCTGTAGCCTAACCTCAACCACACCGTTTCCCCTTACAAGCCATAATCCGGGTTGCTTGCTTCCCAAAGAATAAGTTAAACTACTGCAAAATACTGAAGAAAGAGCATTCTGCATCCCCTAACCTTCCCACCACATGCACTTTGTCTTCCTGTGTATTCGTATGTTCTTTCTAAACGTTCTAGAATGTTTTCAGTACTTGTTTTTGGTGCCTTCCCATAAAGTTGCAAGGTCTGTAAAAAGAAAAAAAGGGAAATAGGAATTCTATTTCTTATATTGCCTTCAAAAACGGAATTCAGGTAAATGAGTATTTGTTATCAGTTCTGAATTAAGGACTGCATTTTTATTGTATCTTCATAATATTGTTCAAGTTTTTCAAGTATTTTTGCTTTGTCTTCCCAACAAAATGTTTATTTTAACAAAAAACAGATTAAGTTTCAGGCACTTTGGGGGGTGCAGAGTTGATTGGGACTCAGTCAAATATCCTCACAGCACAGAGAAAACTATTTTATAACATATGTCTAGTTAGTTATTTCATTTAAGCTGCTTATAATGCCCAAATTTGAGCATACAAATCTGTCTGCTCACTAAGAACAAGTTTAGCATCTCCATCATCTCTAGTCTCCAACATCAAGGACAGTCCTTGGCACAGAGTAGATGTCCAGATATCTGTGTTTTTTGGGACTATCATATCGATACAATTCTGCATCCAGACAGAACACAGTTGGGCATGTAAAACCCTCACCACAGTGCCACTCCTTGATCACAACAAAAGACAAAGATAGTTGCCCCTCCTCTTTTTTCTGTAGACATTTTGGTACCTGATTGGGAGAATATTCTGCTCTCACCAGAAAGCCTCATTATGCGAGTAATAAACACTTCCATACCCTCTTGGTGAATGTGTAGCATCCAAATCAAAGTTTGACATTCAAACCAAATTTTGCATTGGGTGTCTGTTTCATCTCTGCAAGATGACTATAAACAAAGGCATTATGCTGAGCAAAAATAGCCAATTGCAAAAGTGACATGGTATATGACTCCATTTATATAACACTCCAGACATGACAAAATTATAGTGATAGATATAAGATCAGTAATTGGGACTATAAAAGGGTAACATGAGGTAGTTTCTTTGTAGTGATGGAATTGTTCTATATCCTAACTGTGGTGCTAGTTATATAAATCTATACATGTGATGTGATTTCATAGCACTACACAGACAGAGAGACATGCACACACAATGCATGTAAAAACTGATGAAATCCAGTCAGTAGTTTAGTTAGTGGTACTATATCAATGTTGATTTCTTGATTTTAATAATGTACTTGTAAAGCTGTTTTCATTATGGAAAGCTGCTTTAAAGGTATACAGGAAATTGACAGTATTTTTGCAAATTAAAAGTAAAACAAAACAAATATATATATATATATATATATATATATATATATATATATATATAAATTCCTCTCCAATGTTTTCTCATCTGTTTAGCAGAAAAACTGGAACTAGATCTCGAAGTTTCTACATGATCTGTCCCTGTCTTCCTCCTTGATCTCATCTTCTTCTATTTTTCCATCTTCTGTTAGCTGGGGACATGCCAACCTTGTTCATACCTTAGGGCCTTTAGAATAGCTTTCCTTTCTGTCTTGAATATCATCCCCTTAGATTTTCATTTAGTACTGAGAAAACAATACTAAAAAATGCATACAAACTTCCAGACTTTTTATTTACAGTGCAGGGGAAAAGATGTCCATTGATGGAATGATACCAATAAGAAACAAATGATAAATGCTATAGGGGAGTGGTACACGGTGATTTGAGCAACAATAGTAGGGAGGCGTGACCCAGTCTGGGGAGGCAAGGAAGTCTTCCATGAAGGAGTGACATTTGAGCTGAGATGTAAAGGCTACGCTGGATTTTACTATGTGAAGAGCAGCAGAAGAGAGTTCCAGATGAAAGAAAAACATGTAAAAAGACCCTGTGCCGATGGAATGATGGTTAGAGAGGAGAAAGAAACATCATAGTAGTAGAATATAGGTCAGAGACCTGGGAAGAGGCAGGATCAATTAGGATCTTAGAGACCACACCAAGGGTGATTTCCCTGGATTCCAGATGACTACAGACTCCTCAAAAGGCTAGATTGAAACTAAATTCCACTTTTAGCAATTAATGCTTTTAGACTTAGGGTTTAAACACAGATGAAGGGATAATCCACTGACATCTCAGTGTAAATGATGTCACTGAGTGCAGATTGCATTGGGAGACAGATAGATGGATTCACCTATGTGAGCCTTGAGTGAAAGAAACAAAACTACATGGGGAGGGTGGGTTATTTCATAATTTGAGCTACAGAGGCCCTTATACCAATGCCTTGGTAAAAAGCAGTAGAGCAAAATCGCTCTCATTTGCTCCTACTGGCCAAAGCCTTCCTTCTCTCCAGAGGGCAAGGAGCTCACTGATAGGACCTGTGGGTCAGGAAGCAGCGACCCAAAAGCTGCCTCTGTGTGGTCCAAAGAACCAGATGGAGCTCAGGCCAGTGTGATATGGAATGTCTGCTGAGCTGCCCTGATGTCTGGGATTTTTTTCATTTCTACAAATGACAGAGAGAGGAACGGCTATCTCTTAACGATACTGCACATTTGAAAATAAGAATGACATTAGAGGGACTTCCCTGGTGGTCCAGTGGTAAAGAATCCGCCTTCCAATGCAGCGGACATGGGTTCGATCCCTGGTCGGGAAACTAAGATCCCACATGCTACGGGGCAACTAAGCCCACGTGCCACAACAACTGAGCTTGTGCATCTCAACGAGAGATCGCGCGTGCAGCAAACTAGAGTTCATGTGCCCTGGAGCCCGCGCACCACAACTAGAGGGAGAAAACCCATGCGGCCACAGCTAGAGAGGAGCCCGTGTGCCACAACTAAGACCCAATGCAGCCAAAAAAATAAATAAATATTAAAAAAAAAGAATGGCATTAGATTTGAGCCAAGTTTGCCAGACTGCTGAGCAATTTAGACACATTATGACTCTTGATTTCAACTTCCTCTGTCTCTTTGGGTTCCCTGATTTGAAGTGTTCAATTTCTTTTTTCTTTCATTCCTCCTGTCCTTCCTCTTGCTTTCCTGTTTCCTCCAACCTTCCTCCTGCCCTTTCCCCTTATTCTGAAAATGAAAGGCTCAGGTGTTTGATAACTCAATGCTCATTGTACATCGTTGTACATCTCTCAGTTTGACCATCAGCCTCAGGTTTCCAAGTCTTACAGATGATCCCCGTCATAAAGGTCATTTATGCTTTCAGGAAGAGCTAGAAGCTTCTTTCTTTCAGTAACCACATGTAATATAAACCTCTTCTCCCCTCATATATCATCCCACACAACTGTTTTCCAAGTCTCAGTTTCGTTACACGCTTTGGGGCCTCTGATGCAATGACAAAACTCCTAACTGTGCCCTGAAAACCACTGGCAGAGAAAGACTGTCCCTCACACCCTTGTCCCAGACCCTGTAGTTCAGTGGGATGAGCTCGCAGGAGGCCAATGGCTCACTTTAATGAGCAGGATGTATTTCCTTGTGATTGATCACTTCCTCTATAAATTAAGGAAAAGCACCTCTGCTGAGGCCAATGACTTATTAAGAAATCTTCTGAGCAGTACATCCCCTCTCTCTCCATTCTCTAGGCAGTAATGGCATTGCTTAAGTCACAGAGAAATACAGGGCTACCCTCTGCCAAGGTGATGACTTCCTAAAAAGCAAAAGTTTATTTGCTAAAGTCACAGCAGGGAGGACTTTGGACAGGGCCAGCAAACTCCATCAGCTTTATCTCCCTTAGTTCCCATTTAGCAGGGACTCTTGAGTGACCTGGAATGGGATCCAGAGTTGTGCTGTTTGAAAAAAAACAAACTGTGGAGAAATGACTCCTGAGGGTACCCAACTGCATAAACGGAAATGCATAGATTTTGTTTCATTAAGTTTTGATTTGGGCAGGAAGATACTTGATTTTTAGCTGATACAGGAGGGATGGAGAAAAAGAGGAGGATGCATACCCTTGTCCAGTCAGTCAGTTTTGGTCCCCGAGGAGAGACTGGTTAAGAGGGACGGTGAGGAAGCTATTTTAATGGGAGCCCCAGGAGTCTGCGGTCCGAGTAGTGTCAATGTGGAGTTTAGAAGACAAAAGTCTGTGTAGAGTCAGGAAAGGACGGTTTTCCTCGGTGCTGTAGAGAAGCTTGTTGTTCCCTTCAGGCAGGGAATTAAAGGTCAGGTGATTGAAGTTTCCCAGGCAGATAAGTCACTCTCTTGTAGAAAAATAGAGTGAAGTGTGGAGTCATGGAGGAAGTGAAAGACATTTTCACTACCTTTTTTCTCATCATTGGAAATGAAAGAGCAGGATAACTAACACTCTCCATGAAATCCACCAGCTCTTTTCCATTGACCTCCATCTAAGAGAAGACAGCAATGAGTGTACATAGAACTAAAGGCAGAAAGAGTAGATGTGGAGGAATGTGTGATGTCCTGTACGTGGATACCAACTGGAGAGGCCTGGACTGTATGTGGATCCTCTTTGGCTGTCCAAAACACAACATGAAGGTAAGATTTGGCTGTGACGTGTCTGAATGTGATAGCACATGGAGTAGCTTTGAAAGGAGAATTTGGGAAATGCTGATAACCTTATGTCCTTCCTAATTTCACTGGCATCTGACTCTAGGATAAAAAGTAGACCGAAAGGATCACATGATATTAAGAATAACAACTTCAGCTGCTATGATTTTTGTATTTTTCTAAGCAGCAACCCACATTTAGTTACTTCTGTACATGGATACTAAATACATCTGTCATAACAATCAAACAAGTAGCTAATCTGATTATTAATAATTCTCAAGGTATTCATCATAATATTGTTAATATATTGGCTACTTTTGGTGGCAGGGTACCCAGGAGATAGCACATCACCCCCTAGTATTCCATTGCCAGTTTGTGATACTTAACTGCAACTGAGTACAAAACATGAATATTTCAAGGTTGTTTATAATAGTGATCATGGAAATAAGCTAAAGTCAGTATTGTAGACATTAAACATTACTCAAATAGGAAACGAAAACTACCATGAATGTAGGAAGGTCAATTTACCTCATTGAAACATACTGAGCTGTCCTTTTCAGAGAAGATTTTGTAATCTCAAGTGGTGAATCATTTCACTAAATATTTTTGACTATCAGGTGTTGCTCAGACATTTTGTTTTAGAAATTTATATGCACTGATCATTTTGAGATTATACATGCAATTAAGGCCAATTGGCACTTTATTTTCCAGATTAACACTGTCACATATTTCCTGAAAAATATTAGTATTCCTATCTTTATAAAAAATTTATTTATTTTATTTAGTTTTGGCTGTGTTGGGTCTTCATTGATGCGCATGGGCTTCCTCTAGTTGCAGTGAGCGGGGGCTACTCTTCGTTGCGGTGTGCGGGCTTCTCATTGCGGTGGCTTCTCTTGTTGCAGAGCACACACTCTAGGCGCCCAGGCTTCAGGAGTTGTGGCTCATGGGCTCTGGAGCGCAGGCTCAGTAGTTGTGGCTCACGGGCTTAGTTGCTCCACGGCATGTGGGATCTTCCCAGACCAGGGCTCGAACCCGTGTCTCCTGCATTGGCAGGAGTATTCTTAACCACTGAGCCACCAGGGAAGCCCCAGTATTCCTATCTTGATGAACCTTTTGGCAGGAATAATAATTTTGGAGGACAATGTATGGACGAATTAATGTGGCCACTCCATGAAATTATAATAGTGTCTTCTGGTGTTTACAAGCTAACAAATATTGAGGCATTAGCTTTTCTTTCTCTTTTCCTTGACTTATGTGGGCAACATGAATTAGTTTCACACTTGGCATCCCAGTTAATGGGAATGTGTGCTCTGTATGCTCAATTTCATAGAGAAGGTGGGATGGGACCTTTTTCGTTTTTTCATTACATGACTACTGGAAGTTCATGTAATATAAAGGCACTGGTTAAAACCATTTTATTTTTATCAGTTCCATTAGTAAAATTTGACTCTTTTTTTTCTAATTTTCTTCTTTTTTTCGTCTATAAACCCCGACACAGACTAATTAGAAGACTGGCAAACAAACAACAACAAAATGTTAGGTTTTTAGGAAACTTGGAGACCAGCTGTTTCTTCACGTTGCAAAACTCTCAGAGTAATTCCAGGTCACATTATAAGTTAGAGGCAGAATAGAAATTAGGACTCAGTTCTCTGGACTCCAAGGCATTTCTATTATACAGTCTTTTTAGAATATTTACCGGAAGGCAAAGTAGGTGAACATGCATTTATTCACATCACTAACCCCTACTATGTACCAAGAACTGTGCTAGAATTTGTGCTCAGAGCTGGAGTCCAGCCTACAGACACAGTACTACATTTCAGGGAGCCAGCCATCCCACCTAGTGTTTCTGAAAGATTAGTATGGGGGAGGGAGGAATGAGAACAGGGATTGTGAGGTTATTCAGCTGCAGACTGCAACCTCACCAGTTTCCTATTAGTTGGGGGCTCTGGGAATTTGTGGGGGAGAGAAGTCAGTGGCGCTCTGTTTTAGCAGACAGTTTTATTCTAAACATCTCCAGGAAGCAAAGCCATTCTTCCCTCCCAGATTCTGTAGACCCTATTTATCCAGTTTTACTATCACTTTTTCCACCAAAAAAAAAAATGGAGGCTGTTGTCAGGATATGGGGTTTGCTTTCTTGATGCTTTTTTATTTTCCTGTAAACATTCTTGTCTCCCTAATTTTGTACCTGAAGGTCAAAGAAATGATTTGGGAGCACACAAAACAGTTTCAACTTATCTGTTCTGATGGGAAGTCATGAACAAACTGGGACAAGAAGAGCTATGGCATCTAACTATATACGAGTTTTGGGTATCTTTGGGGAATTTGGCAAGGATCTTGTCTAACCACCTGCACGCTGACTCGCGTCGGTTCCATGCGTAGTGCCTCCACCCCTAGCCAGGAAACTCTGCGGCTGTTTCTGCCAGTCCTTCCCAGTCTAAGCTCCTCTGCCTGGAAGTCTGCATTCTCTTTTGTGGGGGTTTGTTTATTCTCCCCAATTCACCATTCTTTTGGAAAGAATCCACCATTCAGAAAACTCTCTCTTCTCTAAGCAGCCTGATCTCTTCATTGCCAGATCTCTTTGTCAAAATTATTTAATTTCCTCCTTATTTTGGAAACTGAATATAGTTGTAGCAAATAATACATGAATATTTGCTACGGAAAACCACACAAATATTAGTGAGCCTATGTGGTCAGGACTGGCTGGTTGTCTTCATGGGCCACTGCTGTGCATCTTATTCACTTCACATGAGATCTCTTCCAGGCAGTGGCAGTGAGGAGTGGTTTGCTTTCTCTGTCACCTCTTTGTTCCCCCATCTGCCAGCTGGATGATGACAGCATCATTTCCAAACCGTGTGGTGAACATGGGAGAACCATAACCTGGCTAGCTGTGGTCTCTGACTGCTCAGGAGAGTTACACAGTCAGGAACATCTGTGTTGGATGTTTCATGTAGGATGTTAAAAAAAAAAACAAAAAAAACTATTGGTCATAGGACTCCAAGATTGAGGATCGACTGATACAGAGATAGCCTATTCTGCAAAATGCAGTCAGTTTCAATGTTGAGAGAGTGAACTGATACTGTCTCTCAGATTCTTACCCTTAATTAACTGAGAAAAAATGAAATCCACTCCCAAAAAAATAATTATTAATAGCAGTCAAACAAAGAGAGAAGCAGAGAATGATGTAGTATTTCTAAAACTTGTCTGCTTATTAGAATTTCTTAAGTAATTAAAAAAGTGAGGATGCTCACATCTCACCCCAGATCCAATTTCTGAGAGCTCAGACCTAGGTATTTGCATTAAAAAAATAAATTCCCAAATGAGTCTCATGAATCTAGGTTTTAGAACTGAAATTGACAGTCTTCATACACTACGAAACGTAAGGTAGATAGCTAGTGGGAAGCAGCCGCATAGCACAGGGAGATCAGCTCGGTGCTTTGTGACCACCTAGAGGGGTGGGATAGGGAGGGTGGGAGGGAGGGAGATGCAAGAGGGAAGAGATATAGGAACATATGTATATGTATAACTGATTCACTTTGTTATAAAGCAGAAACTAACACACCATTGTAAAGCAATTATACTCCAATAAAGATGTGAAAAAAAAAAAAAAGCAGAGCACTACAGCAAAGCACTACAGCAAGACTTTGATTCTTACTTGGATCCCCACCATCACAAACATTCTTAGTGTGTCAACAAAATTCTGAGAATTCTTACTAGTACACCCAATTGGGAAAGAAGCACAATTAAATATTTATAAGTTTCACCTGTTTTTGACTTAAGAGAATTGCTAACTGGTGAAAAAGGGAAAAAATAGGCTGCCTCTGACAAATGGCGAGACTTCAGGTGATACAGTGAAATGCAGAACTGATATAATTTCCAAGGATTCCCTATATCAAGCAACCTAACTGAAAGAAAAAGAAAGAAGAAAAAGACATGCAGATCTAAACAGAAAAATGTATTTCAAGGAACAAAGGAAAATTATTAATATATTTTTCATTTTATGTTACTACATAAAAATGATTTTAACTCATTAAAATAAGAACTGATCACTGATAAACTGATAATTGATAAACACATTCCAGTGCAAGAATAACTGGAGTATTTGAGTAAATATAAAACAGAAAATTCATTTAACTATTTAATAAAACATATCACTGCTGAATAAAAACTGTATCCAAATATTGCATATGGTGTATCCAAATATTGAAAGACTGTGAAACAGTCCATGAAAATTTGATACAAAACATTCAAGCTACCAGTAAGCTATTGAGCATCAAGAATAAAGAAAGACACTTCAGGCATCAAAAGAAGAAAAAAAACAACAACACTTACAGGTTAAAAAAAAAAAATATTCAGGTGGGCCTCAGATTTCTCTACAGCAACAATATTCTGAAGATAAGAAAGTGTAATCCAAGGACATTCAAATACAAAGTCAATAGGCAGGTATTCTCAAACATGAACTATCTCAGGGAATAAAACACCCATAAATCCTTCCTGAATTAAAAAATTTCTAATGATCAAATCTTATGATTTAAGATGTTTTAAAAATCTCTCAGGAATGGATAAACTGTGCAAAAAGACTGATGGTGGGTACTTAATAAATTTATATGTAAAACTATATCAAATTATACTTACAGAACAGACAAAATTGACAGTGTAAAGTCATAGTGCAACTTACATCATCTTACATCATCGGGAGGTAAAAAGGGAAGATGAGTAGTCTATTATCCTCATCTCTCACAGTAGGAGTGAATGGATACCACATTAAACAAACACAAACTTAAAGAAACACATTATGTTTTTATCCTCATTTTCTTATTAATCTTTTATTCCTTAGACTTTAAGCTACAATTTAGGAAATGATATCTCTGTGGTAATGGATCACATGCTATAAATTCAAGGGCTGTTTTAGTTTACTCTCCCCTGTTAATTTAAATTAAATTGATATTAGCACTTTTTATTAAAAAGAGCATCAATTTACATTATGGGGACATACTTAGAAAATAATTCTGTATATATATCTAGGTGTCTCTATACTCTTAAGAAAACTTTTTGGAATGATGCCCACCTAATATAAAACATACTTATTTTCTGAGTTGTGTGCTATGGGATGCTATTTTCACTTATTTGTGGTGTTCCACACTGTTTGAGATCTTTATAATAAACATGCATTATTTTTACGAACGATAAAGTGGAAGTAAAAAGCAACAGTTAACAGTGGGTGATTATCAGTGATAGTAATATGAATGCTTGCTATTTCCTTTTTTTCTATATTTTCTACATTTTGAATTCTCCCTCTTAAAAAAAAGATAAATAGATAAATAGCCCCCTCATGACATTAAAACCTTTTTCCCGTCCCAGATATACTCATTGTTACCAGCTTGGTGTGTTTCCTTCCAGACTCTTTTTGAATACATGTCCTAACGTACTTACACATATGGTTTCAGGTTTATTTGTGTATATGTAATATTTTGGTGCTGCATATTTTGTTCTCCTTTTTTAAATTGCTGAGTTTTGAAGATTTTAAAAAGAAGGTAAATATCTATCTTATTCTTTGAATTCTGTGTAATATTTCATAATAGAAACACCACAATTTATTTAACTATTCCAAATCGTCACAATTTGAATAAATGCTAAAAGGAACATCACCGTGCATGCCTTTTGAGTCGCAGTTGCGTTTCTCTAAGGTAGATGTTGAGAAGTGAAATTGATGGGTCATTAGGAGCACAGACTTTTCTTCCTTACTCTGCTTTCCCAAGTGTTGTTACAAATTTAAATTCTCATCAGCAGAACCTTTCTAAATGAGTTCTTTTCATTCTTCAATGCTTACTCCACATAACCTCCCTACTTCAACTCACAGTTTGCAAATTTTATACTTAAACTGATGGTACAGTAAATGTTTATTTCTCGTTCTATCTCTGTCTCTCTTTGTCTTTCTGTCTCTGTCTCTTTCTCTGTGTCATGGTCTCCTAAGGAATAGAAACACTTATAAATAAATGAACAATCATGTGATGAATGTTCTATTGATGTGCAGAGAGGAAAGGTAGAAAAGGAAATAATTGATTCAAATTTTAGAGTACGTCAAAGCATGGTTGAATTGTCTTTAAAGATAAGAATGTGTTCTTTGAATGCAGCTGGAGGATGGGCCTTTATGGCAAAAAAAAAAAAAAAGAAAAAAGACTTTGAAAAACATGGGTTGTGATCTTAAAAACACCTAGGGGCAAGGCAGGTAATATAAATAGGTAAAGTTAGGCAAGGGTAAGAAAAATAACAGCAGAGAAAAGATAATGTCCTGGCCACATTGGTGAGAGAAAATAGGGAGAGGTGGGGATAGTGACAAACTGGAGAGCTTCAGCCTCACCTACGAAAAGAACAGCTGCTATTCAAGTACTCGTTGATATGAGGTTTTGAAGACCCAATGTTGCCAGGTATGGTTTTACAAGAGAATTCAAATTCTAAATAACTATGTAGAATTTCTCAGTTTTTATATGTGGGATATTGATTCAAGATATATTTTTTAAAATACTGTGTAGTTCAAAGAAAAACAAATAGAGTGACCAACTCATCCTGATTTGCCTGGGACAGTTCCAGTTTTAAAACTGAAAGTCCTGCATCCAGGGAAAACTGGAACTCTTGGTCACCCTAATTAAAAAACCCATATATGGCCTATATCCAGCCTGAGGGCAGCCACTTTGTAACCTCAGAAGACTAACACCTCTCTTTTTTAGGAAGTATAGCGGTTCCATTTACATTGTGAAAAATTAGGGGAAAGCATTTCAGGTTGGAGTCAGAGATACTGGAAAATTCATGTGTGCCTATCATTTGCCACTTAAAGTATTATGCCTATGAAAAATTGACTAGTCTGAAATTTAATTGCAGCTTTCAAACGACCTTTTATCTTCCAGTAGTCCAAACTCACCATCTAGTTAATTGGTCCATTGCTAAAATTAAGTAAAGAGGTAGATTCCCCCAGAGTTACAGAAAATCACTGATCCTTTGTACAACCTTATTTTCCAATTATTAAGGGTACTACTAACCTGTACTCTTTCTTCTCTGCCTCTCCTCTTACTGCAGGGGGTTTCAGCATATGTTCAGATGCTCAAGTACCAGCAGCTGCCAGTTCATAGGTTTCTCCACTCCCTACAAGATACAACAGGAACAATAAGTATTATTTTTGATGAGAACAAAATTCAGCACTTCTATCTGAGGATTTGAGTTGCACTGATCACCATAGTAACCAGACAAAAATACAATTTGTATAATGTATTTGAAAATGATGTGGTGCAGAGGCCATGCCTGAGAGAAACAGAGGAAAGAGTGTGGAAACAACAACAAAAAACCATAAGATTTCAGTAGAATGATGAAAAGAACTGAATTATAGAATACCAGTTTTGCATCAAGAGTTCATTTCATAGTGGAAGGAAATGATATCCAGAGATGTTATATGAATTTTTCAAGATCACTCTGTAACTAAAGCTGGGGCTTTATTCCCTATATTCCCTATCTTCTAAATTCAGTGCTTTGCGCCTTTTTTTTTTTTAATCAACAGTTGCCCCAAAAGGCAAGATAAACATATTTAATGACATATACTCTTTTCTTGTGTTTAAAAATGTCAGGCAATATTGTATGTAGAACTCTGTTTAGTGTCCTTCCAGAAGCCAACTTTGACGTAGGGATTTTATTTGAGAGGTGATCCTAAGACACGATGGTAGGTAAGTGGGGATAAGCTATAGGTAAGTGGAGGCAGTTAATAGAAGATGCCATGTCAAGCAAGGTACCATTGGGTGTACAAGTCTTAATACTTCTGGACAGCTCCTGAAGCCAGTGTAATACATGTGTCTCAGAGTTATCACACCCAACGAATGAGAGAGCATTTTTATCTTACTATCCATTCCTCATTTGTTGAAGGGTGCTCCCAGGTGGTACTGACTCTCTGGAATGTTCAGCATACTTGACATGTAGGCAGAGCTGGCAGAAGTGAACAGAGAATACTTTCAAGCACAGAGTTGTGTATGAGGGTAGCTGGAGGAGAGCATGGTTCAAGCAGCATAGATGCTGGGCAGCACAGTGTCTGCTCTTCTGCACCATGCATCCGCTCAGCAGCATATTCAATTTGGCTCATCTTGTCATTGATACTTCAATGATGTATGGCCTATTACATTTGAGAGAGAGAGACAGAGATGGAAACAGAGACAGAGAATATAGTTTCTGCTGCTGCACTTGTTGCTAGGGAACCCACTGCTATTCAACACTCCCTCCTCTACCAAACATTCTAAAATCCCCTTCAAACTTGTCCTGCACTTTGGCTGCTCTAGATTTAGTATCCTGTGGCATAAACCAGACGTGTATCCCTGCAAGGTCTTATCTATTTATCATGCCCTTGTTAAGCTCTGGTTGTAATTGCCCATTCTGGGCTATTGCTGGGGATAGAAGTACCAAAATATATCCCAGTAACTACCCTAAATTACAGACATCTCTTCCTATCCATTATCTAGCAGCAACCAGATCTCATGATAATTGAGAAGATTACCACTACCAGAATAGCAACTCCTTTCTTCTCCTGCTTATATAACACAGTAAGAGACCAAATGACCAAGAGCATCTATATTCTCAGGTTTAATAGAACTTTTGTTTTGTTTCTTAGCAGAAGCATCCTCATCTTGGAAAGCCGAACTAATACAATGGAGAACAGGGTCCCCAGATGTATCTTTGAGAGTGATGGTAGGTGGATCCATTACTAAACCCACCTTCTGATTTTCTCACTCACATTTTTTACCTATTTGGGGAACTACCCCACAAAATGACTGTTGTTTCAAAGTATAAAACAAATTTTAAAGAACAACACCTCAACCCCTCAGAGGGTCATCCTCATCTGGTGCCTTAGATAAACTTCAATAAGGTTATTTCAATACTCCATTAGCAGGGGATGTCTGAGAGGTAGTATATGGTAGAATGAGTGGATCCCATGGTCATTTGCATTTTGTTCACCTCCTTCACAGTAAAATGGACATCATGATACTCAGCACATTATGGAGAGCTCCTATCATGCATTCTTGACAGGTTCTGGTCAAATGCTTAGTATATACAAGATGAGGTAGCATAGCACATGCTTCATTCACTCATTCATTTGTTTATACATTCCTACTTCCTTCTTTCATTCATTTAAGTGAAGATGCACAGTAACGTATCTTATGTACATAGTTCATATTTACTCATAGTTACTCATGAGTAAATTTCCTCCATACTGTTCTCCAAAGTGGCTGTATCAATTTACATTCCCACCAACAGGGCAGGAGGGCTTGCTTTTCTCCACATCCTCTCTAGCATTTACCGTTTCTAGATTTTTTGATGATGGCCATTCTAACCAGTGTGAGGTGATTCCTCACTGTAGTTTTGATTTGTATTTCTCTAATGATTAGTGATGTTGAGCATCCTTTCATGTGTTTGTTGGCAATCTGTGTATCTTCTTTGGAGAAATGTCTATTTAGGTCTTCTGCCCATTTTTGGATTGGGTTGCTTGTTTTTTGATATTGAGCTGCATGAGCTGCTTTTATATTTTGGAGATTAATCCTTTGTCAGTTGCTTCATTTGCAAATATTTTCTCCCATTCTGAGGGTTGCCTTTAAATCTTGATTACGGTTTCCTTTGCTGTGCAAAAGCTTTTAAGTTTCATTAGGTCCCATTTGTTATTTTTGTTTTTATTTCCATTTCTCTAGGAGGTGGGTCAGAAAGGATCTTGCTGTGATTTATGTCATAGAGTGTTCTGCCTATGTTTTCCTCTAAGAGTTTTATAGTGTCTGGCCTTACATTTAGGAATTTAATCCATTTTGAGCTTATTTTTGTGTACGGTGTTAGGAAGTGTTCTAATTTCACTCTTCTACATGTAGCTGTCCAGTTTTCCCAGCACCACTTATTGAAGAGGCTGTCTTTTCTCCATTGTATATGTGATGCACCATACTAACAAACTGAAGGATAAAAACCATATGATAATCTCAGTAGATGCAGAAAAAGCTTTCAACAAAATTCAACATTCATTTATAAAAGCTCTCCAGAAAGTAGGCATAGAGGGAGCCTACCTCAACATAATAAAGGCCGTATACGACAAACCCATGGCCAGCATCGCTCTCAATGGTGAAAAATTGAAACCATTTTCTCTAAGATCAGGAACAAGATAAGGTTGACCACTCTCACCATTATTATTCAACATAGTTTTTGAAGTTTTAGCTATGGCAATTAGAGAAGAAAAATCTATAAAAGGAATCCATATCGGAAAAGAAGAAGTAAAACTGGCACTGTTTGCAGATGACATGAAACTGTATATACAGAATCCTAAAGATGCTACTAGAAAAATACTAGAGCTAATCAATGAATTTGGTAAAGTAGCAGGATACAAAATTAATGCACAGAAATCTCTTGCATTCCTATACACTAACGATGAAATATCTGAAAGAGAAATTAAGGAAACACTCCCATTTACCACTCAACAAAAAGAATAAAATAGGAATTTTCCTATTTTATTCCTAGGAATAAACCTACCTAAGGAGACAAAAGACCTGTATGCAGAAAACTATAAGACACTGATGAAAGAAATTAAAGATGATACAAACAGATGGAGAGATATACCATGTTCTTGGATTGCAAGAATCAACATTGTGAAAATGACTATACTACCCAAAGCAATTTACAGACTCAGTGCCGTCCCTATCAAACTACCAATGGCATTTTTCACAGAACTAGAACAAAAAATTCCACAATTTGTATGGAAACACAAAATACCCCAAATAGCCAAAGCAATCTTGAGAAAGAAAAATGGAGCTGAAGGAATCAGGTTCCCTGACTTCAGACTATACTACAAAGCTACAGTAATCAAGACTGTATGGTACTGGCACAAAAACAGAAGTATAGATCAATGGAACAGGATAAAAAGCCCAGAGATAAACCCACGCACATATGGTCACCTTATCTTTGATAAAGGGGGCAACAATATACAATGGGTTTACATTTTTAAACAAGTAAAGTACTATTCAGATTTCCCATTTCTTCTTGTCACTTTTTGTGTTTTCAAAATAAATCTGTACATTTAATCTGCATTTAAAAGTTATTTGCACATAGTTTTTCATTTTATTTGCAATTGCTGCAGAATCTTCTGTGTTATCTGCTATTTATTGTTAATTTTCTCTGTCTCTGTTTCTCTGTCTCTGTTACTCTCTCCATTTCTCTCTCTTTCTCAGAGTTTCTAGGGCTTTATTATTGCTTTAATATCTATTAAGAACCAACTTTTGGCTTTGTTGATTTATCTACTGAGTTGTTTTTTTTTTTAAATACACTATTTCATTATATCTGTTGTATCTACTTTATTTATTTCCATTTCAATTTTTATGCTTTCTTTGATTTCAATTTGCTAATTTTTAGGTCTCTTCCACAACTGGAAGCTGAGATCTTTGATATTCAAAATTTTTTCTTTTATAAAATTTGAATTTTGACTATAAACATCTCTTCCAGTCACTCTAATAACATTTACAACACTTTAATTATTTGGAAACACACAGTGATGATCAAACATTTTTGCAGTGAATATCACCTCACTCACGTTCAGATTTTACTATTCACATTTTTCTGTATTTGTCTAATAACACTATTTCCATCCTTTCTTCCTCCTTCCCTTTGTTTCTTCAATCTTTCTTTTTTTCTTTTCCATTATGGTTTATTACCGAATATTGAATATAGTTCCCTGTGCTATACAGTAGGACCTTGTTATCTATTTTTTATATAGTAGTGTGTATCTGAAAGGTCTTCTCTAAATGGAAAAGAAGCAAGAATCTATAGGAAAAAGAAAATCACAATTGGACTGTTCTTTCATTCTTAATCTCCCCCACTGGGCATACACTATCAGTGCTGGGAGTCAGGCAAAATAAAGAAGATGTATGTGCTCCCAAAGGGAGTAATTAGCTACTAGACAACAGTAGTTCAAGATTTTCCCTTGGGAACTGAATAAAGTCAAACTAGCTGGGCTATTCAAGAGCAACGTTATGAAGTGTTGAAATGTGACTTTAGGTTTTTCCATTTCCTTTCCTGATTTTAGTTTTGACTACAACTATAAGAGGCATAAGACTGATCACTAAGGCTCCTACTATTACTAAAATTTTATGACTAGCACCTAGTTGCCATTACATGTTACGATTATAAATATTATTAGATACTTGAGATTTATTCTACATTGTGTTTGGTCATAACACCTAGCATTATATGTGGATGTATCCAAAGTCTTCCGGTTTTTTGCTCATGTAGCAAAAGCTGCTGTTTACAATGGTCAGAGTATATGCTACTCATGCTTATGCTGTTATAGTCCCCTCAAGATTTTGCCATTTTTGTTGTTTTAGATATTCAATCAAATTTTATATTTATCTTTATATTGCCAATGTTCATTCTTTACTACCTTTTCATCCTTCCAGCCCCCCCAAAGGGAACATCACTTCTAATCCTACAGGCATTAAAAAGAAAATAAAAACCTTTATATTATGAAAAATTTATGCAATATATTAATAAATTGATACAAAAAATACTCAAAAAATGAAATTGACCAAACCTTATAGTAAAATGAATAGAACTGAAGATTCTTAAATCTACTGAATTTGAGAGTGTTATTTAAAAAATACACCTCCACTGAAGAAGACACTACAAATTCATATGAATTCATTAGTAATTAAAAAAAAAACTTAAGAAAAGGATATCATCAATCTTGAACAGACATTTCCAAAAAGAAAAAAAAATGCAGGGAAAATTCTTAACTGTCCTTTTCTGAGGCCAGGATAACTTTGATTCCAAAATCTGACAAGGACATTACAAGACAGGAAATTGCAGACTATAATGAAAGTCCTAACCAATGTCACAGGACAGACAAATGAAAGGAGAGCACATGGTTTAAAAATGGAGAAAATAAAACTGTCATTATTCTCAAATGACTTGATTTTTGTACTAAGAAAATCCAAATCCAAATCTAAAAAAAGATTAAGTTTAATAAGTGAATTAATGAGGTCAATGGATTCAAGGTCATTATAGAAAATATGTATTTTATTCAACAGTCTAAAAACAAAGAATAATGAGAAAAATAAAAAATCCTCAATTTCCCTTAAAAAAACTTTTAATTTAGAATAGTTTTGGATAGACCAAAAACAAACGAAAAAAATGAACAACTATGAAGATAGCACAGAGAGTTCTCCTAAATCCCACACCCAGTTTCCCTTATTATTTTTAACATCTTACATTAGTATAGTACATTTGTTACAATTAATGAGCCAATTCTTAAGTGATATGGCTATCTAAAGTCTACACCTTATTCAGGGTTCCTTTTTTTTTTTTTTTTCCTTTTTAACCTAATGTGCTTTTTCTGTTTTAGAATCCCATCCAGGACACGACACTGCATTACATTTACTTATCATTTCTTCTTAGGTTTCTCTGAACTGTGAGACTTCTTGCACTTTCCTTATTTTTATGACCTGAGCAATTTTGAGGAGTTCTGGTCAGGTAGAATGTCTCTCAAATGGAAATTGCATGATATTTTTCTCATGATTAGACTGGGATTATGGGTTGGGGGCAGAAAGAAGAACACGGAAATAACGGGTCATTTTCATCAAATTATATCAATGATTAACGTGACTATCATGGTTGATGTTGACCGTGATCACCTAGCTGAGGTCTTTTCAGTTTCTCCACTGTAAAGTTGTTCTCCCCTCCTCCTCCCTCCTTTCCATACTGGACATTTTGGAAGAAGGTCACTATGTGCAGCCCACACTTAAAGAGTAGAAAGTTATCTCACCTCTTGAGAGGACAGAGTATGTATATAAATTATTTGGAATTCTTCTGCTTGGGAGATTTGCTTCTCGTCTATTTATTTATTTATTCAATCATTTATGTCAGGATGGACTCATGATATTTATTTTATACTTGGGGTTATAATCTTATAATCCAGAACTACTTTATCTTGTTGCCCAATTGTTTCAGCTTTGGCCATTGAACAGTTTTTTCAGTTGGCTTCTATGTCCTTTTGACATACTACTATCATTGTGTGTTTTTGATAGGTTTTACACTTTCTGATACTATAAAGATGCTCCAGGTGATCTTTATATTTCCTACCCAGTCCCAGAATAAGCCTTTTCTCTTAAGAGTTCTGGTTATTTTTACTGGAGAATGGCAGCAGAAATCAAGTAAGGGGTGATTTGTGGGCTTGTTGTTGTTTCTAAGCCCTCCCAGCTGACAGAGCAAGGAAATATATGTATATCCTCACCCATTCATATACCCCACATCTATAGATATTTCTGTATGCAACCATTTGTATTGATGTTAATCTAAACATGACTTTATACTGAGCTCTCCAACACAAATCCATTACCACGTGGATCATTCTAGCTTCTCCACCTTGCTTATCTTTCAACTTCCACTCCAACAGTTAGAAATTTGGTTCTGTTGGTGAGAAATGCATGACCCATTTCATTAATTTTTTAATTCCAGTAAACATATATAGTGGTATCAAATTGTGAATCATACTCCCATGGGAAACAGCTTTTTCAACCAGAGTATGGTGCTTATATACTGTTTCTTTTGCTTTTAGTGTTACAGATACCACTAATTTCAAAAGTTACTTAGATCAGCATCTTTCCCCCCAAACTCTTCAGTGAGGGTGTTCACACATGTGTAGTAAAGTTACATTGTTTTATCACACCTAGAGACAAATGAAAATGAAAACATGATGATCCAAAACCTATGGGATGAAGCAAAAGCAATTTTAAGAGGGAAGTTTATATCACATTCTTTATTATGTCATGGGATTCCCAACTTCTGAAATGACTATTTAATACTGGCATACATTAAGGTTTAATCTTTGTGCTATAATATTCTATGGGTATTGACAAACATATAGTGTCATATATCTGCTATTACAGAATTATAAAGAATAGTTTCACCACCTTAAAAATTCCTCTGTGACTCATCTATTTAACCTTTCCTCCTGCTCCCCGTTGCACAGGCCCCTAAAGCTCACTGATCTTTTTGCATAGCTGTAATTTTGCCTTTCTCAGGATGTCATATAACTGTTATCATACAGTATGTAGACTTTTCTGTTTAGGTTTTATGTATGAATGTACCAAAGCTTATCTATTCTCCTATTGAAAGTCATTTTGTTTGATTCCAGTTTCAACTTTATTTTAGTATTAAAAATCAGTCACTTAGGAACAACTCTCCTAATACTTGTGCAAGATATTTACCCTGAAAACTATGAAACATAAATGAGACAAATTAAAGAAGACCAAAATAAAATGAGAAATAGTTCCTGTTCATAGATGGGCAGACTGCGTATTGGAAAGATGTCAGTTCTTCCAAAATTAACCTATAAGTACAATAAAAATTCTAGTACTTTTCCCAGAAATTAATAAGCTCTTTAAAAAATTTATATGGAAGTGTAAAAGGCCAAGTATTGTCAAGATAGTCCTGAAGAAGAACAAAGCTGATGGACTTACACTGCAGATATCAAGACTTTTAAAAATCTATAGTAATACATCATGGTCTTGGTACAGGATAGATAAAATAAACAGTGGAATGAAGTAAAGTTTCTGGAAACTCACCCACAGTTACTTGTAACCTAACTTATAACAAAAGCGAGAAAGGATGGTATTTTGCATACTGATGCTATCTGTGCATGAATCTATCTATGAATATTAGATATTCATATTGGACTAAAATGAATCTGGATTCCTACCTCATACCATATAAAAAAGTAATTGCTAGGTTAGTTGCAAACCTACATTAAGAAGGAAAAATAGAAGCTTTAAAGGAAAGCACTAGAGAGAAACTTTACTATTTTGTGGTTGAATAGATTTTCTTAAACAGGATAAACAAAGAATTAATAATAAGGAAATAATAAATTCTTCTATGCTAAAATTCAGAATGTTGGTTAACTAAAAGACTCAGATGAGAAGAGAGAAAATGCACCCTGCATGGAGTAAGAAGATTTGGGAGGTATTTTGGACAGAGTAATCATGTTTATTATTAACTCCTAAAATTCAATAAGAAAAATACAGAGATAGTTCAGTAGAAAAAATAGAAGCGATGATTAGACACATCAGAAAGTAAGATATCCAAATGGCCAGTGAAACTATGAAAAGTGCTCAGCTTTATTTATCACCAGAGAAATGCAAATTAAAACAATAATAAAATAGCACTAAAGAATCATTAGAAATGTCAAAATGTTAAAGATGGAAAATACCAAGTTATTATTAGAATATTTGATCAAAATTCTCATATACTTATACTTGGATGGTATCAGTATAACTACTTTGAAAACTGGCAATATCTACTCAAGCTGAGCATATTTCTCACAGTTGTGCACTCCCTGTCTACAGCTACTCTCAGCTCCTGCTACATTAAGTCTATTGACTGCTACCCTCCCACCGCCAGCCACTATTCCGCACTACTATTGTCTGTCCTCTGAGGGGCCTGTGCCTTCTTTTCCATAGTACTGGTCTTCTGAGTTTTCTTTCCTGTGTCTCAGGTGCCTTATCTTTCTTAGCATTGCAAATCTGGAAAGAAAATGTATTCTCTCTGGTTCCTGTTATTTTTTTCTTACCCACATATCACACCACTCTCCTGTTCTCTGCACTGTTCCCTTCTATGTGGGGAAATACGGTTTGCACATAACAGATATCCAGACATGACTTTAAATGAAGCCATTATGTTTATAAGGGACCCCCCCCAGCCATAAGAATCATGCTGGAGACAGAGAATGAATTTATCCACCACAGGAACTTCATGACCATGACTCTGCAGAGAGCAGGAGGGAAGTGGAATTTGGCTTTACCACCCCCTCCCACACAGTCTGGTACAGTCATCCTTCCCTCTTCGGTCAAAAAATGTTCGAATTTTTTTTTTTTTTTTTTTTAGTTTTTAAGGAACCTCCATACTGTTCTCCATAGTGGCTGTATCAATTTACATTCCCACCAACAGTGCAAGAGGGTTCCCTTTTCTCCACACCCTCTCCAGCATTTATTGTTTGTAGATTTTTTGATGATGGCCATTCTGACTGGTGTGAGGTGATACCTCATTGTAGCTTTGATCTGCATTTCTCTAACGATTAGTGATGTTGAGCATCCTTTCATGTGTTTGTTGGCAATCTGTATATCTTCTTTGCAGAAATGTCTATTTAGGTCTTCAGAGTGAAGTAAGTCAGAAAGAGAAAAACAAATACCGTATGCTGATACATATATATGGAATCTAAAAAAAAAAAAAAATGGTGATGAAGAACCTAGGGGCAGGACAGGAATAAAGACACAGACCTACTAGAGAATGGACTTGAGGACACGGGGAGGGGGAAGGGGAAGCTGGGACAAAGTGAGAGAGTGGCATGGACATATATACACTACCAAATGTAAAATAGATAGGTAGTGGGAAGCAGCCGCATAGCACAGGGAGATCAGCTCAGCTCAGTGCTCTGTGGCCACCTAGAGGGGTGGGATAGGGAGGGTGGGAGGGAGGGAGACGAAAGAGGGAAGAGATATGGGGATATATGTATATGTATAGCTGATTCACTTTGTTATAAAGCAGAAGCTAACACACCATTGTAAAGCAATTATACTCCAATAAAGATGTTAAAAAAAATGCTTGAATTTGAGGGCAGGGTGGCCCCTGATCCTTATCTTCCCAGATCTTCTGACACCTTCCCAATACCTCTTTCCTAATACCTCTTTCCCATAATCTACTTGGGTTCATGCAGTGACAAATGAAGGATGTTTCACACCCTCCCCTAAGAAGCCATTTCTTCACACTATGAAATATACATCTAACTTGCATTGTCACTACTAACACAATTCATCTTCCCCAAACTATTTATTAATAGTACAATGTGTAGTCCCCAAATGCCTTGGATGACGCTGCTCAGACTGAATGCTATTTAAAAGCATGCTTTAGGGAAAAAATGCCATAAATTATGCCTCCTTGGTTATTTTAATTTTCTTTTATTGCACCTTGGCAATACACAATAAGCATACATCGAAGTAATGAGACATTATACAGCATGGATTAATTACCACAATATTAAAAGATCCTGTGGCTGCGGCTGTGCCTTTAGAGCTAACAGTGACTAACGGGGGCAAAATTTGAAAAAAAAAAATTAAAAATTACCTGCCTTTTTCCTCCTCCAAAACAGATACAGATATTATAAATATTTTCCAAATTTTCTTTTCCTTTTTTTTTTCATGCATTTCTTTCAATTCTTCTAAAGAGAGCAACTCTCATCCTGGAGAAGAGAAAAGTCAGGAACCGATGACCTTCTAGGACACAGAAGCTGTTCAAAGGGCTATTACGCCAAATGTCACTTACACATGTGATTTATTTCTTGGCTTATATATATATATATATATTTTGGCAGAACAAGAGAAGCACTGAATGGCTTTTTCAGGTCACCCTTGACCTTTCTTTTTGATCTGCATAGTCCTTCTCCAAATATCCCCTCTATTTATCATGCTTTCTCTCCTGAAGTTTGTAAGCTTCCATCTAACCAGATGTAGTAACAGATTGAGATGCACTATCATAGTCGTTAGTCACTTGCACTCTGGAATCAAACTTCATTATTTTAAACACTGATACTGCTGTTTACTAGGCGTGTGACCTCAGGGAAGTAACTTTGTCCTTCTGAACTTTAATTTCCTGATATGTAAGATTGGCAGATCCATAGTAGTTATTTCAAATGATTATTGTGAATATATATATATACACACACATATATACATACATATATGTGTGTTTATATATATATACACATATATATATATATACATATGACTCAAAAATTATTAGCTATTATTATACCATTGCCAATTATGGTATTGCATAGTTGGCTGTCTTCAATTTAGAGAGCTCCCTTTTATCCTACATATTTTGTCATACACATCCCTAAGGGCCTCATACTTGCTGGATGATGGGATGATACTATTCTTTAGCCCCTTTTTAAGTTAGTGTGTCAAAGTACTTATACAGGATGTTCTTAATTTCTTATTTATTGTTTTAATTCAGATGGTCAATGAGGGCCTCACTGTCACTAAGTATCCAAGGCAATGATAATTTAGAAGTAATTTAAGTTAATTTAAACCCCAACCAATTGGATATATGTGTTCTTTTCTAAGATTTCAACCAAGCACCATGTGACTTTGTTTCTGAGTTACTGCTGGTTGTGCATTGTGAATCGTTACATTTCTGCTTCTCTGTGTGAACTCCCTCTCCCTAAGAACTATAAACTTGACAGGAAACTCAGTGCCTTCTTGTGACTTTTGGAAGATTTTTTTATTTCCAGAGAGGACTTGAAAGGGACACAGTTGACATTATGTCTTGTACAACCTTCCACCACTTTTTTGGTTCTTCTCTCTTCTGCCAATTTTATCTTTCTTTCCACTTTGTTCTGGATAATTCCCCAAATTCAGAATTCTCTGTCTCTAGTGCAATTTCTTCTCTATCTGATATCTTAACACTTTGTCACCCACTATTCCCTTCTATCCAACACAATTATCAAGATACTCTTTTCCAAATAAAAGGCAATTTTTGCTTCAAGAGAATCTCAAGTATCAGCTGTTATGATAACACTATCCTGTTGAAAATGTCTGTTTGGAAAACTATGCATATGCCCCTTATAGACAAAATGGTAAATTTAAAAAGTGTAAAGGCACTGATTTTGTTTTGTTCTGCACTCAAAACCATCAAAAGTTTAGTTTTCCCTGATCAACTTATAAATTCTGTGTGATCCCAAAGGGAATATCAACAAAGATTTTATGGAGCTAGAAAGTTGATTCTAAATGATGTAAAGAAAAATGAACATACAAGAATAGTTAAGAAAATACTGAAAAAGAACCAGGAAAGAGAATTACTCTAAGAGCTATTAAAGCATGGTACAAAGCCTCTCTGTGTAAATACTATGATACTGGCAAATGAACTGGCAGGGAAATGTATAAAATGGAATAGAGTAGAAATTTGAGAAGTAGACCCAATTGCCTTTGGAAATCTAGTATGTGATAAAGATTGTATCTAAAATTAATGAATCAAGGATAGACTTATAAATAAATAATGGCATAACTATTTTAAAATGCACAAAATTAGTTACAGTTCTTTCATTATAGAGAAATAAAAATATCAATCTATACGATACTATAAGAAAATCAAATTCTTTATAATTTAAATGTAAGGAAAAGCTCTCTACGACTCTAAATCTATACTAAATAAAAGTAAACATGGATAAATTTGACTATAGAAAATAAAAATAACTTTTTCGTGAGAAAATCTTTATAACCAAAGATAAAAGAGAAATTAAAAATTAGAATAAAATATTTGCAACATATGTCAAAAATAAATGTTAATATCCCTAACATAAAAAGAAGTTTTATAAATTGAGGAAAAATACCAAAAATCTTGTAGAAAAAGGACAGTAGACTCAAAAAGTTGGCAACAGATGTGAACAGCTAATTTACCAGAAATATATAAAGTGGAGTTTAAATTTATGAGATGTACAAATGCAAATTAAAACTAAATTGAGATACCATTTCTCAACTATCTATCATCCTGGCAAAAAATCTGAATGTTAGTGCAGCTTGGGGAAGAAAATTCAGCAATATCTAACAAAGCTATATATGCATTTACATTTTCTCTCAGAAATGACTCTTCTAGGAATTCACTCTGAAGAAAGATCCTTACCAATAAAAAAATTCATGTGGGAAGATTTCAGCATTATTTGTAACTGCCAAATATTGCAGGCCTAAATATTTAGACAGAGAAGTCCAGTTGAATAAACTACGGTATATTTACCAAATGAAGTACTATGAAGTTGTAATTGAGAATAAAGAAAATTATGAACTAAAAAGGTGTGATTTTTGGTATGAAGAAAGCAAAATACAGAAGATTATACATAGTATGTAAGAAATTAATGGAAATAATTAGATACATATAATTATATATATAATGTAATATATATATAATTTTATAATTATATATTTATAATTTTTTATTTACAAAAAAAGAGGGAGGATAAAGCAGAAAATGTTGAAGCTAATACTTGTAAGGAGTTCAGGGGATGTGTGAGAGAAATAAAGAAATGAGTGACATTATACAATACAAAAGGGATACACTTATATAAAGAGATGCCATGGTGTCTTTTTTGATTTATGGAAACATGTCGATGTTCTAGAACAAAACAAAATAAACAAATCCCACTAAATCCATTAAGGGGAAAGAACTAAAACAAATCATATCAAAACAAGTGTACCCAATTCAATCTCAAATAGACATTATAGCCACATTCAAGGAAAAATGAACAAAATAAAACAAAATAACTAATTCAAGCGAATTTTTATGTACAGAATTTGAGTAATTTAACGATACATGCTCATTTGGGATGGGAGAAAGTTAACTGAACTCTTTGTCTTGAGTTTGTTTCTTTAAGTGGTATGGATGAAGGAATTCTGAAATTATTTTAGTGTACTGTAAGATTGTACAAATGAGCAAAAGTGCTGATACTGGTGAGACCCCGAGTTCGCACTATGGAAAATGGATACAAATATGGAATGGAGGAGAGCAAGGAAGAATTGTGTGGGGATGAATCGAACTAGAAGTTTTAACACTTCCAGCTCGGAAAAGGGTCTCAAGGGTCTCAAATGGCCCTAGAGGGAAGATAAAATATTGATTATTGCATGTAAAACTCAAGTCTTAGGGTAGAGGTATATCAAGTGCGTCGTTGTAACAACCCTTGTTAAGACTTCAGAAAGGTTTATACTGCTGCTTGTGTGCACACTTTCAGGTAGAAAATTAGAGGGCTACCAGTAATACAACGCGCACACTGACAACCCAAATTAGAGAGGGGCCAGTCTCCAGGATATTACTGAATGTAACTTTTATATAAGAGATTAAAATTTGATGCTTATAAAACCCACAATATTTTACTGAAACTCTTAAAGGTACAGAGACAGTTCAAAAAGAAAAGGGTCTTCTGAATTCCCAATCTTCTGCAAGGAGGAACAGGCTATCCAGCTGCAACACTGGCCATCCCTCATGGAAAAGGAAGGATGACTTAGAGGGGGAAGAAAAGTCCAGAGCCCAGAGAAAAAAGCTGTAGAGAACTGCTTTGTGTATGTGTGTGAGAGTGTGTGTGTGAGAGAGTGTGTGTGTGTGTGTGTGTGTGTGTGCGCGCGTGCACGGGCGCGCATGCATGCATTTGAGCAGATGTGGAAAAATGACTTTCCGGTCCCTTTCAAACATTTTGTTTCTGTTTGATTTGCCTTCTTCCTGCCACAGTCATGTTCTTGCCTAACATCAAGAAAATGGTAGAATCTGCCACTCTGCTGTGTCATATAAACTGGTATAATACTTGGCCCTTCAATATTAAATATTTGCCAGTAATTATCCCTGAACAGATCTAACAGATACCATACAATTACACTGTATTCTCACATATTTATAAAAGTAAACCATTAAATTGTCCTTTTAAAAATTAGTCTGGAAATATGTTGTTTAATTATGTAACAATTTGTATGAGAATCTTGGGAGTCATTTTTCTCTTAAATTGAAAAACGTAAATAAAAGCGAATTAAAAACCTAACTAGTATGGGATGCTCTCTTTCTTTTTCTCCTCCTTATAAAGATTTTTTCCCATACATTTAATCATACAGCCCCGACACTGTGTAAATATTTCACATGTCATTTTATACATATCATACTTAGTTCACAAAACTTTAGTATTAACTCAGATTTATAGATGGTGACTATATGTCTCTGAGAAATCAGTTTATTTGTACAGAATTACTGGTGTAGGCACCAAACTGAGATTTGGTTGTCTGTATGGTTGATTTGAAAGTCTGTTTTCACAGGTGAATCAGGGGAATTCTGTGGAATGAGTGCCAGTTCCTGTCCCTAATATTCAAATCATTAGGGCCCCTTGCTCTGTATTTGTGTGTATAAGCTATGAAATCAAACACCCCTTCTGATGGTATCTCACACAATGGTAAAGTGAGAAAAAACAGAAGCGATATGTCCAGGTTTATCATGCCGTGCTGGCTGGCCTATAATGATCAGAAGAGCCCATGAGGTCACCTCCTCTGGGACGTGTAGAAATAGGAGCCTGCTCCTCATTGCACTGTATACATGTGCCTTTCTCTCCTGTTTTCTTTCCTTTGTGTAACTTTACAAAAACTGCTTTAGGAAAGAAAATAAAATATGCATTGATTCAAAAGACTGTGTAATTCTCCCTTCCATTAAGGTTAATTTTTAATTTAATCAACAAATGTTGAGTTGAAATAGAACCTAATGCTTCTCACCAGATTTTATAAACCCCCAATTTCACCTACCCAATCCCTATACCATTGTTCTGAAAAATGCAGCTGTTTAGTGATTTCTGGCCCTCCTTTCACTTTATCCCACTCTCTGACTCTCTAGAATTTACTTCTCACTTTAGAGTCTTAAAATGAGCACTTGTATCTATCCCTTGCCATCCTAGTTTTCCATCAAAATGAGGTCTAAAAACTTATTTTGTATGAAGAGAAACAGATGCTGAATTACACTGTCTTTTCAACTCTATTCTCATATGTAGAAAGATGGGCAGGTGACTTGAACCTAAATTATAATGGCAGCATTATCAATTTGGGCAAAGGCGGAAACAGTGATGATGTTTCCTGATTAATGACCAAAGAAGCTGTAAGAAGCCAGACATACATTTCTAAGAATGCCACCACACTTAGAAAACTAAATTTCCTCACTGTCAGCAACAAACAGAATAATGAAGCTTCAGAATGGCTTCTGGGAGTTTTGCTAAGTTTGATAACATAGTCATATTTTATAATCATTGTTACTTTAAATATCTTATAGAAATCACTCTTAAGTAGTATTCTGAACTACTAGAAATGTCTCCAAACTTTCTAGGTGTCTTTCAGTGTATGAACTATCATTGTAGATTGCTACAAGAGGTTTCAAGGATAGAAAAGGCTCAGATGTCTTTTCTGAGAGTAATTTGAGTTTCAACATCTAGTTTATTTTTTCCTATATGACTCATAGCATTTTCAAATTAAAGATTCTTGCATCTATGATCAATTGGACTTCCTTCCCAGGGACATTCAATAGTTCCTTCAATATCACATATCACTGCTTCAGAAAAGTTGAACACATTACTATCCCATAAAATAATATGTTCTCCACAGATACAGTGCCTAAAAAATCTAGGGGACTTTAGACAGCAACAACAATACAAACACACTAACAAAAATAACAATGGCATTTATAGTTAAGTTTGAAATTTTAAAGTTAGACACTTATAGGCAAGATATGGTATCACAACAATATCATAAAGAACCTAGGTTCTGTCTACCTTTCCATCCTCAGTATGTTGATGTCACTTCTTCCATTTGTAACGTGATTCCCCCCTCCAAATATTAGACTAAATGTAGACAAATTGATAAATAAAACAAAGTAGAAACAAAGTAGAGCTTAGGAATTGATGCACACTCACAGATTCAACTGATTTTCGATACATGGACAAAAGCAATTCAGTAGGGAAAGAATAGTCACTTTAATAAATGGTCCTAGAACAACTGCATATGTATGTGCAAAAAACAAAACCAGAAACTATACCTGTAACTCATATTATATAAAAATTATCTCTAAATGGATGAAAGGCCTAAGTGTAAAACCTAAAACTATAACAATTCTAGACGAAAACATATGAACAAATATTTGTTCCAGGCAAAGTTTTCCTGGATATGGTACCAATAAGCAAGATCCATTAAAAGGAAATATTGATTAACTGTACCTCAAAAGATACTATTAGAGAAATGAAAATATAAGCCACAAACTGGGATAAAATATTTGCAAATCTGGTAAATGGCTTGTATCCAGAATATAAAAAGAACTCTAAAAATACAATAATAATAAAACAATTCAGTTAACAATAGTTACAAATGTTTTAAGACTATAGAAGATATATGGGTGGTGAATAAGTATATGAAAATATGTTAGCATAATTATTCATTATAAATCAAAATAATAATGGAATAACACAACATAAGAATGCATTAAATTAAGAAGACTCACCATACCAAGTGTTGATGAGAATGTGGAACAATTGAAACTCTCATACACTGAAAATGAAATGTCAAATAGTACAACCATGTTGGAAACATCTGACAATTTCTTTAAAAAATTATACATACACATACATACACAGACACACAATTAAATATTATTCAGCCTTAAAAAAGAAGGAAATTCTGCCACTTGTGACAACAGGGGTGAAACTATGGGGCATTATGCTAATAAAATAATTCAGAAAAAGAAAGACAATTATTGCATGATATTGCATATATGTGGAATCTAAAAAAAAAGTCAAATTTATAGAAACAAAGAGTAGAATGGTAGTTGCCAGGAGCTGGGGGGGTTGGGTAAGTGGGAGAGGATGGTAAAAGGGTAAAAACTCTCAGTTTTAAGATGAATAAGGTCTGAGGATCTAATGTATAACAAGGTGATATAATTCATAATACTGTATTATATAACCGAAGTTTGCTAAGAGAGTAAAACTTAAATATCCTCACCAAAAACACTGACTAAATATGTGAGGTGAGGTGATGAATATGTCAATTAACTTGACTGTGAGAATCCTTTCACAATGTATACCTGTATCAAATCATCACGCTTTAAATATATTACAATTTTATTTGTCAATCACCCTTCAGTAAAGTTGAAAAAAGAGTTACATATTCTACCAAATGACCCAGACATTCTACCGAGTTATTGTCTTAAGCAGGATAAAAATATATGTCCATGCAAGGTCTCATGCATAAATGTTCATAATATCTTTATTCATAATAGGCAAATTTGAAAGCAACATAAATATCTATCTGTATGTGAATAAACGAATTGTTATATATCCACACAGGGCTTACCACCCATCAATAAAAAAGAAGAAATGACTGATACTTTCAGAAAAATCACTGATAAAATTTAAAAATACGAAGTGAAAGAAGCCAGAAACAAAATACAGATAGAAGATTCTATTAATCCACAATTCTAGAAATGGCAAAACTATAATGAATGAATTCATACTGGTGGTAGTCAGAGACTGGAGGGAGGAAGGCAATTACTGAAAGATGCACAGGAAATATTTGGGGGTGACGGAAGTTATATGTAATAATTAAGGTGGTGGTTACAAAACTGTATATATTTATTAAAAACCATTGAATTACACACTTTAGATTGTTGAATATTATTGTATATAAGTTATACTTCAAGTGAAGTGGGAAAAAAGAAGGGACAATCTTCAGTCACTAGATTATTAGCTAACTGAATAAAGAACTCATGAACACAAAATCAGCCAATTCCAACAAAATTTCCCATAAAGAGTTATATAGTGAATAATAAAATATATGAAATGAAAGTCGATCGGATTTGAGCTATAACAAAAATTTATAAGTGGAGTCACAGATGGAGAAGAGAGAATAGGACATGGTATTTGAAGACAGAATGTTAGAGAAATTATTAAAACTGCTAAAAGCTATAAACTACAAACAAAAGGAGCTCATCAAACACTAAGCATTAAGCAGGACACACACAGACACACACACACACACACACACAGTGCGCACTTTGGCATATCATGCAAACAATGCTGATAACCAAAGAGAAATAAATAATATTAAAAGCAATGCAAGATCAATAACAGACACTATCTTTAAAGGAACAAAAATACAACTGAGTTAATTTCCAAATACATATAGTCAGGATAAGAAAATAGTACAAAAAAGTAGTGAAAGAAAATAATTTCTAACTTAGAAACAGAGTGGAAAACAATTTAAAAAGGAGGAGGAGGTACATACTGTTTTAAAATTTTAAAGTTTAATGGGAAGAACAAATGGTAAAATAATGATTTTCATTAGGTTGTAATCAGTCTAGGATGCTAGGATACATTCTGTCATTTCTAATATAGCCAATAAAATTTATAAAAGTTTAATTAACACATTAATAAAGCAGATTAATTCAAATAGATTAATTCAAATGAAGAAAAGAAAGTAACAAAATGAGGATCAGAAAACATAAGACAAATGGAAAATAAAGATGAGAGCTACAAACCTACTATATCATTAATAACATTAATTGTAATTGGGTGAATTATTCCAGGTGAAAGTTTTTAGATTTTCACACTACTTAAAAGCAAAAATCAACTATATACTGCTTACCATAGACAAACGTTGTATGTTTAATGTTATAGCAATAACCTATGGAAGAAAAACTCCACGTTCCTCCATGCAGACCAACAATCATTCATCTCTTAAAGGAAAAGCAAAACAAAACAAAGCAAACAAACAATATAAACTAAAAATGCTTTTGTTTATCTGAAGCAAAAGCTTACCTAATAAGCTCCAACTAAGTTTTCTTTCAAAGTTCATCCATTCACTTCTTTGGGGTATTTATTTATTTAGACATTTATTTACTTGCTTCTTTTAGACATTTAAAATTCTCTCAACAGGAAAACCCATATGACGTGCTATGAAGGCATAAAGTCCCCATCTCTTATTTCCCCAGTGTTTTAATGTTTCCTTCATGAATATGGTTTTCTATTTTTGTTCTATTAGCAAAAACAATTTCATTTGCAACTCAGAGGATAATTTGAGTTCCATCTGGAATTTAGAATGGTAGATCAAATTCCACAGGAAACTCAAACCTTAGTTTATAAAACCAAGTGACCAATTATAGATCAGCTTTCAAGAATGGAACTTGGTACCTTTTTCACTCTCACTATACACAGATCACACGAAGTCTTTCTAATAAAGGGCTTAACAAGGGGGAATTACAGCTTATTATATTTGTAGGAGAATGCTCTCTTCTCAAGCTTATCCATGCAATTGGCTACAAATGAAAAATAAATCTCTGATGTCCCAATTTCAGCAATACGGAAAGAGATGCATTGAAAAAATATTTTCCCACGAATACTCTAACGTGATTTAAAGTTACACTGATGAAAACAAACAAAAGACAACTGCAGCAGCTTTTAAACTAATGATACAAGTCCATGGATAATTTTGTCTAAATATCTCAGAGATATAAATGAATGAATCATATATTATCTCAGGAAGCAATTTCACTCAATTAGTTCTACCTGCTGGAATCTCAATTAATTACAGACTGAGTAAAAGCTTTTATTTGAAATAAGACTCTCAAACTGGCCCTGGAGCAAAACCTAACCCTCAGGGGAGACAGCTGTGAAATATTTAGAACTTTTCACTCTCTGGGAGGGCTTGTGTTCCAAACATCTCTCTTTTATGCACAGTAACTTGGTGCAGTATTTCAGTGAGGTTAAGTGATTTCCAACAATTCTGCAGAGGTTTTAATCTCCTTACGTGGTGTGGCTTTTTGCTGAGGAGTTGCCATCGTCCAAACAACATAACAATATCCCCGTCATTTTATCTCTGTGTTCTCTTCGATATGGCACAGGTATATGAATGTTTGCCAGTTGAACAAGGAACCCAAACAAACCAAATGCCTGTAAGTCCCCGGAAATTTGCAAAGAGAAGTTAAATGCAGCCCAACTCGAGAGAGCTTTTTGTATCTTTGACTGCTTTTGAAATTTTTTTTTTTTTTTTTTTTTTTGCAGTACGTGGGCCTCTCACTGTTGTGGCCTCTCCCGTTGCGGGAGACTCTTGCTCTTACACCAGCATTAAAAAGTAATAGTGTAAACCTCTCCCCTCAAGTTAAAACAGAAATTAGACAGGTAGTACTGTTCACTGTTCATTGCCTCACTGCTCCTTTACTTGATTTGGTTCCTTCCTAGGTCTGAGGAAGGAACAAGACAGCTTAAGATTCAGGGAGGTCAAATGATTTTATACAAAGTTAAAACCTAGACCTCCCAGATTCAAGATTCTAAAGTAAATCTTTCAATGTTGTCTCTTTACATTTATCAGCCATATGCTGAGTCTTATCATGCCTGGTATTCTTGTCTTTCCACATAGATCATGTATTAGTTTCCTACAGCTGCCAAAACAAAAAGCCACAACGTGAGAGGTTTAGAACAATAGACATTTATCATCTCAAATTTCTGGTGGCTACGAGTCTGAAATCAAGGTGACAGCAGGGCCATGCTCCCTCAGTCCTGTAGAGGGAGCATACTTCCTTGTTTCTTCCTGCCTTCTAGTGGAGGACACCCATCTTGTTGCTCCTTGACTTACAGCTGCGACTCTTCAATCTCTCTGCCTGTGTCATCACATGGAATTCTCCCTGTGTCTGTGTCTCTTCATAGCTGTCTTCTTATAGGGACACCAATCATATTGGATGAAGACCCTCCCTAATGACCTTATCTTAACTTGATTAAATCTACAAAGACCCTATTTCCAAATAAGGTCACATTCACAGGTAATGGGGGTTAGATCTTAACATATCATTTTTAGGGACACAATTTAACACATAACAGATCATAAGCCCATTATAGACAAAGAAGTTGCTCTCGTCCTCTTCTGTGTCACCTGTGTTTTCTTATATTGCTGATCGCACTAATATTTTGATATTTTATGCACTACAGAATATTGATTCTGCTGAAAATTGACTTATGGTGGCAAAAATGAAAAAAAGAAAGCTGCTTTGGACAGGTGAACAACAAGTTTGGGGGATGCTCAACAATATAATAAGGTGCATCTGTTAATGGGAGAACCAGAGACTTGGGCAAGGAGTCAGACAATTTGGCTTTGCCTTACCTGTGGCACTTAACTAATTTAATGACCTTGTAACTGTTTCTTCATCAATCAGAAGAGATAATCTCTCTTCTGCCTATCCTACTTAGATATTGTAAATGTAGAAGACAATGGATGTAAAATATATTTAATGCCAGGCAAATTCCCAGGCATGAGTATTAACATGATACTATGGTACTACAGTGCTCTCTGGGCGCCAGAAAAACTACAGAAGTATAGCAGATGCTGTTGGTTCTCTTCCCAGGTTCACTTCGATCCCCTTTACTGCTCCTCTGCAACCATATTCCAGCTTCTATTAGCTTTCCTGTTAAGGGCTTCCACCAACAACTTTCTTTAGAGTATGCCTTTAGGCTACCAGGGGCACTTAGTTTTTCTGAAGTTCTAGAGATTTCTGTGAGTCATACCACTCACCCTGTTCCACAGCAGCTCACAGCCAGTAAACAATTGGTAAATAATGCAAAAGGTCAACCTTCTTTTACCAGTGTAGGACAAATTCTGAGTTGTTTAGATTCTCATGCTTCTCATGAAATCAGATGGAGGATGGGGCTTCAACTGAAACTGAGTTCTAGCCTGGCTTCTCTTTCATTAATGTACTTTCCCCACTCACTCACTAGTTTCGACTGGGAATGTTTACTTAATAAACCGCTTGAATATGTACTCTAAATTTGGAGGCTCCTTTTAGAAAGTCTGACCTAAGACAGCTGGTACTTCTAAGAAAAGGATTCTGGATTTGGAGCACTTATTGGCTAGCTGGAAACAAGGAACCCCTTACCAGTGGAAAGTGGAATGTTCGTAACCATTGGCATGCAGTAGCATTAAAATTTATCTCTGCCGAACTAGGGCAGGATACTGATGGGAGGAGTTGTGCAGTACCTCCAGGATTTGACAGGTATGGGGAAAATAGTAATTATAAGGGTCTAAGAATTGGGTGATTACAGCTGAGCACCACTGAAACACTGGAAAGAGAAAATGACAAATGTGACCAATTACAATTTAAGGTAATATATGGAATGCTAGAATGTACGTAGCAGCATTACTTGTAATAGCCCCAAAATGGAAACTCCCCAATTGCTAATCCATGGTTGAATGTAAGTAGAGACATACACACAACAATATTGAACTGCACGAACAAACAGGTGAACAAAAGAAATCGCACAAAAGAGCACATACTGCATAACTGTACTTATGTAAATTTCAAAAGCAGTCAAAATTAATCCATGTTGTCAGCAATGAGGTTAGTATTTATCCAATAGGGACCACTGTGGAAAATAACACAAGGGAAAGGATGCTGGTGCTGGTGAAGGTCTGTTACTTAACCTGGGTGCTGATTGCATGGGTGTGTTCAGTTTGGGAAAAATCCATGAGCTCTGCACTTACATGTGCATGCAGGTGTCTGGATCTTCATTACATGTCTGATGTATTGATATATGTCATAAGAGTATATACACATATATAAAATTTAACTTTCTAAGCTCTAGGAGAAAGAGTTAATCTTTTGTAAGGTAAATCCAATACGTGCTGGACTGTATTACCTGGTTTTCCCTAAGTGTAAAATGCACAGTCATAAAGCAGCTGCAATCTGTTAGCGTGAAGCTAATGTACTTAGTGTAGTTCTTCCTCTTACAGTATGAGCTTTCATTATGACACAAACCTGCCCCAAAATAAATGCTCAAGTGCTTGAGGAGGAACACTCTTTCTCCTCTAGTCAAAAATCAGAATGACTAGATGCAGCACAGATGACATTTAGAGATGAGAAAAAAGGGCTATTATTTCCCTAGAAAGGGGGTAAGCAAGATCTATATGGAAATATTTCTTAACAGAAATTTGTAGCTGATGAATCCTGCATGCAGTAAGGAGCTTACCCCCAGTAAGGAAAGCCACAGTCCTTATTTTCTGGCCCAACAGACATGTACTTCACATTATTTCACTGAGCTTATCCCAGGCTTATTTGTTTAGGGAATCCTTTATCTTTGGCTGACAACGATTAATAACGGCCCTCAGATAAACTGATCTAATAGACTCTTTAATAGATGTGTATCTTGACAAACATATATTGGAAAACACTTGCCTAAGCCAACCTTATAATATGTAAAATGGGAAATTTAAGCATAGAGAAATGGAGTGATTTATCCAAGGTCATTCAGTTGATTAGTGAATGACGCCAGAGAGCAGGGAAAGAAGGAGAGCACTTATTGAACAACATTTACCCAAATATATCTGAAAAGCATGCAGCCATTTTTTAAGTCTGTGTAATGCTAATGATAAAATATACTCATGCATTAAAACCAAATAGAGAGTAATGTGCAATACATATGACTTTTTTTCATATTTTTAAAGATGTCCATCTTCACTAAACAGCAGACAGGAAAATCAAAAGAGATTATGGCAACAATAACACTAGTTTTTTGTTAAATACCTATTAGACATCTGGGATACATAGGAACAGCTTAGCACTGCTAACATGATTATCCTCTCCCATATACATCATTTAACAATATGTGTGTTGCTGATAAATTATGCTTCCCATGTTCATAGGTTGTGAAAGGAGAATGGGACCTCAGGGATCTCTTACTCTAAACTTTTTCTGATCATTTAATTCTTCGTGTTTTTTTGCTATTGAGTAGTATGAGTTCTTTATATATTTTGGATATTAACACTTTATCAAATACATGCTTTGCACATATTTTTCCCATTTTGTAGGCTGCCTTTTCATTTTATTGTTTCCCTTACTGTAATTTCTTTTAGTTTGATGTAGTCCTACTGGTTTATTTTTGCCTTTGTTGCCTGTGCTTTGTTTGATTTCTTTTGCATTTATGTTCATCAGAGATATTTGCCTGCAGTTTTCTTGTAGTGCCTTTGTCCAGCTTTAGTATCTGGGTAATGGTTGCCTCATAAACTGTGTTTGGAAATGTTTCTCTTGCTGTTTTCAAAAATCTTTTTTTTTGGTCTTTCATTTTCGACAGTTTGATTTTAATATGTCTAGGTGAAGTCTTTTTTGGGTTGAACCTCTTTGTAGACTTTTGATCTTCATGGACCAGGTTGTACATATATCTCACCAGATTTGGGAAATTTTCCTTTTTTTTTTTTTTTTTAGCTGTACCGCATGGCTTGTGGGTTCTTAGTTCCCCAACCAGAGATTGAACCCAGGCCCTCAGCAGTGAAAGGTCGGAGTCCTAACCACTGGACTGCCAGGGAATTCCCAGCCGTTATTTTTTTTTTTTTAACATCTTTATTGGAGTATAATTGCTTTACAATGGTGTGTTAGTTTCTGCTGTATAACAAAGTGAATCAGCTCTATGTATACATATATCCCCATATCTCCTCCCTCTTGTGTCTCCCTCCCACCCTCCCTATCCCACCCCTCTAGGTGGTCACAAAGCACTGAGCTGATCTCCCTGTGCTATGAGGCTGCTTCCCACTAGCTATCTATTTTACATTTGGTGGTGTATATATGTCCATGCCACTCTCTCACTTTGTCCCAGCTTACCTACTAGAGAATGGACTTGAGGACACAGGGAGGGGGAAGGGTAAGACATTATTTCTTTAAACAGGCTTTCTGCCTCTTTCTCTCACTCGTCTTCCGGCGACTACCATAAAAAGAATGTTAGCTCTGTTGAAGGGGTCTCATAAATCTCCTAGGATCTCTTCATTCCTTTTTTTTTCTCCTACATGTGTATAATTTCAAATGACTCATCTTTGAGTTCACAGATTCTTTCTCTTGATCCAATCTACTGTTAATGTTCTCTCTATTGCATTTTTAATTTTATTCATTGTAGTCTAAGCTCCAGAATTTCTGATTTTTTTTATGATTTCTATCTTTTTGTTGAACTTCTCATTTTGTTCATGTATTGCTTCTTTGATTTTGTTGAGTTTCTGTGTTCTCTTGTAGCTCTCTGAGCTTCCTTAAAACAATTATTGTGAATTCTTTGTTAGGCAAATTGCAGATCTCCATTTTTTCAGATTGGTTACAGGAACATCATTTCGTTCCTTTTGTGTCATGGTTCTTTGACTTTTCATGTTCCTGGAAGTCTTGAATTGCTGCCTTTGCAGTTGAAGAAGCAGTCATCTCCTTCAGTCTCTACGAATTAGTTTTGGGAAAGAAACACCTTCACCAGCAGACTGGATAGGGATCTGAGGCTCTCATAAATCTTTCTATCAATGTGCTCATTCCACATCTCATGAGGGATTTTTTTCTTAAGATTGCATACCTTCTCTCTATCCTGCAAAGCAAGAAAGATGTGTGCTTAGAATATCTTATTTCTTTTTCTAGGGTGGTGCTGTGATATGCTTAAGTTTGTGTACCTTCTCCCCGTCCCACAGAGGCAAGCTGTCTAAGACACCTGTCCTCACTCTCCACAGGGGTGTGCTTGGGATCCAGCCTTGGGAAGAGAGAAGGCGAGGCAAACAAGGCATTTGACATGCCCATGCGTCATTTGGGAGGGGTCCACAATCGAGATATCCCAAGCAGCTCATGGGCAGGCTTCCCACTGGAGTCCATAGTGTGATTGGGAGGGTGTGCATCTTCTCTTCCATGGTCTCAGACTCTCCCAATGACTCAGCTGTGCTGATCTCCTCAGTAATCTGGGTGAGGTAAGAAAGAAGTGGCATCTTAGACAGTGTTTGGAATGGCTGGGGCAGCCAGGTACTCACTCACCCTATGCTCTCTTTTTCCCTTGTGGGAGAAGTTACAGGCTGAGAAGGCCTCTCTAGGCACTTCTTTGTGCCACTTTGGAGAAGGAGTGACAGGTAAAGTAAAACTGTTCTTCTTACCCTCGTTGATGCATGTATTCTCATTTTTTTTTTTTTTTTTTTTTTTTTGCTCCAATGGTGTGCTGGAACTTCCCTGATGGACTACCAGACTCCCACAAAAGTACTCTTCTTGTTCATGGGTTGTTGTCAAAATTGAGGCTTCCGTTGGGAGATGATGGTAGCTCACATTCCTCCATCTTGCTGACATCACCTCTTGGTTCATATTTCAATGTAATACTGAATGATTGGTCACTAGGTAGATTAAAAAGCTGGTAAAGAGGGTTTCAAATGAGGCTTTCTGGTTCTAAATTTAGTTTTCGATGGCCACCATGTGACCTGAGGCAATCTCTCTAGACCTCAGTTTCCTTATGAAACATCACTAATTTATGAGGATGTCATAAAATAAAAATGTAAAAACATGTGAAATATAACTCACAATTAAATAGCTTCTCATGAAGTAAAAATGAAAACAGAGTGAATAGCTGGGTTTGAAGCTATCACAAATATGGAAGGCTTAATGAGATAACTTCAGATGTGTTCAGTGGCATCATTTTTCAGAGAATTACTAGAACGTTGAAATATCATAACATTGAATTCTCCTTTGAATTTCAAACTACATTATTTGTAGACAGAGGAAAAAATAAGCCCTCCCATCACCTTCACATGAATGGAAGTCATTTTGGAGACTGTTACCTCTAAAATTATCCAATGCATATCCTACATAAACAATGAAACGATAACTACAACGAATCACAGGGCTTACTTAGGGAGACTCATGGAGGACAATGACACAACAATTTTTAAAGGCGGCCAGAGACATTGTAATGCAGCCCTCACTTCTGAGAGTTGATGCTAAGGGATATCAGTACTGACAGGTCCTCCCTGGTGTTCTAGCCATTCCCTTAAGTGGGAAGTAAATCCTGTCTATACAATCATTCAGAAATGGTTGTCAAGGACTCAGAACCCTCCTATAGTAAATCACTTGGTTCTCCTCTAGCAAGGAAGATGTTTTCTGGTATACTCCATATGCTCTTAAAGAAAAAGTTCTCAAGGTAGAAAGACAGCTACAAGTATTACCTAACACAAGATATCATAATGACTGACTAATACAGCTCCTATCACTGATATGCCTCTAAAAGAGTTGTGATACTTACACAAAGGACACACTATAACAGAAATCACTCTTGGTGTAGGATTTTATGCTCTTGTAAGAAACATTTGAAATAACAGTCTCAAATAGCAGCACTTGTCAAGTTAATAGATTCCTCTGCATCCTGGAAAGGAAAGTGAAGGACTCAGTGAGGGTTTTATTCTTCCTATGTTCTAGCTTCTCACTCATGCTTTCTTTTATCTTTATCCAGGTCCTTGAGAGACAGCCTATATTATATGCTACTGTTTGAAGCTACATCTTCACTTTATATACAGGTTCCCCTACATAAATCTTACATTATTATCTTAATTCTCCTGTGGGTCTTGTATTCCCAACTAGAGAAAGACCTTTGAGAGCAAGGGCCATACCTGTACTTCTCTTGTTTCTCTTAGCATTTAAGAGGCTGATTTTAGACTTTAAGCCCTGTTTAAAAAAAGTGTTTTTTATACACACACATACACACACACAATGAGTGGATGAAAAAATGAGTTTATAAGAAATCATAATTTTATTTTTTCAGATTAAGCTTTTAATATTTCCCAATATGTCAAAGGTATAAACATTTGTAAAGAATAGTATGAGTTACTAAATACATCTAGACACCTAGATAGTGAAAATCTACATACAACTCCGTTGTATGTAGTAACTATTATATTGAACTTGATGTTCTCATTACTATTCATATTTTTATATGTTTATTTCTCATTTATGGATGTCTAATAACATACATCATTGTTTTTTCATGCTTTAAAATGTTATACAGTTATTGCATTGTGTTTTTCTGTATTCTTATGCAACTTGCTTTTTGCTTCAACATTATGTTAGGAAATAAAATCGTGTTGATGCATGTCTATTCTGGATGCTCTGGTATGCTTCTTAGATTTTCTTTCAAAGTCTCAGAATTGAGCCATTCATTCCTTCAGTTGCTCTCAGCTGAGAGACCTTCTCCAGGGATTGCCTTCTCCAGGAATTGACCTTAGCCAAAGATATCTGCCTTGCCCCGGGTTACAGTTCCCCAGGAGCAACTATCCAATAATTAATCAATTAAGGTACAAAGGTCTGGCCCCCTTACCTGGATTTTGGATGACTTTGAAAATTGTCCCCATGTCAGAGCTCCACATGTCATTAACTGAAGTCTTTGTTATGACTGTAACACAGCAGAAACATTTTCTGCTCAGTTCTGCTTCATTTATTCCCTAACGGATGTTGTTCCCAAGAGCAATCCCCACTAAACTTCCGGTGTGAAATGTGTGACTTGGAGTCTATTTTCTAGGGAATTCAACCTTAGACAGTGCTCTTCTACTTTACTTGTTTTCGCTTCTGAATAGTGTTCCAGTGTCCGACCATAATACAATTGATTTATCCATTCTACCATTGATTAGAATCTAGATTGCTGCATTTTTTTTAAAAAAAATAGTGAATGTTCTTATAGATGTCTTTGTGTGCAAATGTGAGGAAGTTTCTCTAGGGATACCCCCAAAATGTAACTGCCAGTTCACAGGTTTGTTTTATTTTTAATTTATTTTCGGCTGCGTTGGGTCTTTGTTGCTGCGCACAGGCTTTCTCTAGTTGCAGCGAGTGGGGGCTACTCTTTGTTGCAGTGTGTGGGCTTCTCGTTGTGGTGGCTTCTTTTGTTGCAGAGCACGGTCTCTAGGCATGCGGGCTTCAGTAGATGCAGCATGAGGCTCAGTAGTTGTGGCATGCAGGTCCTAGAGCGCAGGCGTCAGTAGTTGCAATGCATGGGCATAGTTGCTCTGCGGCATGTGGGACCAGGGCTCAAACCCGTGTCCCCTACATTGGCAGGCAGATTCTTAACCACTGCGCCACCACGGAAGTCCCATCACAGGTTTTCTTATCCTCAACTTTTCAAAGGACTATGAGGTAACACTTGAAAAGTGTTGCACAATTTGCTTTCCTATCAATTCTCCTATTACAAATTTTAGTTTTCTAACACCACGTCTTGTAACTTTGGGCACTGACTTCTATGAGTGGATATATTTTGCTGCTAATCTTGCCCAAGTGCTGTGCCTCAATGCCCTTAATAAAACTTTGGTGTCTGTTCAAGAATAGAGGCTTTGTCCTAACTTAATCCAAAACGATTCCTATTCTTCCACTAGAGCTGCATGATCTGAGACTACCATTGTTACTGAGTGTCTGGGGTGTAAGAATTTGTTTCTCTTAATCTTCAACTATTCAAAGAGTTTTTGTTTTATACACAGCTGATAATATAATTGATTTTTGCCTTTAAGATAAAAATAGTCGTGTTTATCTAAATATTATCTGTCTTAACAGAACTTTGTGGGATCCAGTTCATATTCTCCTGGTTGTCCTGATGTCTGACACCCTTAATATCTGGTTTTATTATGTTGTGGGATCATAGCATCCCAAGCAATAATACTTCTGTTAAAATTCTGTGGTCATTGTAATTAACTGGGTTTCAACTTAGTGCCTCTTATCTTTATTAGTATTCTGGTGTTCAGAATAAAGTTTATTAAAACAATTTGAACTCTGTAGTAGTCAGGCTATATTTCAAAGGGAAACATATGTTAACTGATCATTTAAGAATTTACTGCCTGAAGTAGCCTATTCCGTTTCAGAGCTGAGGGTATTAATGTTATTTCTTTCTTTACTATTAATTTTGTTCCCAGAATTCCTATACCAACTGGTAATCCCTACAAACAAAATGAGAATTCATAGAGGGTTTGAATAATTTTTTACATTTATTTTCCTATGTAATTATACTTATCCTTTTTCAAATAAGGTTTTAAGTTTGCTAGTAATTTGTCTGAAATTTAAGTAGATGTAAATGTGAATAAAATAAACTATTCCTTCTACATGTGACTCCACTGAGACCCAAAGGGAAGAAACCTTCCTCACTGGGTCCCTCCATGAGGTAGTAGAAGATTTAGGGCTAGATCGCTGGCCTCTTGATGCCCTGTGTGTTTCCAATTTGTTGTGTCCCATATCACTCTTATGACCTTCTCTTCCATTGAAATGTAACAAGAAATGCTCTAATCCTTGAAATGATGCCATTTTGCTTCTATACTATGGAGGCCAAGACCATCCCATTTCCACTCATGTTGTATTACTTCCTTGCCCGGCATCTCTCTTAGAAAGAAACTATCCTCTGAGAAGGATTGATAGAGCTTTTTGTACTTTATGGATAAGGAGTAAAATACGGAAAAATAAAACCTGATTATAATTTTTATTAATTCATATTATAAGAATACTATATAGTGTTTTGTTACGTATGCCTTTTCTGAGGACAAATAATCAGACATGTCAATTATGGAAAAACAAAAACAAAAGCAAACCTTCGATTTATTATTGGGAGCATATAGCATACATTCAGTTTTTCTGGCTCCAAGTAAAGCCCTCACTGTGACACCAACCTCTGAATATTTTGTTGATTGAGATTTCAGTGTACAGTGGTGCAGTAGATAGTGTTAACATTTCAGAGACAGATAAGCTAGAATCCTAACCCCAATTTTACAATGTGTGAACTGTATGATCTTAGACAAGTAACCTCAGCTCTCTAATTGTCAAATTCTTTTACTGGAGAACATAACATTTACTTAAAAGTACACGGTTAGGATTAATGATAATACATAAAAATAATTTATCCCAGTGCCCGGCTCATAAAATTGCATTGGTAAATGAGAAATATGTCTAAAACTAATATGTGAATACAGTTATTTGTATTGCTTCTATGAATATCCTAATTCTATTCTTGAAACTCAAATAGGATCTAATATTCTCCATTCTTAGCACCTGTCTCATACAAGACAGTATAAGCATCAAGGGCCATTTCTCATCTCCAGCAGAGAGACTCAGCTGACAGAAAAAGTAATCTATTCCATGTAAACAAGGAATGATGAGTGTGCAGTGCCTCTGCAAACACTGAAGAAAAGAACCCGCATGGAACTGTCAACAAAACCAATGCTTGACTAGAGAGCATACAAAGACGGTGCCCAACATCCTCTTTGAGTAGTTCCTACCTTCATAGAATCAAAATGGCAGCCTGACCTGCTGGGGCTGCCAACACTTTCTTGTAATCATATTGATGTGGGGCCTGCAGAGTCCCACAGAAATGTCTGCCTGCCAGAGATGGCTCCCTGCTGTGTGACCCTATAAACTCCTGGATCGGGTTACTGAACAGTTACAGAGTTTGTGTATGGACTCCTTTCCTTTCGTCCTTCTTTTTCAGTTTGTTTCCCTTGTCTCACCCTTCCCTGGCTTCACAATTGCACTCTGGGTTCACATGTCCATTAGAGGCCCAGCAGGAAATCAAGAAACCTCAAAGTGGACATAAACTCAGCCAAGAAAGTCAATAGGAACTGACTGGAGTGACAAGGCAGCATTGGCTCACATTCAGGCAGGAAATATCCATTTCCCACCATGCCTTCCCCTGCTGTGATTTCTCTGGGACACAATTCACAGCCCAGAGAAGGGTGATGCTGTGAGAGTTTAGAAAGACTCACAGACTGCTCTCTGCTTTGGGTACCTCTCAGTGCTCAGTTGATTCAGAGTAGATGGGAGCCTGGAGTATTTCTGAGTGTTTGCTGTGTGGAGTCTTCATCTACTGAGAGTTTTACCCCAACCCCCCACAATTTTCTCCCACCTTCCATAAAAGAGAGGGCCACCTCAAGACCAATAACTTTCTTTTCTGAAAATGATGCCTCTTCACACACGACTGCCTAATTTATTTTTCCTTAAAGGACACTGGCCTTGGATGTGGGGATCTGGCATGGATCTTAGTTCTATCATTCACTACTTTATGACCCTGGGAAAGTCATGACTCAGCCCCTCTGAGCCTCAGTTCTCATATCTTCAAAACACAGTTAAGCTCTCACCCACAGGGGGTACAAACTGTGTACATGAAAATGTCTGCTATATAGGATGTAATTCATAAGAACTACCCAGAGTTAATGTCGTGTCACTCTTCTGCTCAAGGGCCTATAGTGGCTCCATATTACTTCTAGGTATGGACCCAAATTCCTTTGCCTTCTGTTTTCTGACACAGGCATCTACAATCACAGCTTCCCTCTTGGTGGGAGACTGATTTACTGGATCATTTTTGTTAGGGGTTAAGTGTAGATAGCGAAACTCTGAGTGCCTGATGCCAAGTGAGGGTAACATTTAACTCATAAAGGAAGAGGACTTGAAACTCCCAGGACAGCCCTAGAGGGAGGAGACAAGGAAAGCAATAGTAGCATAGAACTTCCAGAGACGGTAGACTGAGTGTGCACTCAGACCCCTTCCTCTAATTTCCTTAAAATATCCAGTAAAGTATATTTTACTTATAAATGTGGGGGGTGAATATTGTTCCCTTGTGATGCTTATGCTGCTGGAGACCATACTGTGAGAACCACTACCCTCTGAAGGATCACAGATCTGTTTCTAAAAGGGTGAGTCATGATAAGCTGTGGGAAGACTATCGAGATAGGTGGCAGGGTGGCCCCAGCAATTTTGTGAAATTACCCGTTTATTCTGGGTTATCTATTCCCACAATCATTATCCACTCAGAAATGTCCACTTCCCTGTATTTATTCAATGTAGTTCTCAGAAGTACCATGGGTCCCAAATTTATGATTTTGACATGAAACCTCAAAACTTTCATGGTTCCTGTGATTTAGTCCCCACCAATGGCAAGTACAGAAGATCTCATAATACGATCCCATTGAGCATTTAAGGGCTTTCCCAAAATTCCTGGGACACCACTCTAAGGAGTACAGTTGACCCTTGAACAACGCAGGGGTTAGGGGAACCAACCCCGCACAATCAAAAATCTGCCTATAACTTCATAGTAGGCTCTCCTTACCCGCTGTTCTGTGTCCATGGATTCAACCAACTGCAGACTGTAAACATGGTAATACATGTTGAAAAAAATCTGCATATAAGCGGACCATGTTAAAGTACAGTTCAAACCCATGTTGTTCAAGACTCAGCTGTATTTCTATTTAACACAAAGACATTTCTGGTACTGAGATAGAGACTGAAGAGGGATATTAGGTGGCATGGGGTCAGGGTGGGAAAATACTCATGCCACAAAGACAATCACTTATTACAACTCCTGGTCACTGAGATGTACATGCATACTCAACATTAGGCTACCTGTTGGTGAAACACAATTTTCTTTTATGACAAGCCACACTCTATATGCTCACATATACAACACACGCACGGACACAAATTAAAACATACAGACATGTTCACACACATTCACACTACACAGGAAACAAGGCACATAATCCATCCTGCCTCATATCTTGATGACAGATCAATTCTGTCTGACTTAAGCCAGAGGAGATCACATCTAAAAATAAACCCAGAGCTTCTCAGCCTAACTAAAATTTCTCCCCCACACCTTAATAATTTGAAATGAAATTAGTACACTTATTAAATAAAGTATATTATTTGTCAGACAGATCTTAGATTTTTGAGCATTTTAAAACCATTGATATTTAATGAAATAGTTGTAGATTAGGAAAATACTATCTCTAGTAAATAAATATTTTTCCTAAAATATTTAAAAGATGGCGTTTTAATAGAGAGATAAAATAAGTTATTAGGAATTTTACAGGATCAACTTGATATTTCAAATTTTACTAGAGAAGAAGAAAGAAAACCTAAGTATATTTTGTTTCATATGACAAAAGTTTATTTTAAAGAGCAGCAAATAATGAATCTGGGGAAAAATCTGATCTGGCTGGACTCTGACCACCATCCCTTGTACAGCTTTAACTTGGGTTTCAGTGAATGCAAAGCTGGTGTCTGTCTTCCTTTGCCCCCTGCTTCTTCAGTATCCCTCTCAGCTTCAGCCCAGAATGGTTATTTTTATTTCTATCTTAATTGCTGCCCCCCCAGGCAAAGCCACCATCCCCTCTTAACTAGGCTAGTCCAGAAGCCTCCTAGCTGGTGTCCTGTAACCACTCATGCACTCTCCAATCCATTCTCCTCATTGGCACTAGGGTTACCTTTTCCAAACACAAATATCATTATAAGAGGAAGAGTTCTCTATAAAATTCCTCCATGACTTCCCACAGTTCTTAGGATAAAAGTCCCTTTTCTTATTTCATTCTTTTACATGTAGCTGTCCAGTTTTCCCAGCACAACTTATTGAAGAGGCTGTCTTTTCTCCATTGTATATTCTTGCCTCCTTTATCAAAGATAAGGTGACAATATGTGTGTGGGTTTATCTCTGGACTTTCTATCCTGTTTCATTGATCTATATTTCTGTCTTTGTGCCAGTACCATACTATCTTGATTAATGTAGCTTTGTAGTATAGTCTAAAGTCAGGGAGTATGATTCCTCCAGCTCCGTTCTTTTCCCTCAAGACTGCTTTGGCTATTCGGGGTCTTTTGTGTGCCCATACAAATTTTAAGATTTTTTGTTCTAGTTCTGTAAAAACTGTCATTGGTAATTTGATAGGGATTACATTGAATCTGTAGATTGCTTTGGGTAGTACAGTCATTTTCACAATATTGATTTTTCCAATCCAAGAACATGGTATACCTCTCCATCTGTTTGTGTCATCTTTGATTTCTTTCATCAGTATCTTATAGTTTTCTGCATACAGGTCTTTTGCCTCCTTAGGAAGGTTTATTTCTAGGTATTTTACTCTTTTGTTGCAATGGTAAATGGGATTGTTTCCTTGATTTCTCTTTCTGATCTTTCATTGTTAGGGTATAGGAATGCAAGAGATTTCTGTGTATTAATTTTGTATGCTGCAACTTTGCTAAATTCATTGATTGGCTCTAGTGGTTTTCTGGTGGCATCTTTAGGATTCTCTATGTATAGTATCATGTGATCTGCAAACAGTGATAGTTTTACTTCTTCTTTTCAAATCTGTATTCCTTTTATTCTTCTTCTCTGGTTGCTGTCACTAGGACTTCCAAAACTATGTTGAATAACACTGGCAAGAGTGGGTACCCTTGTCTTGTTCCTGATCTTAGAGGAAATGCTTTCAGTTTTTCACCATTGAGAATAATGTTTGCTGTGGGTTTGTCATATATGGCCTTTTTAATGTTGTGGTAGGTTCCCTCTATGCCCACTTTCTGGAGAGTTTTTTTTTTTATCATAAATGGGTGTTGAATTTTGTCGAAAGCTTTTTCTGCAGCTATTGAGATGATCATATGGTTTTTATTCTTCAATTTGTTAACATTGTGTATCACATTGATTGATTTGTGTATATTGAAGAATCCTTGCATCCCTGGGATAAATCCCAGTTGATCATGGTTTACAGCCCTTTATTTTAAATAAATTTATTTATTTTTGGCTGCATTGAGTCTTTGTTGCTGCACGTGGGCTTTCTCTAGTTGCGGTAAGTGGAGGCTACTCTTCATTGTGGTGCACAGGCATCTCATTGTGGTGGATTCTCTTGTTGCAGAGCACGGGTTCTAGGTGCACAGGCTTCAGTAGTTGTGGCTTGTGGGCTCTAGAGTGTAGGCTCAGTAGCTGTGGCACACAGGCTTAGTTGCTCTGTGGCATGTGGGATCCTCCCGGACAAGGGATCAAACCCATGTCTGCTGCACCGGCAGGCAGATCCCTAATGACTGTGCCACCATGGAAGTTCCATGGTGTATGATCCTTTTAATGTGTTGTTGGATTCTGTTTGCTAGTATTTTGTTGAGGATTTTTGCGTCTATGTTCATCAGTGATATTGGGCTGTAGTTTTCTTTCTTTTTCTTTTTCTTTTTTTTTTTTTTGGTAGTATCTTTCACTGGTTTTGGTATCAGGGTGATGGTGGCCATGTAGAATGAGTTTCGGAGTGATCCTACCTCTGCAATTTTTTGGAAGAGTTCGAGAAGGATAAGTGTTAGATCTTCTCTAAATATTTCATAGAATTTGCCTGTGAAGCCATCTGGTCCTCGACTTTTGTTTGTTGGAAGATTTTTAAGAACAGTGTCAATATCATTACTTGTAATTGGTCTGTTCATATCTTCTATTTCTTCCTGGTTCAGTCTTGGAAGGTTGTTCCTTTCTAAGAATTTATCCATTTCTTCCAGGTTGTCTATTGGCATATAGTTGCTTGTGGTAGTCTTTTATGATTCTTTATATTTCTGCAGTGTCAGTTGTAACTTCTCCTTTTACATTTCTAATTTTACTGATTTGAGTCCTCTCCCTTTTTTCCTCGATGAGTCTGGCTAAAGGTTTAGAGATATACCATGTTCTTGGATTGGAAGAATCAACATTGAGAAACTGGCTATACTACCCAAAGCAATCTACAGATTCAGTGCAATCCCTATCAAATTCCCAATGACATTCTTCACAGATCTAGAAGAAAAAAATTCACAATTTGTATGGAAACAAAAAAGACCCCGAACAGCCAAAGCAATCTTGAGAAAGAAAAACAGAGCTGGAGGAATCAGGCTCCCTGACTACAGACTATACTACAAAGCTACAGTAATCAAGACAGTATGGTACTGGCACAAAAACAGAAATACAGATCAACGGAACAGGATAGAAAGCCCAGAGATAAACCCACACACATATGGTAACCTTATCTTTGATAAAGGAGGCAAGAATATACAATGGAGAAAAGACAGCCTCTTCAATAAGTAGTGCTGGGAAAACTGGACAGCTACATGTAAAAGAATGAAATTAGAACACTCCCTAACACCATGCACAAAAATAAACTCAAAATGGAGTAAAGACCTAAGTAAGGCTAGACACTATAAAACTCTTAGAGGAAAACAGAGGCAGAACACTCTATGACATAAATCACAGCAAGACCCTTTTTGACCCACCTCCTAGAGAAATGGAAATAAAAACAAAAATAAGCAAATGGGACCTAATGAAACTTAAAAGCTTTTGCACAGCAAAGGAAAACATAAACAAGACAAAAAGAACACTCCGAATGGGAAAAAATATTTGCAAATGAAGCAACTGACAAAGCATTAATCTCCAAAATATACAAACAGCTCAAGCAGCTCAATATCAAAAAAAAAACAAACAACCCCAATCAAAAAATGGGGGGAGGACCTAAACAGACATTTCTTCAAAGAACCCATACAGATGGCCAACAAACACATGAAACGATACTCAACAACACTAATTATTAGAGAAATGCAAATCAAAACTACAATGAGGTATCACCTCACACAGGTCAGAATGGCCATCATCAAAAAACCTACAAACAATAAATACTGGAGAGGGTGTGGAGAAAAAGGAATCCTCATGCATTGTTGGTGGGGATGCAAATTGATAGAGGCACTATCAAGAACAGTGTGGAGACTCCTTAAAGAACTAAAAATAGAGCTAGTATAACCTAAAAATCCCAGTACTGGGCATATACCCCGAGAAAACCATAATTCAAAAAGACACATGTACCCCAATGTTCATTGCAGCACTATTTACAATAGCCAGGTCATGGAAGCAACCTAAATGCCCATCGACCTACGAATGGATAAAGAAGATGTGGTACATACATACAATGGAATATTACTCAGCCATAAAAAGGAACGAAATTGGGTTGTTCGTTGATACGTGGATGGATCTAGAGACTGTCATATAGAGTGAAGTAAGTCAGAAAGAGAAAAATAAATATCGTATATTAACGCATATATGTGCAACCTAGAAAAATGGTACAGGCGAACTGGTTTGCAGGGCAGAAATTGAGAGCCAGATGCAGAGAACAAACGTATGGACACCAAGGGCGGAAAGCGGGGGGGGGGGGGGGGGGGGGGGGGTGGAGGTGCTGTGATGAATTGGGCAATTGGGATTGACATGTATACACTGATGTGTATAAAACTGATGACTAATAAGAACCTGCTGTATAACAAAAGAAAAGAAAAGAAAAGAAAAATACACCTGTAAACCAGTGTTCACTGCAGCACTATTTACAATAGTCAGGACATGGAAGCAACCTTAATGTCCGTCAACAGAGGAATGGATAAAGAAGATGTGGTAAATATATGCAATGGAATATTAGTCAGGCATAAAAAGGAACAAAACTGGGTCATTTGTAGAGACATGGATGGACCTAGAGACAGAACAAAGTAAGTCAAAAAGAGAAAAACAAATATCATATATTAATGGATATATGTGGAATCTGAAAAAATTGGTACAGATGATCTTATTTACCAAAGCAGAAATATAGACACAGAGGTAGAGAACAAACGTATGGATACAAAGGGGATGGGGGGATGGGATGAATTGGGAGGTTGGGATTGACATATATATGCTATTGATACTATGTATAAAATAGATACCTAATGAGAACCTACTGTATAGCACAGGGAACTCTACTCAGTGCTCTGTGGTGACCTAAATGAGAAGGAAATCCAAAAAAGAGGGGATATATATATACACATATAGCTGATTCACTTTGCTGTACAGTATAAATTAACACAATATTGTAAAGAAACTATACTCCAATAAAAATGAAAAAAATGTCCTTATCCTTAATAAACTCTCCAAAACTCAATATTGTTTTATCCCTGTGTCCATTTGCATCCTGAAATTGCACAAAATCTTCTGCATCCAATAACTGCTCTTTTTCAGTGTCTCAGAGGGACCTTGCTCCAGCCTCCACATGAACTTTGCAAGTGTTTTTCCTGTCATGAGGAATACTCTTCATTTACCATCTCCATTTTCCCTTTTTATAGTCATTTTCTTTTATCCTTCAGATCTTTGTTCATTCTTTTCCCAGGTAAAGTTTTGCTGAATCCTCTGCCTAGGTCATATCCCGATTACACACTCTCTTAATACTTATAAGATACTCACACGGGTACATTTAAAAAAATTAACATGCTTCTCCTCTTAAAGACTATAATCTCCATCAATGCAGGCACATGTCTGTTTGTCTCACCACTGAATCCCATTTACCTAGCACAATGACTGGCACAGAAAAGGCATTCAATAAAGAATCATGGAAAGAACGAAACTCAGGCTAGTCCCCTCATTGGCTTCTTATGAGGATTGGCTCATTGTCATCCTCCTCTTGGTCTTTACAGGAGACCTGAGGGAAATCCACTTTTAACAGTTAAGTATAACATCTTTGAGTAATTTTTCCCAGTTCTGTTATTCATTAATTCAATATGCTTTCTAAAGACATGTATAACAAGCACCTGCACTCCCTTTCTATCTATGAGGAATTTCCAACTTCATAATTATTGATAGAAGACAAGTTTCACTTCTCACTATCAGAATGAAAATGCTAGTTGCTCACTCTCCCAACTTCTCTTACAGCTAGGATGCCGGGTTGTGACATCGATTCTGCAAATCAATTGCACCTACACACTCAACTTTGACTCTAATGTTAGCGAGGCAAAATATGAAGAACACAAGAACATTTCAGAGTCAATTTTGGTGAGGACAGCAGCAGGAAGCGCTACATTCAGGGCTCAGAAGCAGGAGTGGTAGCAGTGATGACAGTTCAGCTCACTGTGAAGTTCCTGAGCACAGTGGTATCACCACGGGACATGTGGCATGACTTCGGCCATTTTTTCTCTGGAAGAGGGGTAAATATTTCACATCCACCCCCTCCTCCACCTATGAATTGCAGAAGCTAAATTCCTGGTGAGTGTGGCCAAGGGTGTGTCCCTTTCTCCTCCCACAAACAGAGCAGAGGCTCTACACTAGGCATAGAGGCTGAGAATAATAGGGCCCCAATTGCCCTCCTGCAGCTCACTCATAGGACAGGGGTTCCATAATGAGAGAGGCAAGTAGAGAAGACCAGAAGCTACTGCTCCCATACGGCTTCCTTCCCATAAAGCGTGTGTGTCTACAAGAAAAGCAGACCACTGTTCCTGAGCCTCCAGCTCCAGATCAGTGACTTTAAGAATTTCTGCAGGGGTGGAGGTAGTTCATAAGAGCAGAGAGCCCTGAAGCTGTCCTCAAATAAACTCACTTTATTTGAAACAGAGTATGGAGCAGTTCAAACCTAAGGGAACTCTACTTCCCTCCTCAAAATGGATATTTTGATGGCAAATAAGAGGAGGCATGTAGCTTCATGAGAACAAGAAGCTAAACCACAGGCCAGCTAGTTTACCAGAGAGAACCAAGGAAGGAGACAACTAAGAAAAGCTCGCCCCCAGGTCAGAACAAACCTCAGAGATTGGCATCAAAAACTAGCTCAGTAAAAGACAGCAAATTTAATTAGCTCAGGCTGTGTGGCAATGTCAACTGAGCAATTTCAATTGTGGCATTGTCAATATCAATTGAGCAATCATCCAGCAAAGAGTAGAGACTAACAATTAGGTGTCATACTAAAAGAGAGAGAATTTAACAAAGAAATTAGGGAGAGAGACAGAGAGAGATCTGCTACAACCACTGTCATCCCAGGGTGACCTTGCACATGCCCAAGGCAGTGCCCTCTGAAGATCAACTTCAGAGGCTTAGTGGCTTTTGTTTTAAGCAACTAAATTTAAGATGGTTTCTTTTGCAGCCACATATAAAGGATAGTGTGTTTGTGAGATTAAATGAACTTATAAACCAGTTAGCACAGTGCCTAGGTGGTCAGTAATGCCTGCTGCTCCCGAGCCACTGAAATAAAACAGTTTATAGATTTAATGCTAGATACTGAAACTTTTATCTATAAATATATGCCAAGCATTATGCTGGATCCCAGAGAATGAGAGAAGAAAGAAGTTTGGTTCCTATCCCCTAGGAGCTCACATTCAATCCAGGGTGAGAGTAAACGGAGTTTAATACAAAATGACAGTCACGAAGACAGTATAGAACACAATGGAAACACAGGGAAGAGAAGAAAAAATATTGACCTGGGAATGGGTGAATTGTAGCAAGGCCTTAGTGAAGATGCTTTGATTTAGAACTTGAGTTGTGCAGATGTTGCTGTCAGACAAATATGGAACACACTTTTTGTTTTTCATTTTTGATCCCACCTCCAGAGGATCCAGATGATTATTGAGATAGATTAGAGCAGGCAGAAATCAGTAAGAGGAAGGATTTCATAAGAAAATTGGAGGCTGCATCCTCATGCCCATAGTGCATTTTGACTGCTACTCATTTACATACCTACCCATTTCAGAAGAGCAGAGCGTTTCATGTAGGCCCACCAGAACAGAAAAATCCACCCTCTACACACTTCTTTCCAGGAATCAGCCTCAGTTAGGTCAAACAGTCTTTAAATCTGCACAGAATTAATTCCTATTTCTACTCCTCTTATTTTTCATCACTGCTTATCTTCCGAAGATCAGAAGAGAAAATGCAGAGGGACAAATGACACTGTCAAACACCACCCTTATATTTGTTAACAGACATGGAGAAAATGGCCCTTGTGCTGCTGTCGGTCTTGCTCAGTCTGAGATTCTCAACCTCTGTGTAGTGCTCTATACAGAGCTATCATTCTCCTTCTAGGGGAAGAGATGGGGGGGGTGTTAAAGGATTATGAATCATTCTTCACACTATATGATGAGTATAGCAATCAAAACAGAACACCAGAAATAAAGATAATTGCCAGGAACTGTGCTAGGTCCATTAAATACACTCCTACTAATTCAAACTTTAAATAAATATTATATTTTCATGATTAAGAAGGATTAGGTATTTGTATTAGTCTGGTTTCCCTAGGAGCAAACCCTGAAACAAGGACTCTAGGCAAGGAGTTAATTTGGGAGGTGATCCCAGGGAAGTGGGGCATGAGACAGAGAATGGAAGGCAGCTATATAAGGAAATTTGCCAAGGAAGTTTACCATATCTCTGTTTACTGTATCTTATTGTATACAAGGATTCAATCATGTATAACGATCCATCACATATAATCAACTATATTTATATCTATATTTTTCTACATACTATGCTTATAGATATATATCTATATATCTGTATCTATATATCACATATAATATCCAAAATTCTATTTTTAGGATGTGTATTATTGTTATTCTCATCTAATGTCTTAGAAAAATTGCAAGGAGAGGTGAAGGGGCATATACAAAGTCATTTATAATTAATAACAGAATTAAAATTATCTGAACCAGGAAAATTTTGTGGTTTTCGATTCATGAATTTTTAAAAATTTTTTTTGTGGTACGCGGGCCTCTCACTGTTGTAGCCTCTCCCGTTGCGGAGCACAGGCTCCGGACGCGCAGGCTCAGCGGCCACGGCTCACGGGCCCAGCCACTCCACGGCATGTGGGATCTTCCCGGACCGGGGCACGAACCCTTGTCCCCTGCATCGGCAGGCGGACTCTCAACCACTGCGCCACCAGGGAAGCCCCGATTCATGAATTTTATAGTTATAAAAGTTTGAACTAAACCTCACAACCATTAGGATGGCTACTTTAATAAAAAACAAAATAAGTGTTGGTGAGGATGTGGAGGATCTGGAACCATGTGCTCTGTTAGTGGGAATGTAAAATGGTGCAGCCACTATGGAAAACAGTGTAGCAGTTCCTCAAAAAAAATTAAAATAGAATTACCAAATGATCCAGAAATCCCACTTCTGAGTATATATGCAAAATAACTGAAAGCAGGATTTCAAAGAGATATTTGCATGCCCGTGTTCACAGCAGCATATTGACAATAGCCAAGAGGTAGAAGCAACCCAAATGCCCAATGAATGCCAATGAATGAATGCATAGACACAATGTTGTATATATAAACAATGGAATACTATTCAGTCTCAACAAGGAAGGAAATCCTATCACATGCTACAACATGGATGAACTTTGAAGACACTACACTAAGTAAAATTAACCAATTACAGAAAGACAAGTACATAGGATTCCACTTACATGAGGCATTTAAAGTTGTCAAATTTATAGAAACAAAAAACAGAATGGTGATTACAGGACCTGGGCAGAAGAAGGGGCTGGAGAGTTGTTACTTCTTGGATATAGAGTTTCAGTTTTGCAGGATGCAAATGTTCTGTAGATCTGTTGCACAACAGTTTGAACTGACAACACTACTGAACTGTATGCTTAAAAATGTTTAAGATGGCAAAATAACTTATCAAATTATATATTTAAGCAGGTACAGTTTATATTATATGTAAATTATACTTCAATAAATTTATTATTAAAAGTTTAAGCTAATTTTCCAGTCAGTTTCTCAGAACTGGATGAAGCCTTGCTCTGCATCTAGTCAAACTACCCACTAAATTGCAGTAATCTTTTCTCTATAATTCATTGCCTTCAAAGACAAACTAGTCCATTCTGGACAACTCCAATTATCTAAAAAAATAATCACCTTATATTGAGCTGAAATTTGCAAGAAGCTGATAACTACCACTCATATGAAGAATGAGAAACAGTACCATAATCCCTGCCCCATATCAAGGTTGGTCCTGTCCTAATCTCTCATCAGAACACATCTTCTGTTCCATGACAAAGATCCTGTAATAACCCAAATGTATGTGGAAATCAAAATCATAGGTGAGATAGTTGACCAGAATGTTTAAGGTTGTTCAGAAAAGAGATACAAACCCCCGCCCGTACTTCCCACATTCCTCCCTTTTCCACAATAATATATTATAAATGAGTCCAGAAAGGAGGGTAGGAAAGAGTATTCAAGATATGTCTCTTACATAGCAAGTTAGTGAGAAATTAACAATCTGAAGGACTGCTGAGATGTGGAGGGTGCCTTTTTGCTGAAATGTTAGACCACAGAGTTTGCTGGTTGTTGTTTCCTAGTCTTTCATTTAACAGATCTGTTTCCACCAGGAAACATTATTACCAGCAGGCCATGACTTCAACCCTAAGACTTCAAATTTGCTTTCTATGTCCTATGCCTCAATAAAATTGATATAATATCTATGTCCTTAGTACAGTATTAATTAAAATATGTAAAGTACTTCAAGACCTTTTTTCTTAAAGATGTGAGCCGATTACATTATAATTACTGTAAATACAGTTGAAAAATAAAATCACATCCTCCCTTTAGTCATTTCTACTGAAGATGGTTGTTTTCAATTCTGCAGTGCTCATGCTAAGGTGATAACATATGCATTCTAGGAACAAATTTTATTATTATCTTTACTCTGGAATAAAGATTTAACCTCTTTAGGAACAACCTAAGTTAAAATGAATATAACATTTTTTTTCACGTGTCAACTCCATGTAGTTTGAATCAGGATAGTAGATTTAAAAAAAAATCGTTCAATTCCCCACAGACAGAGATAAATCAAGACAGAGACTAGGTCTCTTTTGTGCCATATATATTTTATTATCTAATCTTAAAGGCTGGAAGATGATTTATATCAATGCCCAACAAGTTATTCCAACTGCAAAAGGCTCTGTGCATGCTGAGATGAATTGGAAATGCAATGTCATAAGAGGAAACAATAAAAAAATTGAAACCCAGAAAGTGATCAAAACTAAATACCTCTAAAGGTACTGAGACCTAGTTTTCACAATTTGGTTGAAAATTAGGTAGTATTATCAGTGTGATTTGGGGCAAGTTGCATAATCTCTGTAAGCCTCATTTTTCTCAACCTACCTTTATTCATGTGGAAATGAATTGAGGAGATGCTTACCTTGGTCCAAGGGCAAAAGCTCAATACTTGTTAGCTATTACTGGGAAGCAGTTTATGATGGTGGTTCCAATGATAGGTTCTGAAGTTAGCTTGCCCAGATTCAAATGCAGGCTATGGCATTTATAAATGGTGTGATCCTAGGGAGGTTACTTAACATTCTTGCCTCCATGTTCTTTTCTATGAAGTTGAATAGTGATTTGCTTGGCTCATATGATGACGAAATTAAATGAGGCATTATTGATTCATGAACCTCCTTAGGAAATTACAGGGTATAATCTGAAACAGACTCCCTCCCTTAGGCAGAGGGCAGGGAGAGACCAAAGAAAGGGGCAGACCACTTCAGGTTGATAGGTGGCCGGCTTAATAAGCAAGGGGACTGACCTACAAGGCTTATCTTGGGTGGTCCCAAGGTGAGTAGATTTCTGCACTTCCCTTACCCCAGAATCTTAAAAAAAGTTTATATAAAGGCCTTAACTGGCTTCAGAGTAGACCAGAGAGTCTCATTACCACATTATTATCTCAAGGATGTATCCTTGGGGCAGCTTCTGGGAGTGGGGAAGGCAAATGGAAGGCACATTCTAAGGACAGGAAAGAGGGTGAGGAGCCCCTAGTTCTCCAGGTCCAACTGGCAGGTCAAACCATTGGTCTTGTCTTCTCGATGACCTTCCCCAACAGGTAGTATGTGGACAGAGCTAAAACAATGTCTGACACACAATATGCATTTGCACAATGCCATGTGTCATTATCATTGCCATCATAGCATTACAAATGCATTTTTTCAGGATAAACAAGTTATGGTATTCTATACAATGGAATAGGATTCATCAATAAAAAATATTGATACACACAATATGAATGAATCTCAAATGCATTATTCTAAGTGAAAGAATCCAGACTCAAAATGTTGCTTACTGTATAATTTTATTCATACAACAGTGGAAAGCAAAACTATAGGGACAAAAAACAGCTCAGTGGTTGCCAGGGACTGAGGGAGGGTGGAGCAGATTGAATATAAAAGGGCAAAAAAAAGGAAGCTGGAAGGGGTGACAGAATTGCTCTGTATTTTGATTGTGGTGGTGGATACAGGAATGAATATGTTGGTAAAAATTCATGTTAGTCTATACCCAAAACAGTGAATTTTACTTCATGTAAATAAATTCTAAATAATAATCTACAAAAAAAGCAAAAATCACCCATTTCCAGTGTACTTTAGCTCAAACAGAAGTCTTTAAAGACAAGGCTTTAAATATAAGTTTAAAAAATGAGCTTATAATAAATGAGCTTATAATGTCTGTTATTAGAAAAACTCTCTCTTGTAAAAATAGTAGCATTACTTTCCTAAATTCTTTGCAATTGAGTTGTTGACTCTCTGGGTTCCCAATACCCAACAGTAGATACTTAATGCAGCCCTCTAGGTCTCCCCAATGTCCTACATTGGGACTGAACTATTCAAACAAAACTTTCAAGATGGGAGGACTCTCAAGTTATGGCACCTCGTGCATTTAGTAAATTAGCCATTTTTAATATAGGAGTTCCTAAATCAATAACGTTTCCAAAAGTGATATTTGATGGCAAAAGTAATATCTTTGTGAATTATTAAGTGATTTTTATGAAAAAGTAGAATAAGCTGACAGAGAGTAATAATTACACTGTCAAAGAATACAAGATTCCATTTGCTCAAAGTCATCTGTATTGCCCAGTTTCGGTTTCACAGGCTGCCATCAAGATGGTAAGATATATTTCTCCCCTATTGCATCATGGCAGCCAGTTTTATGCAAAAGATATCCATGGTTCCCACGTTTTCAGAAGGATGCAAAATACATGGTGTCCCTTAAGCAGGTGATTATGCACACGATTAAGACAATGGCTTGTGTGCCAGCGGATCTAGAGAATAAAACTGTTACAGAGCCCTGGGGTGCTGTTCAGTTGTTTTAAAATATAAAACAACTGGTGATTTATTTATGAGCTGGAAGAGGAAAAGTATTCTCCTTCTACAATACTTTGTTCCAGACTCTAAGCTCAAAGGACCTGCCTACCAGCGAAGTTTGACCTCTTTTGTGCAATTCCTGCAGTTTACTTTCTCATGCATTAAGTATAGAATATGCATTATGAACCCATTACAGTTGTATTAAAGGTCTGTGTGTAGCCTCGTCTTATAACCTTGGAAATTCCACACATAAATCATTAGAGAAGTATAATGATTTAATGCTTAGAACTGGGGATCATAGTCAATAGTAGTTGCATTGCCCTTTCAATCTGCCACTTGCTTCATTGGAGGACACTTTGGCTTCTCTGCCTTTACTCTAATACCTTAAATGCTCATTTCTTTTCAATCTGCTTTGTTGAATGGAATTTACGGGACACCTATGGGTAACTTGCTTGGGGCTAAAAACTTGGGGCAACACATGGAGGCATATGGTATGTCTCATTCGGAAGAATGCCTTCTGAATAGCATTGGAGAATTAGTATGTGTTTATGAAAAATTGAAGGACAAGATAAAACTCTAAACTGTCCAGTGCTAAATTGAAAATAATTAGATGTGTCAGTGGGTGGCACAGTAGAGCTTAGTTACTCAAAGTGCAGTTTTCAGAATCAGCTTTCTTAGGTCTGATTATGAGTTTTACCTCTAACTAGTTGTGCGGCTGTAAGGCAGTTAAGCTAATGTTTCTCCATCTGTAAAATTAGGATTATATTACCTGCCTCATAAACTGTCGTATAAATTAAATGCAATTTTCCCTGTAAAGAAATCAGCACAGGGCCTGGCATTGCTCTAATTAAGACTATGGATGGCTTCCTAACTGTACATCCTATCACTTACAGGAGCATCATCATTTGACCCCTCATTCACACCTGGTAGTGTGGAATTGTCCCTACTTCCTGAACCACACTTTAATGCACTCTCCTACATCATTCTCACCTATTACCCCTCCCACCACTCTGACCATGACTTCCAAATGTGTTTCTTTCTTATGCTCCTCTTTTTTCATCTTAAACACTGGTGTTCTCCAGAGTCCATTCTAGACTATTTTTCCTTCTTGTCTACTTAGTCTCAAGTAAACTCATAAGTTTACAAATGAGTAAACTCATTTATAATGATTATATAAAGGAAGGACTAGAGATATGGCCTTTCAAATCAATATGTACACGCATCCATATCCTCAGCCCAGAGCTTTCTTCCTAGAAACCACGTTACTCAATTACCTACTGGGCATCTTCACCTAGGAGTTTCACAGTTAAATCTAACTCAACATGTTGCAAAAGCCCATCCCATACCCATAGCAGACTGCACTGTCTTCGATCTTACCTTCCTGAGTATGTGCTATTTCCACCCATCCAGTGATGCAAGCCATCAAATTGAGATTCATATTCCATTTCTTTGCTCTTCTTTCTCCACAACAAATCAAGTCATAGATGACAGCTGATGCTGCCTCCTGGCAGCTTGATCTTAATCCAGCTTCTTCCTCTTAAATCTCCTCTCAGAGTTGCCACCACGTCACTTCCTCCTAATCTCAGCTACCCCTTCAGCCACTCCTTTGCAGTCTCTATACAACTAATTTAGTGGAAGCACTCATCATTTCTACTCAGACTACTGCAACAAACTTCTAACTGAGCTTCTGTTTCCTAATATTGAATCTCTCTGTTTCCTTCTGCAGAACTACAGCTGATGCAAAGATCTAAGATTCCTATTTAAAATACTTCAAAACTTCTTATAATTTTTATGACAAAGAGAAAGAAAAGTCCTTCATATTGTAGTCTCTGCAATCCTATAAGCTCCATGGGTGAGCAAATAAGTCTTCCTTATCTTTGTAGTTACAATGCATGACACAGTCTGAGTCCAAAATAAACATTTTGTTGACTGTATTAAAGAGTGAATGTCAACCCTGCCTCCCCAAATTCCACAATGGGCACCCTTCACTCCAGCTATACAAAACTACTTGCAAGTTTCTTACATGCCTTGCTGGGTTTTTTTCCTCTTCATAGCTTTGCATACACTACATCTTCATTTATTCAATAAAGTTTTATTGAGTATCACACCATATTTTGGGTACGAATGAGTGAACAAGATAAACACAGCTGCTGTCCTCAGAAAGATTACAGTTTACTGGGAGAAAATTAAGCAGGTACTTAAAATATAAGTGGAAATAATAAGTTTCCTACAGATTTGGTTATAAAAGAAAGAAAAATGTTAATACCCTAAATATTCATAATGAAATAATTAATTTAGTGTACATCTATTCCAGAAACTACTATGAATCCAATAAAAATGATGTAGTTCAGTAACTGTCATAGCAAGATGTTGTGAAATATTATTTGAGAAAAAGATTAGGTTATTAAAAAGTACTTCCCTACCCCTGATCCAACTTATTTACCACTACTCATTTAAAGGAAAGAACTTTAACAACCACCTTCTCTTGAAAACATTCCCTGACCATCCCAGTCATTCTTTGTACCCTTGCTCCACTAACAGGAAGCTTAACAGACACTTTAAAATAAACATTTTATTTTTGAATAATTTTAGATTTACAGAAGAGTTGTCAAAATAATACAGAGAGAAACCTGTATACTCCTTTGCCAGTTATCATCTTATCACGGTACATCTCTCTGAATAATACTAGACATTGAGTGATGAACACTGTTGTTGTAAAAAGATAGTTCTCTGAATTACTTGTGTAGCACAGACACCCTCTCCCCCACCTACACTGGTGCAAAGCCTGTCTAAGGTTGGTGGACTTTTGCAAATGCACATACTCCCTCGCCATTGGAATCAAGTTACTTTAGAGCACTTGTTTTTCTTGACCTCGGTTAAATATATTTCTATAACAAGTTGTTGTTGTGAGTATGGCAGTTGCTAGTTTCCAGGTCTCTGCCTCTTTTACCACATCCTACAAAGGGGAATACCAAGGTCTGCTCATAAGTGAACCTTATCTCAACAGATAATCACTGAGATCATCTCAATCATTCTTGCCCCAGTCAAGAGCCTGGACATTTACTTCTTTTGTCCAACTCTCTAAGTACTGTATTGATCACTAGCCCTTTTCAGACTTTCCTTAAAAGGAACAAAAGCAAGTAAATTAAAATCATTCATGACCTTGTGATTTCAAGCAAAGCTTTCATGCAGCTTATACAGCATCTATTTTTGGTTTGTCCTTGTTTTATTTGTATATAAATGTTTGAATCAAGTTATTCATTCTTATTTTTTTACTTTAATATGGATGTTATCCTTGCCTTCTACCTAACTGGGTATCTGAACCAAGGTTTTCCTATGGCCTTCATAAATCAGTTACATAAACATTTAACAATACTGACCAAGCACCTGCTCTGTGAGCAGCCTGCCAAGCACCAGGTACTGAGAGAAGTAATCTTAAACATGAAAGTTCCCTGTCCTTGAGCAAAGAGCTAAATGCTAACAATCACTAGACTTTTGTGAGGTCTGCCATCTCAATCTGTTCATTGGGAATTTAAAAAAATTTAAAATTTCTCTACTTATTTCACAGTGTGTTGTTTTAAGAATTAAATGAACTAACATGTAATATTGATAATAGCATTAATACAAATAGCAGCTAAGATTTATATAGGACTTACTATGTAGCAGGATTTATTTCAAGTGTGTTGTGTATATTAATTGACTTAATAAGAAAAATATCTGTGAACTACCAAATATTATAGCAAAATTCAAAGCATGATTATTACCTCTGAGTATGAAAATACATGAAGCAGAAGTTAACTCTTCAAGATGAATGTGTTTCTGAAATGAATTTTGTGATGCAGATTTTACCTGCTTGAGGAGGTTAGGGAGAATGGAGGCCAAAGAAGCCTGGAGAGACTGGCCAGGCTTCAGTGCTATATTTTGAATATAGAACAAGAAGGTCCCAAGTCTGCATCCTGACCAAAGTCAATGACAACATCATCATTATTCTCTTGTCATTGTTGCCATCGGCACCATCATTATCATTGCTTCCACCATCAAGGCTCTTTCCATTTCATGAGCACCTCTGCATGCATTATTTCACTTAATCTTCACAAAAATTCTGGGAAGTAGGTATCATCATCTTCATTTTATGGATGATGCAGAGAATATGCTCTTACACAAAATTATAAAGTTACTAAGCGTAGAATAAGAATTTCTATCTGTCCTTGGATGACTTTGAATCAAGGTTCTTTCCAGTATCTTATATGGCCTTTTGTGCATGGGAAAGATAATTCTCACTGCCGAACTGCAGCTTCAATAACAAGGTTATTGTCCATTTTAACTTTTCTCAAGAAGGCGAACTCATGCCAAAAATAGCAAGGCCTAATTAGAACATAAGGTAGTCTGTTTTTCTAAAAGAGAATGTGATCTGTCTTAATAAGGGGAAATTAACTCTCCAAGAAAGATTTCACAGCATCTGAATTTATACCACCATCATTATAGTCTCCCAACTATAAAACACCTCCTCTTCATTTCTCTCATTTGCTTTTCTCAAACAATCAAAGATGTAGAGTAGGGTCTAGCCCTTCATTTTTTTTTTTTTGCCAATTACTTCATATTTTCTGTCACATTCACATGAGCTCCTTGAGGGCAAGGATAATGCCTTCTTTTATATCCTTCTTTCAGTACTTGGCGCAGGGCTGGATGGGTATCATATACTCCTATCAATCTATTTAATTCTAAAAACATTGGGTATAGTATGAGGTTAATCTTGCCTTTGCCATTTATTGTGTGTTCTTATATAAGAAGCTAATTTAGTAATCTCCTTTGAAAAAATGGCATTATGCTTCACAGACAATGATTGCAAGAGTAAAATAATAGGCATAATGGTTCTAACACAGTGCCTTACAGATAGCAGGTGCTCAGATAAATATGATTCAGCCATGCCTTCTAGTACAAGGAATGCAAAAATGTGTCTGTTACTCTCTTGTATGGAGCAGACATTAATAATCAATCATGTTAAATGAAAAGACAACCCACAGAATGTGAGAGATATTTTCAAATGATGTAACCAACAAGGGATTAGTCTCCAAAATTTACAAACAGCTCATGCAGCTTAATATCATAAAAACAAACAAACCAATCAAAAATTGAGCAGAAGACCTAAATAGACATTTCTCCAAAGAAGACATACAGATGGCCAAGAGGCACATGAAAAAGATGTTCAACATCGCTAATTATTAGAGAAATGCAAATCAAAACTACATTGAGATATCACCTCACGCCAGTCAAGATGGCTATCATCAAAAAAATCCACAAACAATAAATACTGGAGAGGGTGTGGAAAGAAGGGAACCCTCCGACACTGTTGGTGGGAATGTAAATTGGTACAGCCACTATGGAGAACAGTATGGAGGTTCCTTAAAAAACTAAAAATAGAGCTACCATATGATCCTGCAATCCCACTCCTGGGCATATATCCTCTGGAGAAAAACATGGTCTGAAAGGATACATGCACCCCAACTTTCACTGCAGCACTGTTTACAATAGCCAAGACATGGAAGCAACCTAAATGTCCATCAACAGAGGAATGGATAAAGAAGATGTGGTACATATATACAATGGAGTATTACTCAGCCACTAAAAAAACTGAAATAATGCCATTTGCAGCAACATGGATGGACCTAGAGATTGGCATAATCTCTAGGTGAGTGAAGTAAATCTGACAGAGAAAGTGAAATATCGTATGATATTGCTTATATGAAGAATCTAAAAAAATGATACAAATGAACTTATTTTAAAAATAGAAACAGACTCACAGACCTAGAGAATGAACTAACGGTTACCAGGGGGAAGTGTGGGGAGAAGGGATAGTTAGGGAGTTTGGGATTGACATGTACACACTGCTGTATTTAAGATGGATAACCAATAAGGACCTACTGTGTAGCACAGGGAACTCTGCTCAATATTATATAACAACCTAAATGGGAAAAGAATTTGAAAAATAATAAATACATGTATGTGTATAACTGAATCACTTTGCTGTACACCTGAAACTAACACAACATTGTTAATCAACAATACTCCAAAATAAAACAAAAAGTTAAAAAAAAATCAATCATGTTATTCTTTTCTTTAGTGGGTCCAGTCAATCTTCAGAAATTTTTTCAGCACAGAGCTTCATACAATATCCACCAACTAATTGGATTTGATATGCAGGTTATAATCTTTATATTGTTCCTTGTCTTACTGGAGAAATCAGCAAGCAAATATGTAAATTCAACACAATAAAAGGAAGGAAGGATGGAAGAGAATACTTAATACATAGTAGAAGGAAGGAAGAGGTTGAAAATGGCTTTCCAAGCAGCTGCAATATGAAATTCAAGATCAAGGCAAGTTCAGTGAAATGGAAATGATCCTACATGAACACAGGAGTAAAGGGTGCAAAGGGAAGTATACAGAAAGCTGTAAAGTTAATCACAGGCTAGATGACAAAATATTTATAAAACAAGTCAATGCATATTTTGTAAGCTGGAAAGTGGCTTGTAATTGAGCTTTGGTAAAATTTCTTTGGCCATGATGTGGAGAATGGATTGGAGGATTTGGGCCTGCAACACTTGTTCACAGTTTGTAGTAGGAATATAGGTAAGAGAGGAATTATGGCCTCAACTGAGATGATAGCAGTTGTGGGAAGGGGGATAGGTCAGAGAGGCTTGATAAATACTGAGAGGGAGGAAAAGAGTTAGTCTGGTGACTGATTAGCTGTGAGAGATAAAAGAGGGAAAAGTCAAGGTAAATGCTCAGGTTTAATGGCTTCAACTCCAAGAGAGATGGTAGAAATCAGTGGACAAAGGCAAAGTTTGTTGTAAAAAGGCAAGGGCTGTTGTGATGATTACAAGGTAGACATGCCTAATTGACAGCCATTTGGAGATGCCCAACACTCAGGCAGAGTGATCTGTCTGAAATCAAGGAAAGAGGATGGAACTCAATCTCTAACTTTAGGATCTCTCAGAACATAGACTTTAATTAAAGTGAAAAGTGTAATAAAATTGCTCAGCATATGGGTATTGAGAAAGAAGGAAATGAACTGAAGACTGAACCTCAAAAATAAAATATTTAAGGAGATACAATGGAAAAGTCTCACTTCTAGGATTATTGGAAGATAAAATATGGAATCATGGAAGCCAACTATAGAAAGAGCCTACCAAGAGAGGAGAAGAAAAACAAAAAAAGTTAGAGAAATCAATGAAGGTTATTTAAAAAGCTATATATTATACGGAGAGATAAAAATGCAAAATAGCCAACCCAATATTGAAGGACAACACGTTGGAGGACTGAAACTACCTGACATCAAGAATTACTATAAAGCTACAGTATTCAAGACTATGTGGTATTGGTGAAAGAATACACAGATCAATGGAACAGAGGTCAGAAATAAGCCCACAAAAATATAGTCAACTGACCTTTGACAAACAAGCCAAAGCAAAGCACAGCAAATATAGTCTTTACAACAGATGGTGCTGGAAAAACTGGATATCCCCATGCAAAAAAACAAACAAACAAACAAACAAAAAAAAAAACACTTAGACACAGATCTTATAGGCTTCACAAAAATGAACTCTAAATGAATCATAGACATGAATGCAAAACATAAAACTATAAACCTTTTAGAAGATACATTGAAGAAAACCTAGATGATCTTGGGTTTAGGGATGACTTTTTCAATACAATGCCAAAGGCAAAATTTATAAAAGATATAACTGATAAGCTGGACATCTGCTCTGTGGAAGACAATATCAAGAGATGACAAGTCACACACTAAGAGAAAATATTTGCAAAAGACACATGTGATGAAGACTGTTATCCAAATTATACAAAAAATTCTAAAAAGTCAACAAGAAGAAAACAATCTAATAAAATATGGACTAAAAATCTCAACAGACACTTTATCCAAGAAGATATGAAAATGGAAAATAAGCATATTTAAAGATGCTCCATATCATATGTCATCAGGGAAATGCAAGTTAAAACAATAACGGGATACCACTACATATCTATTAGAATGGCCCAAATCCAGAACCCTGACAACACCAAATGCTGACAAGGACATGAAGCAACAGGAATATATTCTTACCATATTATCCAGCAATTACACTCTTTGGTATTTACTTAAAGGAGCTGAAAACTTATATCCACTTAAAAACCAACAAATAGATGTTTATAGCAGCTTTATTCATAATTGCCCAAACTTGGAAGCAACCAACATGTCCTTCAGTAGATGAATGGCTAAATAAACTGTGAAACATCCTAACAATGAAATATTACTCAGTGCTAAAAAGAAACAAACTATCAAGCCATGAAAGACATGGAGAAAACTTAAATGCATATTAATAATTAAAAGAGGCCAATCTAAAAAGGCTATTTACTGTACCATTCCAACTAAATGGAATTCTGGAAAAGGTAAGTACAGGTTGGAGGTGGGGGGAAATATTAATAGGGAGAGCCCAGAGGACTTTTAAGGCTGTGAAAACACTCTGTATGATACTACAATGATGGACACATATCATTCACATTAGTATAAACCCACAAAATATACAACACCAAGAGTGAGCTATAATGTAAATTCTGGACTTTAGGTGATTATGATGTGTCACTGTTAGTTCATCAATTTCTGGTAAATCTCTATACCTCCTTTTCAATGTTGCTGTGAACCTAAAACTGCTTTAAATAATAAAGTCTTTTTAAAAAAGGTTATCTACCTAGGTGAGCAGTGAAAATTCAGTATTGTCCTGAAAGGTGGAAATGGAATAAGATAGGGAGAGAATCTAGGTAACTGAAACAGGTTGAGCAGAATGAAGAGGAAAGAGAAAAGCATTCCTCACAGTTTCTAAGCCAACTAGCAGGTAGTCCTATTAGATGAGTGATTTGTTGACAAATTAATTGACTCTAAACTAAAACAGGAATCTTCCAATTGTAAATACTATGCTCACAACCCACCATCATATGCAGGAATATCTCTTACTCCAAATTTGTTTCAATTCCCTATCATTAAGAAGTTCTAAAATCATACACTACTGAAAAGTGGTAACCCACCATCAGCATCTTCCAAAACTTACCAGAAGTCCCCTAGTGAACAGCAGTTTCTCTGTACAAGTAATTGCTATACTATTCATGGGTCTGGAACTTGCTATTACTATTCTGAGGTTTATATTTTAGAAGGAAATGACAATTATAGTCAAGTGATTTTAAAAAGGTGATTTAGAGGATTTTCTTTCCAATCTAGCTTCTATTCCTCAGAATCTTTCAACAGCAACTTTTCCCTAAATTGGTTCCGTTATAAAGATAGAGATAACTTACTTCTTAATAGGTCTTTCTGAAATCATGGTTATGTGATCAATGATTTCCCTTAATTACTGGGCTTTTCTTCTTGGCTACAGGGTATTTGTTCTTCTGCTGTAATGTGATTATCTGAAAGTATGAGTATGTGCATGACAATTTGGTTTATAGAAACAGGATCGGATGCTGTTACAAAGCTAATTTGACAAGTACTGGGCAAGATCTGACCACAGATGGCTATTGTTTGATCTACATAATGTTAGCCAGCACAATATTTTAAATTGTTTTCCAGTAACTTATACGCATTGTAAATTGGGATAGAAAACTCTGGACTTCTGGCTTCTCATGATAAATGTGGGGATACAGGGACATTGAGCTCACACCTCCCTGGTAATAATCAACAGGAACTGAGTCAGTCATTACCTTTAGCGTGTACTCTCCAGTTTGTCACTCTCTCTGTCTCTCCCTATTTCCCCTCAGTACTGAGTTCCAGTGATAGTTGTCTTTTTTTGTTGCAGCTGTGCTTAATTTTTCCACTAATGTTAACAGAAAAGTGATATATTCATTGGACACGTGCTTAGCAGATGTGGGTAAATTGAGCTAGTGTGAGGGAGTTACATGCTTCAATAAAAAACAGAAAACAAGAGTGGGCAATAAAAAGAGGAAGGTCAAGTAAATCTATGGAAATAAAGACCACTGCATGTTTACTATGCAAATCAAGCGTAAATATGTGAGGTTAACAATTATACCAAGCCTACTTCACTAATTTATATTTCTGTATTAATCAGGAGCCAGTGAGGAACTGGAAATTATACAACTATAGGAAGCAGTTGCCACCCCTGGGGCTGGGAGAAAAACAGGGAAGAGATTGTATTGTTAAATTCAAAGGCCTGTGGGAGGGCCCCTGCAGAGATGACGTCAACCTCTGCGAAGGAGCCCTCTGAGGCTGCAACCTGGACTTTTGCAGAAAAGGGCACTGGGTTGTGTGGGTGTCTTGAGGAGGTATGATGAGACAATCTGCAAAGGTTTGACAATCTGAAAACGGGAATTAGCTGCTAGTTCTGGAATGTGCTGAGGTTACTGAGGTGGAGAAATGTTATGCTGACAGTGATAAAAACAGAAATGCAGAGGTAGGAGCAGAAGGAAAACAGGAATTTAAATAAAAGAGGGAAAGGAAGCAAACTGAAGAGAGTAAAGTCTTTCACCCTCCTCTAGCCTCCTAGCCTCCTCTAGTGCTTCTGTAGGCAGAATTTACAGTGGTTTGCTAAGCCAAAAATGTGGTTTTCAGACCCTACCGTTACAAAATAGTATAAAGAAAGGTGGGCTGGAAGTTGAGAATCAATAGCTTAATAGCTGGTACAACTGGTCCTTCAAAGACTAGACCTTGTGACCTTTGCCTTAAAGATGAAATTGAAATGGTATTTTCAAAACCTTTATATTTTATGTAGTATATTATGGTCTATAATGTCCTTCCACAATTTTTTTTTGTCCATGTAGTGGCATTTCAACTCCACAATTATGAAAGACAGGAATGGTAGCTATGATCATCTCAATTTTCTACATGAGAAAATTGGGGTAAATAGAAGGTCATTGATATGCCAAAATCATATGCATCACAAAGACAGAATTAGAACCAAGATACTAGCTCATCTACTAGCTCATTGTCCAATCCCTGCACCAGGTGACTTCTATAAATCTACAGGTAAACGGACTCCTAAAATTAACGAAGTCTATGAATCCCACTGCCTTGGGACAAAGAACTCTGATGTTTGGCATGGCTCATTGTCCCAGATCAGAGATGAAACCCATTTGTTTGCTGACTGGCTTTATGAAGATTCTAAAGGAAAGAAAGAAAAAAAAATGTGTCTCCAGTTGAAGGTATTGGTGTATGTGAAGGCAACTGAATTTCATGTTTCCGGGAACACCAATTTTATGTCTTTAAAAAACCCTCAAGGAATACAACTCAGCTTAACCTTAAAAGAACCATGTCTTGGCTTGCAGAATTTCTTCCAGTGCCAGTGAAGAGCATGGTTCTGAGATGAGTGGTGACATTTTCATAGCATCTGTAAAGGGTGAATTTAGTTGAATTAGGGAAAAAAAGGCATCCCTTCCTTAAGAAACTTTATTGCCATCTGCCAGAAAATTGGAATAATAGCTACACAAATCTAGAAGAACAGAAAGGCGAAAGTCATCCTCTGACCTTGTGCAGTGTACAACTTGAACAACAGTAAGTGGTAGCTTGTGTTTTCTCAGACACTATTTCCATAGCCTACTAAAAACTTTTATATGGGGAAGTGGGTGACAGATAGCTATGTTTAACTAGTGTGCTTTGTTTCAGTTGTTATACTTGCCATCCTCCTTTAATAAACTAATGGGTTTTATAGATTTCCAAACAGGAGGATAACTGCATTCCCCAGATTTCTAGGTCCAAAGGATGAGGTGGCAGGGGGAGGATACAATCTTTTCTTCAGGGACCAATTCCAGGGAAAATGTTCTATGAAATGGATCTGGAAGAGCATTTATCTAAAGAAATAACACCCTCCTCTCCCCCTATATTTACTATCCTTTACTTCAATTTTGCTGCGAGAGGAGTCTCACTCCTTCGCAAGTGATGATGTGTGAGTTCCTGTTGAGGTAGGGGTGGGGCACTTCTCATGCTTCATGATTCCCTGAGGAGGTTTTTGTTTCAGCTTCCCCAGTCCACACTCATGTGCACACATGTACACACTCATAAACACAATACACTCCAAATTTTGCATTTCTGAGAGAATACTTTTATTTCATTTGCCAATTCTCTCACTTTCTGATCCTCCTGAAAAAAAGAATTTCCTAATTTAAGAAGAGATATTGGGGAGAATCTAAAATCAACAGGGTTATTTCAAATAGGAAGGAATGTGTACTGAACTGGAATCTTGGGAGTAGGGGTCCACCTACTTGACTCTTTTCTTTCTGTCTTGAGTGTTGAGCACCTGCCCCAAATTACAGAGCATTATGACCAGATCCTTTTGATCTTTTGTCCTCCTCCCCACAATGCAGTAAATCTCCCATCCCCAGTCTCTTCATTCACTTATGATCTGACAGGTAAATCTAAATTAAGTTCTGAGGTGGGAAGCCATAAATGGTTTTCCAGTAATAAAATAAGTGCATCTCAATCTCCATTAGATGCTTGTTTTTGATTGTTTGTTACCAATCAGTCATTGAGATGGGTGACTGTAAGATTAGCACACCTAAAACTTAAGAGGATCTGTTGGGTTTCAACCTCATTATGATTATAAGATATATTTTCTACACTAGAAATGTTATGGGATTTCTAGCAAAGTTGTTAGCTCCCTTATTACTGAAGAGATTACAAAAATAACCAGGTAAGTGCTTGTCAAGTACACTGGAGAAAAGTTTCAAACTTTGGATGTTGAACTAGAGGACATTTAAAGTTGTGCACAATCCCAAGAACCTATTTTTGTAGTTAAATTCCACTAAATTTTTAACTCGAAAAGTTCCAAATAAATATAATCATGAGATCCCAGGATAGCACAGTACTGAAGATAATGAGCTCTGAATCCGATAGTCTTGTGTTTGGGTCCCAGTTCCACCAGATATTTTCTTCAATACCTTAAAATAGTTACTTAATTTCTGAGTCTCCATATCCTAGCCTATGAAATGGGAATGACAACAATATTACTACATAGAAAGGTTCTGAGTATTAAATGTAATAATTAAAGGTACGTAGCCCAGTGTCTACCACACTGAAAGCACTCAACAAATATCAGCCATTATTATCATTGCCATTTTTATTGAATGTAATTAAAAGCAGAAGGAACTATAAACAATTTCTCCAGTTTTGTTTTGTTCTCCAAAGAAAACAAAACAAAACAAAAAACCCAAGCAGACAAAACAGAAGCAACGTGCTTTAAGAAAGCAAAGGAATACAAATCTTTTCTTGGTTTGGAACACAGAACAAAGGAATACAGATCTTTTCTTGGTTTGGAATGTAGAGACTTGGGAGAAGATTGTCACCTTAGCTTAATCTGTTTGTAATATTCACCCATATTTGTAACCTGCATACTACCCTAGGTTTTTTCTTCTGCAAATATACAAAGCCCTGTCCGAAGGCCATTCTCTAAGCATCAAATAAATGACAGTTATGAAACATGAACCTAAATACATATCAACCATTAATCATCTATTCCTTCAACAAAATATTTATTACTATCTATGTTAGAGTGAGTGGACTAGGCACTAAAGACCAACTGGAAAACACAGTAGGCTTGGTCCCTGTCATGGTATAATGTTACATTAGAAGTGTTGGTAAACAAGGAGACAATATACAGACGCATCTATCTCCCTTTCTCTCTCTCTTTAGCACAAGTGGAAACATCCCTTTGTAATGTACCTTTGCAGTTCCTCTCAATAAGAAGTGGTGTCTCTTACTCCACTGTTAATCTAGGCTTGCCCATGTTACTTGATTTGGCCAGTGAAATATCAGAAAAATGTGTCTCACACAGAGGCATGCAGACTACTTCCCAATGGGCCTTGCCATCTCTTGCTGCTACTGGGAGCCCTGCAGTATATGCTTACAGAAGTCAGAATAGTATTTACTTCTTTGAGTAGAAGTGTATTGACTTGGAAGTGGCATGAGAGAGACTTCTGAAAATATTCTATATCTTTGTTTGGATGGTCGTTACACAACTGTGTGCATATGCAAAAATTCACTGAGTGGAAATGCTAAGTATTTACTCATGCATGTTGTTCTCACTCCTTATACACATCTGTGGGCACACACACACACACACACACGTGTGTGTGTGCACGTGCGCACTAAGAGGGAATGGTCCATGAGTTATAAAAAAATTGGGTAAGTACAGTAGCACAGAATCTAGAGGTAATAATGGTCTACTATGTGTGTTGAATGTGGTAAAAAGATTGAGTAAAATGCAAACTGTAGTTTATATTGGATTTAGCAATATGGAGGTCATTGATATACTTCATGAGAGCATGAAGTTTTTTTGGAAACAGTAGCAAGAATTCCCATTTTATAATACATGTAATGGTGAATAAGAGGTGAGAAATATGAGATGCTATCATGTTTAAAAGACTCTTTGGAAAACTTTGTCTATTAAGAATAAGAGAGAAACGAATTAGTAATGAAACTTAATCCAAGAGAGAGTATTTAAAGATTGGGGATACTAACATATACTTGTATACTGATAAGGTTTAGGAGACAAGAATTTGAGATAGCAAAAGAGAAGGAAGATAAATGAAGGAGAGGTGTTTTTCTTAATTTTAGAATTTTAAGAGAAACTTGCCTTTATATTATATTAGTATTGGCTACCTGTTCTATTAACAGGGCTTTAATACATGTAATATTGATACATGTTATCATTTTTATTAGTCCTGATGTATACCTTAGTGGCTGGGGGACTTAGACCCAGTCAACCCCTCAATAACTCCTAACTATTAAGGAAGAGGCTTGGCATCAAGATCTCTTAAATCTATGACAGAGCTACCAACTTTAGTTTCTTTCTTCATCTTGGTTACTATGAGTAACACACAGCCAGTTTTCTCATAAAGATCATAAAAGATTACAGACAGAAAACAGGCTAAAGAGCTCCCCTGGAAATCTAAGATTTATCAGTAGAGTTTTCTTAGGGTAGAATTGTCTTTAAAATTCCCCAAAAGGCCCTTGTGGCTCTTCAAGTTTTAATCTCTTACTTGCATTCTCACAAAACAAGTACATTTTCTCTTTCCCCTGTAAAATTGTCTTGTCACTTGTGACATTAATGTAGAGAGGAAATCTGTTAAAGGCAGTCTTTGCTTCTCTTGATCTTGCAGCATGCCTCCGCTCAGGCATCCCTCAAGTGCAAACAGAGATAAAGGGGGAGAGTATGGGCTTTGTTTTCTGGATTTCAAGGAGAGTGGGGGAGGGAGTGAGGAAGGGTATTGGCCAAGATGCTGCTATCTTTTCATTTCATACTGCTTTCTCTGACCTCGATCAAAGAATATTAGAGGGGAAAGGACTTTGGGGATCATCTAATCCACCCTCCATTCTTTTACTGATGAAGAAACAGAGTGGTGAGGTGATTTGCCTAGAACCTCAGCTAGTTGTTGACAGAGAAGGTCCCAACCCCTTCCCCAATACCTTGCTGTTTATTCATTGGAAATGTTGCTTCAGGTGACTGGGCTGTGATGAAATTCAAGTGGCATAAATTAACGGTTCCCAAACCTGGGTGATCATCAGACTTCGTTATAAATCTTTAAAAAACAAAGGGAAGTTGAAAATATGGCAGAAGAGTTGATGTGACTCTGCCTTCCTCATGTGCCTGGAATGCTTCTGGGAATACGAAATTACTCAAAACCATAAAATTTGGCACTTTCATAAATTTCAGGGTTATAAAACACAATTGGGCTCTCAACATCACTCCCCTCCTGTTTAACGTTTTCTTTTCTCAACACACTCCTCTCTCCGTGGTGGTTATTTTAAACTTTATCTGTTTGCCTTGAATGTTCATCTCATCCTGCCCAGAGAAAAGAATTGTTCCTCGTACTCTGGCTACCATTCTTTCCCTCTAGTGTTGGAACTGGAGACCCTCCTGCCCAAGGCTAATCTTGCCTGTGCTCTGGATCCCATCTTCTCCTGCTTTTTCATGGGTCCCCACTATCACTTATGTCACTATCTCATGTGTTCACAAACTCTACGTCTATACCGGCTATTTCCCCTCAGCATGTAAACACGCTCAAAAAAACCAAACCTGCAGATTGCCAAATCCCATTCCATACATTGTGATACCTCAATCTATGCTAGCGTCCATGTCCTGAAATCTGTGATTAGGCAGGAAAGAGTTAATACAGCAAGCCTAATCTTTAGAAGGATCTGCTTGCACCACTGGCCTTTGACAGTTGTCTGGTTACTTGGATTTTGTAATGTTCTCTACGTGATAAGACTATTTTGCCTACCAGGTGCCCCAGTCACCATCACCCAATTTTCTTCTAGGAGTCTGGAGTCTGACGGTTACGGCTGACTATTGTGTCTACATGACCAGTCCCTAGTAAAAATCCTGGGCTCTGAGTTTCAAATGGGCTTCCCTGGGCAGAAAAGCTGGTGCATACTTGTTACTGCATTTCAGGGCTGGAGGGAGAGGTGCTTACGTGGCCTCTTTAGGGAGAGCAAAAGAAGTCTACACATGGATTTAGACACTAGACACTGATATGTCTTTTTTCCCTTATTGATCTGGTTGTGTATTCTGTCACTGCAATAAATCTTGGCCATGAGTAAACTATATGCTGAGTCCTTTGAGTCCTTATAGAGAAGCACAGTATTTTTGGTCATGAGGCTGCTGAAAGTGTCAGAAGTGGTTGCACAAGTAGTGACACAATTGTTGACAAAGAAATATAAAAATGGCTTCTGTGTCTTATGAGCAGTCAGGTTTGGAAACCTCTAGAAAAGACTATGAGGTTTGAAAGTCACAAGGAGGCATCATTTGCCAAACTTGTTTTTACATGAAAATACTTAATAGTAGAGAAATCAAGGGGATATTCTCAAGTTGGTATTTTATAGGCATCTCAAACTTACTAGTTTTCAAAAGGAAAAATTTTATTTTTTTATCCCAAATCATCTCTGCTGATACTCTTTCATACACTAAATGGCAATTTCAGTTTTCCATTTTTAATTTTCTCAGGCTCAAAACTTTAAAGTCACTCTTAGTGCTCCCCCTTTTCTCACATCGTGTGTAAATCATGATTATCACAGAGACCAGTCTCAAAATATATATCACAAATTGCAATTATTTCATAACATCTACTACTCTTGATTAAATTATCCTCTCTCACCTTACGGTATTGCACTACTGTCACACTGATTTCCTTCTACCTACCCACTCCATGGTCAGCCTATTTGCCACACAGTATCCCATTCAACCATTGGTCACATTATATCACATCTCTCCTCATAAACTATCAATGGCATCCCTTCTCAGAATAAAATCCAAAATCCTTATCACGACCTACAGGTCTCTTTATAATCTGGCCCGACGACTAATTTCACACATCTCTTCACCACACCCTCCCCATCAGCTCCATTCTCCTCCCTGTAGTCTCAAGCCCACCATACAGGCTGTTGTCCCTCTGCCCAGAACACTTTTCTCTCAAATACTGGTCTGTCTCATGCCTCACTTTCTGCAGGTCTCAGCTCTAATGTCACCTTATTAAAAAAACGTTTCCTGAGCAACCTCAGTAAAGGAGCACCCCTCCTCTCCTGTCCTTATCTGTTGCCTTTTTGTGCTTGCTTCTTTTCTGCGGCACCTCTGAATCCTGGAAATAGTACCTATGCATTTGCATATTTGAATATTGACTTCCTTCTCCTAGAATATAATGTAAGCTCCATGAGATGACACTTGGTTCTGTTCCCTGCTCTATCCACCGTGTCTAGGATAGTAACTGACTCAGAAGTAGCAAAAGCTAGGTTGAGTGAATGAATGGGCTGAGATATGGAAGGTGAGGAGATGTCTCCCAGGAAATGAGGATGGTAACAGGTGGCCTTTCTGAAACCAACTTTCAGTGAGAATCAGGATCAAGAGAAGGACACAGGAAATTGACTGTTTCAGAGACCAGGGGACAAAGCAGCTAAGGCAGTGACATGTACTAGAGTGACTGCACAGAAGTCCAGCTCTCTTTGCTCCTTCCTTTTTCCTCACTCTGTTAGAGCCATAAAGATTTCCTCAGTTCTCGATTCCAAGGCTGTGAGCTGTCACACTGGGCTGACACAGAGGACATGGACATGGGACAGCTCTTCCTAGAGTCTGGCTGTGGGGGCCCTGAGTAAGTGTGTGGACCTCTCCTTTCCAGGGCTGCATCCACTGAGGAGCTGGATTACGAGACTGCTCCGCTGGGGTCCTGCAGACCTATGCTAATTAATGGGAGGAATGGCTTTTGACCTTTCAGAGAAAAACATTTTTTAAAAAAAGTATATTTCTTTATTTTCCTTCCTTTATTTTTAAAAATAGGACTCTGAATTCCAAATAAGCCAAGACTACAGAGAAACTTGCAAGTGATTACAAAAAAATCTTGGGCACAGAACCCAAAAACTTTTTAGAGATTGAAACATTTATTTGAAGAGAGAGAAGTACCATGCATTTTAAAAGCAGAATCATACTGAACAGATCTCTCTCTCTCTCTCATGTGCACTTTCTCTTTTTCTCTCCTGCTGCTTAAGGGGATAATAGGACAAGTGACATTTCTATAACTGTACAGATAGCAATATATGTTTTAACCATGTTCTGGAGACATTTGCCAGTTGGCCTATTATGGCTAGAAGGGAACTATGATAGAAAATGAAATTCCACTCAGGATATCTGGGTACTGCACGTTTTGCAAGGAACACATATGGATAATTATGGAAAGGGGATTTGGGGCGAAATGGTGAGAGCAGATGTAAAAGTAGATGTGTCTGATTCACTTTTCCTTTCACTGTAGGTATGACAGAATCAAACTGGATTAGAAATCCTCTATTCAGATACAATTATTTTCCAGAGATCTGAGGTAAGAATAGCTTTCCTCCATGGCATCTTGCCAGTCAACACTATGACCGGCAACAAAATTCATTTACAAGTGCCTACTGCATGTAGAAGAATCCCAGGGTCAACCAAGGACTAAGCAGAAATATACAGAAGTAGTTAAAAATGTGGGCTGTGAAGTCAGACTGCCTGGGAAACGCTCAATTCCGCCATCTTCCTAGATGAGTACTTCAGGCACCTTAACTTCTCTCTTCCTCTGTTTTGTCATAGGTTGAGTTATTGCAATTATAAGACCAGATAATCCTTGCAGAACATGTAGAACAGTGATTGTCACATAATGAAGGCCCAATAAATGGGCACTATCATTATTAAGCACATGAGACACTAATTCTGTGCTAAGTCAATCACAGTGCCAAGAAAGGTTATTCTCCTTTTTAATTTAAAGATATTATTCAACATATATTTATCAAAATCTTAATATGTGCTAGGTGGCAGTCTATACAATGTGGGTGACAAAAAGTAAAATTGACCTTCATTTTAAGGAGGAGGCAATATGGTTAGGACAGTAAGGCATGAATATATGTTAATGAATCACAAGCAACTCTATTTATGATCAACTGCCAAACAAACTGCATAAAAATTTGGGCTTAACATTCAAAGGAGAGATTGGTGTGAGCAAGGGAGGGATCACATATGGGGAAAATGTAAATTACTCCTTACAGGATGACTACATTTGGCCTGGATGAAAGGGAGGGAAAGGACATTCAAAACCCAGGAATGAATTAAGCAGGATATGGCATTTGGAAATGCAGGTTTGTTTAACTGTCAGTGAGTAAATGCTATTGGGTAGAGATTGCTCTTGCTTAGATGAAGAGAAGAGAGAATAAGTTAGCCTTATGGTAAATGCTGTAATTTGGGCCTGGAGGCATGTTTGAGCACAGGCAAAGAAGAATTTCATCAAAGGAAAGAGCTGCTTAAGATTATGGGGGGATCAACAACACCAAAGTCATAACAGGGAAGTCCTGAGTTGCATGGAAGATGGATGGATGACTTCCTACATTTTTCTCAGGCTCAGATTCTGTGGCTTTGCTGTGTAAGTCTCACCAAAATGGGTATACAGGTCTAAAAGAAATTAATTCCTGAGCTCTCCCTCTCATTCATTGCATGGGTATGTTCCCCTCCGTGTCTAGTGGGGCATACACAGAGCATACAACATGGGCAGTGTAGGGGAAGTTTTCCCCTCTAGTATCTCTCACACTTCGATGGCTGTGAAGATTAACTTCTAGAAATTAATTTCTATGAAATTGCCTTCCAAATTGTCACGGAGAGTGTCAGTGTAAGATTGAGAGAAGGAGAATAAATTTGATATTTTAAACTCACAGTAAGTTCTGGGAACAAGGCAGTAGACAAAGCCAGACTTCAACCTCCCATATATTGATACTTCCTTTCCATTCCAGCTCACACACATCATCACCTCCATTTGTATGTGAGCCCTCACTTCATTCTCCTTCTCTTTAGTGGCAAAATGCTGTGTAAGTAAAGGACATGTATATTTACCTCCTCCGCCCCCCAAATTCTCGATGAAGTAGGCATTATTTTTACCCCATTTCCCAGATGAAGAAAGTGGTACTGAGGTAAGACATGTAAACAGCCCAAGGTCACAGTCCTTGATGAGATGGCCTTGAAACTAGTCCAGCTCTGTTGAATGCCAGTCTGGCTACACAGTTTTGCTACACGACTGCTATGGCTGCACCAAGAGACCTTGCAGCCAGGGGCCTGCTGCCCACATGCTGCTCCTTGAGACCTGGATTCAGGGTGCCCAGGGCTCTCTATCGTGGCTATCTTCCTTCCACCTACTTTATCTTTGTGCCACCCAAATATTCTTTTCTCTCTCTTCTCAGTCAACTGCGTGTTCCTTTGAAAACTTAACCATGTCTTCTTTCCATTGACAGGAAAGACACCGTTACAAAATGGAGCGTTCTGTAATAAATGGCCACGTAGTGTGGTACGGGAAGGAGCAATGATGGGACTCTCTTGAGAGCAGCTTTCAGTTTTGAATCAGGCACTCATTTGCCAAGTTCCCTCAGACAGATATCTTAAACTCTTTGGGCCTCGGTTTCTTCATCTACAAAAGAAGAGAACATTGCCTGCCTTCCTTATTCATCAGGGCTACTGTGAAGATGAGGTCAGATCATTTATATGCAGAGAACTTTTAAATTGTACAGCACTAAGCAAATGGAAAGTGTTGTTATTTGACAGGCAGCTTTGCTGCAGAGAAGCAATCAGATTAACAGGAACTGAATTCACATCCTAAGTGATGCCACTTACTGTCAGAGTGAGTTTGCACATGTCATTTCAAGTCGCTGAGCTTCAGTTTTCTAATCTGAAAAATGGGGGCAAAGGGCTTCCCGCAGGATTTCTGTGAAGGTTAATTAGGGTGTTGGCTTAGAACTTATTTATAAATCATTCTAATATTTACCATAATTGCTTATTGGTAGGAAATAAAGTATAAAATGCAAGTAAGTATACACAAAGGTTAGAGATGAGTGAGATTTGTTGAATGGACTTCAGGCTACTGGGGGCCTTGTAGAAGCTGCCAAACAAGCCTGTATAAACATGGAGTAACCCGGCCTAAATGGTTATGCTCCACAGTCTGAGCAGGCTACAAAGAAAGGTCAACTGCCTGAGATGAAAACTTCCATTGAATGATGGGGGTTTAAGAAGACTTGGTGCATAGAAGACCACTGACTACTACTAATAATGTTGTCTTGATAGGAGCATGAGTTGGGCAGGTCCCTGCTGTTCCTACTGTCAAGAGGAGGGAGCACAGTGGGTCTGCCTTCATCAGCCTCAGCCCCTTCACCCTTGGGAGGGCAGATGAAGCAGTGTCTTGCTGTGTAGGGTGAGCTGGACAGACCAAGAATTTGGAACTTCTCCAACACCTGCAGTGCCTAGTTCCTTAATTTTTGGCTGCACCCCAGGCTTACTCATTGGTTGTGGTCTGGAAACCTGCTGGTCTGCAAAGGGATAGGCTTATTCCTAAAATCCAGATTCTAGAAATAATGATGGTAAGAGCTATGCCTTTCTAAAAGAAAGAGCAGCATAAAAGGTAAACAGGTTACACTTGTGTTTAACATGGGGTCTAGAATTGGATATATGGGGCATAAACCCCAGTTCTTATTCATTGTCTTTATATTTCTAGACAAATGACTTATTGTCTCTGAGTCCCAATTTTATCATCTGTTTAAAGGGGATAATAATGCTAGCCTTCCTGGTCTGCTGTGATTGAATGTTATTAAATGAGAAAATGTAGGTAACGAGAGGAGTATTGTGATGGACACATACTTAATGTTCAAGTATGAAAGCTATTTCTTTGACATTTTCCTCTTTGGGGAACACAGATACAAACACAAAATATGTGTTGTGCTTCTGCTTGCTTGGGTCAAAATGAAGGCCTTTATTTAGTGCTAATCTTGGACAAGGCAGTTTGCTGGAAGCTGTGGGGAATACAAAGATGTTTACTTAGTAGCCCTTGTCCTTAAATATCTTCCAAGCCAGTGAAACAAAAGTAGGAAAAAATGAGTTGCAAAAGGTTTTATACACATGGGGCCTAATAAATGGTCAAGATAGCAAGTGCTATAGGAACTTATATATGAGGGATGAGGGAAAGGAATGATCTTGGAAAACATTTCACAAAAAAATCATGTTTTGTTTTATTTAGTCTATAAATCTGCCAGTTATTCTGCCAATCCCTAATATTAGTGAATGGCAATATTGTCCTAAAAACTGTGCTAGAGGTTATGTTTGAGTTGGACTTTGAAGGAGAAATAGGAAATACAGAGAAGGAAGAGAAATTGGGATTCATTTCTCCATGTTTTTAAGTAAGTAAAGAGAAAAAAAATAATTTCATTTATTTTTTCCTTAGCTGTGGCTTTAACTACTTACTGATAATTCTTGTATGTTTGCCTTCACCCCCAAATCCTCTCACTGGCTCTAGGAAAGTAGTTCTTTCTGGATATCCTAACGGTATCTCAAATTCAACACATTCTCATATATACTGAGATTATTATCTTTTCTTAAAAATGGGCACTATATATAGTTCTTATCTTGACTAAGTTCATCACTACCTGTTTGGAGAGGCTGCCTGTCATGTCCCTGATGTCCTTGCCCATTCTTGCTGGGTATGACAAACCTCAAGGCCTAATTGTCCTCTGACCCTGAGCCATTTCTCCTGCTAGTCGTGTAGGCAATTAAGTTGGCCAAGACTGAGGCAGCATGACTACAGTTCTACTGCTTACTCCCTGGAGACTGGGGACTGTCCTATTTACAGCTTGCCCTTGGCCCTGGGTTCTCCAGCTGCAGTGCAACACACTGAGTATGTAACTGCCATCTGGGTCCATCACGTCACTCTGTGGGCCTTAAGGGTAGGGGACTGGTGCTACCATGCTCATAGTCCGGCTATTTACTGTGCTGTGCAGTGAGTAAAGACCTGTCATATTCTGATCCATTGAGTCCCATTGTCTACTTTTTTGTACCCATGGAGCTATTGTGGGCCAGCCTGTTTGCTGGCTTATCCATGTTCTTACGCCTTCTTGCTTTATGAGGTTGGGGTTCTTCTCTGATACAATACATTCAATAGTCCAAGTTCTAAACTTAAAATTATCCCCAATTCTTTCCTCTTCCTGGATCTTGCCATATGATTAGAAAATCAAAACTCGCCATTCCAAAGTTATACTCTATATCTTGCTTCTTCACATTTTTCCTAAGGTTATTCTCCTCAGCTGAGGCCTATCATTTCAGAAGGTCTTCTAATTTAGTGATTCCATGTGGGGTTTGAAGAAAAAGAGTATGGATTTGAATCTCAGCAACACTTGCAATCTTTGTGACCTTGAACAGTGTCTTGATATTTTAATGTCTTGTTTTCCTCTGATACAAAATGGATTAAGAATAACTAACTTACAGAATTGTAAGATGATTATATGACTTAAAACATGTGAAGTACCTGTAACAGTACCCAGACAATAGTAGAAGCCCAGTAAATGTTCAAGATCATTATTATTATTTTCATCATGAACTACAGCCTTATGGTATCCCAGCCACCATACAATCTTCAGAACCACATCACTCACATACTTAAAAGTCTTCCTGCTGACTTGACTACAAATATGAAGGCAAAATTCCAAAGTTTTGGCCTTTCAATGTCTGGACTCATTCTTCTTTTTGTTAAATCCTCTCTACCTTCATGCAACATTTAATTCTTCTTCAAATGTGACACATCCTTTTGTTTCCTTTACATGAACCCCTTCTTGGTTTTCTCAGTTTTTCCCCCTTTCTCTTTAAATGCCTATTAGTGGTCTATGTCTCAGCACAGTGAATGAAACATTAAGATTTAATAAATATATCCTTAATCAATAGATGAATTAAAAAAAGAAAGACAGAAAGACAGAAAGAAAAAAAGAAAGAAAGAGTTTTAGAATAGCCTGTTAAGAATTTGTGAATTGAGCAAGAATTATTTCCTAGAAGAAGATCACAGCGACTGCAGAGCTTCTTATGGTCCCTGTCCTCATAAAAATTCACCCTTTTATATATAAATATATATTCACAAATTTATCATAGGAGGATAAATACTCATGTATTTACACTGGATAATACATATGTTTTTATTTTCGTACTCATACTTCGCTTTATTGTTGTCTATATTCTAAAGAGACAAAATCAGAATTGGGTATTATCACTGGGATTTGAATAAATAGGTTTCTGCCTAAGTTTATATCAAAAATCTTTACTTACATGTAGGGAAAATATATGCCCAACTTTGCCCAGCAAAGTCCCAGTTTATGCATGTTACTCGGTGTGATTATTAATAACTTTCTTTCACTCTCAAAAGGATTTCAGTTCTGATGATAAATCATATTGTCATACTAGTCAAGGAAGGTTTATGATTAAGATTGTATAAGAAATCAAATAACTACAGTCAGATATTATTTACATGGTGTGAGATATGTACCTGATTCATCAAAAACATCTATTGAGTGTTCTCTATGTAATAAGCTCAGTATTATATGTCCCTTTGAACGACAGGAAGATGTTCTGCTCTACACACTTTCTCTTCCCATTTTTAACTTTATCTGGGACTACTTTACCCAACCTGGATAGGAAGTCAGGTAAAAGGGTTCAAATCAATTATTTTTATTCTGATTCTCAGAAAGTCCATTTAGACTTTCTTGAAGGAAAAGTGGATTTATTGCCTACATAAATAAAAAGTTCAAAGCCACCTCAATTCAGGAATAGTTGGCTTTGTGTGTTCAAACAATGTTATTAGGAAGCTATCTCTATAGCTCAGTTTTTCTTTCTACTATGTTAGCTTCATTCTCAAGAGGCTTTTCCCTCATGGAGACCCCCTGAAGATCCAGACTGACATTCTTGTAACTACATAGTCATCGGAAAGGGAGACTTCTTTCCTGTTGACTCTTGCAAGTCTCAAGAACCATTCTGACTGGACCTTTTGTTTTTTTTATGAATCTGTATATAACTAGGAGGCTGAGAGATTGAATACGCTGACTATTCAGGCCTGAGTCATATACCATCTCTGAATATGGAGGATGTGGGGTGGAGGGTCAATCAATCCAAACCACATGGACTGAGATTAGGAATTGCTTGAAACCAATCAACAAACAAAACAACAAAACAAAAACAAACAAAAAACAATGGGGAATGGCAAAAACTGGAAGATCACAATCAACCCATGTTCATCCTGTTCAGCCTTATTACCAACTTTTCTATGATCCTATATTTGTCATGGTAGACTAATTTCTGTCCATTTTTAACTTCTTATGAAATGAATGCTGATTTCTTATGCAATCTACAGGCTTACCAAGGTTTTCTTGGTGCTTGTGACTGGACATGTGTCTGTTTGTGCTTAACCTTCTTCTTTTTTTTCTGAATGACTCTCCTTCAGAGTAACTCAAGGTTCCAGGCTTCTTCTATCTTGAGACTCACCATTTCAGTTTTCTCCAACCAGCCACAGCTAGAGCAAGGTAGGAAGGATGTGAGTGTGCATGGGAGAGTATCAGGGGGCAAGCCTGGAGGGTCATATATGACTTCCCCCCACAGTTTACTGGTCACAACTTAGGAACATAGCTAAATCTAACTGCAAGGGGAACTGATAAACATAGTTCTTCCTGAGCACAGAAGGAACTTGGATTTCATTCCCTGAATCTAACAAGTTATTTCTTCTGGGTTCCCAGAAAAAAAAACAACTGTGATCCAGTCTGAAAAAAGAGCTTCTTGCCTTGTTCTCTGTTTCTGAGTCACAGCCTTTATTATAGTCCCAGTACTTTGAGACAGAAAACTCTGTAGTTTTAGAAAGATTCCCTCAGCTCCTACTTGTCCAGGGACTAGCTCTTAGACCCCCATACTGCAAACTGTCAGCCTAGACTCCCAACCAACCCTTGTCTTATCCTGGAGGTCATGTCTTCAGGGTACATGAGTCTGTTCTGACAGGCCTACCCTTATCACAACTCTATCCCCAAACTGACTATGACTACGGTAATTCTTATTGCTTGGGTGATGTTTATGAAATTATTTTTATTGCAGGAGCCACCAAGTATTTACTCTCTCATGTTCAGCAATTCTTATGACAATATTTCCAGCCTTGCTTTAGTTAGCAGGCTGTCAACCCCTTGATAACAATCCCAATTTATCACTCAGTTGTAAATATTGTCTCCAGACAAAGCTTGGCCTACATGGTTTGAGCCCTGAAGCAATTTTATTTTTACTCATTCTAAATAAAACCTGAATTACTTAGAGTTTGTGGATGGGTGAACAGAAGACGAGGGTGAGAAAGAAGTGGGGATGGGGGAAGGGAAGTTGCACAGCCTTGGAAATCTTTCAAAGAAGGAATAGGAGAAAAAGTATGTGCCTCCTGTCAAAGGATAAGGTAAGTGAGAGAATAAAACAGGTAAAAAAATAAAATAGAGAGCCAAGAAACAATAAAGGACAAGTCATAACAGAAAATGTGCAGAGAAAAGATTATTGAAGGAAATAAGAGATGGATCAAATAAGAAGCCTGTGTAAGTACATGTCTCTGTTTTCCCATTTTCTCTTTCTCACCAGCCATCATTGAGTTGATCAGCAAGCATTGTACGAGCACCTACTCTTTGCTGGGCATGTATGTCTCCACAAATTGAGGTACATATGCCATTTGTGCAATGGTGGGTAAGTGGCAAGTGGGTAAAGACAGATTATCAGAAGAGGGAGGGGTCTATGTCAACTGGAGATCTGAGGAAAGGATTCATGGTGGAAATGGGGATCAGTTGATCCATGAAGTCTGAGTATCACCAAAGAAACAGAGACAAGGGCAGAGGGCACTCTCAGCAAGGAGAGAAGCATAGAGACACCTAAAGGCTGGGCTCAATCAGGAACCGTGTAGTCCATGAGCTTCAACTGACAAAGGTATTTGATGGAGCAGATCAAGAAAACAGAGAGAACAGACGAAAGTAAAGAAAAATAGAAGAGGAGAATAAGAAAATAATACAGAGAGATTGAGGGGAAAAAGAATAAAAGAAAAAGACATGGATGAAGAAAATGACAAATCAGCTTTTAGATGCTTCAGATGTTAATTTTTATATTCACACAAAAAAAGGGAAATCATAACATAGAGCAAAATGAATTTTTGTAAAGTAAACCTATGAATCCAGCACCAAAATCAAATTTATAAAATTTTCATAATAACAGAAGTCTTATGCTCTTTGTCTATATATCCACTGCCTGCCCCATCCCTACAGCCAAGAAGAGTAATTATTACATTAACTTCTAGCATTATAGATTACTGTTGTCTGTAATCACATAGTATGTACTTTGGGTTCTTTTGCTCAGTATTGACTGTGAGATTCACCCATATTGCTGTGTGCAGTTATAGTTCACTCATTCTCATTGATGTTTAGCATCTCAAGGTAAAAATATACCACTATTTATTTAACTATTATTGGAAATTCTTGTGCAGACCTTTTGAAGATTCTGAATTTCTAATGGGTAGATACCTAGGAATAGGATCATTGCATTATAAAATATTCATATATCCAGCTTTGCTTGATGCAGACATAGTGTTTTAACTGATTTATACTCACACCAGCAGTGAGTTTCACGATTCATCATCACCTAGGCTTACTATCATCTGTCCTTATCATTTTAGTAATTTTGTTTAGTACGTGTACAGATATTTCATGACAGTTTTAATTTACATGTCACAATGACTTATGAATCTGAACACCCTTTTATGTGGTAATTTGCCTTATCTCATTCTGTGAAGAGGTGCTTCAATTATTTTATCCATTTTCTATTGGGTATTAGCCTCTCAATCATTATTTTGAAGGAGTTATTTGTGTATTCTGGTAGTGAGTCTCTTAATAAATATACTGAAAATTTTTTTCTCTCTGTGGTTTTCATTTACATTCTCTTATTAATGTTGTTGAATGAATAAAAATTCTTAATTACAATGCCTATATTATTAGTATTTTATTTTGTGGTTTGTCCTTCTTGTTTTATATTTAGGGAATCTTTGCCTTCCCCAAGATCATATTTCTCTATATTTTAGAAGATATGTTTTCTAAATATTTAATTTATGATCCATTTCAAATAAATTTTTTAATGTATGGTAAAAAGAGTGGCCAAGGTTATGTCTATATCTATCCATATCTATACATCTGTGAATATAGTTATGTAGATACAGATACGGAAAATTGACCCAGTGACATTGATTAAAGACTCTCACTCACTCCTTAAATGTCTTTAAGTTAAAATATTATTAATTTTAATGTAGTTCAGTTTAGCAATAGCTTCTTTATTTTTGAAAAAGTATTTGCCAACCTCGAGGTCACAAAGATATTCTCCTATGATATAAACAAATTATTTTTTATTTGAAACTTAAATTTGCAATCTATCTGGAAATGATTTTTTTAATTCTGGAAGGTAGAGTACTATATATATGTACTTTTTTCAATATGAATATTCCATTCAGTAGTATCATTTATTGAAATATTTATCCTTTTCCATTTACGCTACAGCATTATCTTTTACATAATAAAAAGCCCATTTAATTATGGGTCTGTTAAGTTTTCTACTGTGTTCCGATGGATGATTTGTCAGTCTTTGTGCCAGAACCAGACTGTCTCTATTATTGTAGCTTATTGACAAGTATTTTGATCTGGTAGTGTAAGTTATTCAGGTTTCTTCTTCTTCAAGTTTGTCTTGGCTGTTATTTTTTCCTTTCATTTTGAATTTCCAAATATATTATAGAATCAGGTTATAATTTCAAAGTACCCTGATGGGACTAATCATGTGATTGTATTGAATTTACAGAAAATTTTGAGAAAAACTGGTTTCTTCACATTATTAATTTTTCCAATTCATGTAAAAGATAAATATGCACATTTATATAACTTTAAACATATTATATCAATAACATTTGTGGTTTTCTGTGTAGAGCTTTGGACATTTTAAAAAGACTTATTCTCAAGTATCTTGATGTTATTTGTTGTTAGTTAAAATGGGATTTATTTTTTAAATTTCTTCTTATATTTCTCTATTGCTGACATATGGGAATAAAATTGACTTCTACATCTAGACCTGTCTTGCTAAATTTATTTATTAATTGAATCTTTTTCTGTAGATTTCTTTTAGCTATTCCAAAGGCATATTCACCATTTGATAAAATTGACAGGGCACTTTTCAAAAAAACTTTTCCAAACTTATGCTTCTTATTTATTTTTGCTTACCTATTGAAATTGTTAAAATCTTCACTATGTACGATGTTAAATCAAAATGACTCCTGAGGGCATATTTTTATTTTTTTCATTTCTCTGTGGGAAATTATTTAATATTTCACCACTGATAATGATTTTTGCTCATATTATCTACTCTTATTTTTAATATCTGGATAAATATAAATGATCTATTTTTTATTCTTGATATTAATAGCTTTTTTCTATTTTTTTGTATAGATGTTGATATGGATTGTTTATTATTCTTGTTATCAAAGAATCTACTTCTTATTTATTTTGTCAACTGATTGTTAATGTTTTATAACATGATAGGTCCATGATTTCCTTCTTATATTCTTTGAGTGTGATTTCCTATTCTTTTACTCTACCTCCTTAAAATGAAAGCATTAATCATGTTCCAGAAAGTTTTCCATTTGCCAAATGCCTGACTCCTTTCACTTCTGAGTAGCGCCAATCCTTGATTCCTTTCTGCTGACAAAACTTCCCAACTAGACATCTTGCCTGGACCATAGTCTTCAAGTTCTCTAGCTTTTTTGAGATCTTAAGGCTGATCTCTCAATGCCTTCATCTGGGTGTGTCCTCAGAACCCAAAATATAGGTCTATGTTCAGAGCACCCTAGCCCTTCCTGCTATAAACTCAACTTCTAGCCATGCCTTCTGTGCACATTCAATCATTATTGTCATCACTGTAGGAAGGCAGACTATTAGTGCTCTTTCCTCTTAAATCTAAGCATGACACCTACCTTTTCCATCCCATCTCCAAACACTGAGCTCTTCTATGAGTGTACAGACACACACACACACACACAGTTGATTGTGAGCAGGGCTGTGCTGAGTACTTGGAACATGCAGTGAGTAAGGTAATGTCTGGCACAGATGAGATGCCTCAAATAACAAGAATGAAGGAGTGAATAAAGGAATGACTGGAAAGATGTGAAGGTGCCTTTGTGCAAACATTCATTTATTCAACAAACACACAATGAGTGGATGATGTGAGTTCTTCAGCTTCAGACACAGAAGGTGGAAAAAGGTAAAGTACATATAAATGTCCACGAGATGTAAGTTCTTTCTTCAATTGATTCATTCAATAAAAAGGAAAAGACTTACAAATAATACACGGTAACATGAGAATATTGCAATATGAATGGTATAAAACATGCATGATGGCAATAAGTTTATTCATTTATATATAAAATCGTGCATTTAATCAATTTGTATTGAATTCCTAATCTATGTGACTGTCACTGTTTCAATAAAGGAAGCAAAGTACAGAAATACCAATGATATAATCCCTGGTCTAAAATGACTTAGCATCAAAAAAGGAAGAAAATGTGTGCCCCCAATAAACACAGACATAAAAAATGTGCTGTATCTATATATCTATGTGTAGATATATGATGTATCTTATGCGTTATATATTAGACTCTGACCATTGACTCATTAATGCAACTAGCAACAATTAGGTCCCACCTTACATTGGATATATATGATAGGCACTAAGACATACTACTCATCTGAAAAAAAGAGACTCTTGCTTACATATTGAAGGCAAGGTAATCAGTTTTCTAGGAGGCAATATTTGATAGGATACGATCTACATAAGCAATATGGAAAGAGAAGGCATTCAAAGTAGAATAAATGGCATAAGTGAAAGTGCAGACACAGGGAAAAATAAATGCCCTAACACACATATTGTTTAATTTAAATGTGGGAAAATTATAAAACAAAAAGTAATAAAGGGAGACTGGGAGTAAGGAGAAAGAATATTAAGGTTCCAGTCTTCTCATCATTATAGAATAATTCACTTTACAGTTAATCTACTGGCATTCATGGCATTGAGGATTTTCAGATCAGTTCAATTCAACACAATCCAATACAAACAATTTAGTACAATTTGATCAAATGAAATAATTTTCTATTAATGCTGTCATGATGCATAATTTATATCACTTATTCAGCATTTCACAGTTAGCATTCTCAGGTCAGTTAGTATAAGCTGAGCTATGACTCTCACTTAGGTCTTTATTCATAGTGACAAAAGTAAAGCAGAGCTATCTACAGGGCCCTGAGGCCACACTGCCTCCATTCTGGCAAGGAAATTTTCTCTGGGAGATAAGATGCTTAGAGAGTCATATTTCTTCCATGTAACCAGGTCTTGTTTGATAGAAGAACAGACTTAAAGGAGAATAATTTTTGAAGTCAGAATGTCACAGAAGGAATCCTTAAGTGTTTGCACTGTATCAGGAAAGAGGTGTGAGTGGGTGCAGAATGACTCATGATGAAAATGAATGTGGCATCTCTATAGCAGCTTCCATTCAAGAGAATGCATTGTTTTCTCTCTAATTTTGGACAGCCCATGGGTGGGTACCATGACTCCAGCAGGAAGCATGAAAAACCAATTTACGAATTATTCAGATGATCACATTTTAATTCTAAAATTAGCTTGACTAATTGGCTCTCAGCTGGAAAAAAAAGAACTGCAAGATCCTAGGTTTCATGTTTATTAGCCAATTGCAAGCAATAATTCCAGCAAAACCTAACTAAAGAAAAATAATTTAAGTGATCAAAATCTTCATCGATATGTACTTTGCATAAAAATTATGTATGCATTGAATGAAAATTTTAAAATACTGAAGCATAAAGAAGAAAACAAAAATTATTCTTAAACCCACCATCTAAAATTAGTCCCTGTAAATTTTGGTATGTAAGCCTCTACATATTTTTCTCTCTAATTTTTCTTTTAAAAATGGACTTCTAATATCTTGTAACTTTTAAAAGCAACTAAATATGAACATATTTCTACCTCAATAAATATACTTATATAGCATCATTTTAATAGCTTGATCATAGTCCATTGTATTGATGTCATAATTTAACCAATTACTTATAATTAGACTGTACACTGCTGCAGATTTTCCAATACAAACAACGACGCTGTGATGAACATTCATATACATATATATTCATATTCATATATTTCTTTACACACTTCTCCAATTATACTCTTAGGATAAATTCCTAGGTAGAATTATTGGATCAGAAAGTACAAAACATACATTTTAATTAAAATTTCAGCTAATTAATACTTTTTTATTTCCTTTTTTTACCATATGCTAATTTTAGAGCTTTAACTTATGGCATGAGTTCATACATAGATACGTAAAAACATGAAGTAACTGAAAACCATAAATATAAAACTAAGCTTTTAATTTCTGTTTTCAAATTACGAATAGTCTTGGTTATTACTTCTGACATTCATCTCTCTTTGCTAAATTGATGAGATAATCCCTGCCCTACTAGCTGCTGAAACAACCGGTACTTGGGATAGTATTTGGACATAAGGAGATTTAAAATAAAAAAAAAAAAATTAAAAAAAAAAAAAAACTTTGAGAAATCACTACCTAGGCCTGAACCACAGATGGCTTGTGACTCACATTTTAAAGAGCTGCATGAGTTTGAAATTTCTGTTTGAGGTATTAAGACAAAACTCATCTAGGACCAATGAAAACCTAGCTTCCCAGCAAAAGAAATTTTCAAACTCAAAAGAAATTCATGAGTGCATGGACTAGCCACAGGAAAACAAAACAAAACACACCACCACAGGGTTATTTTTTCCCAAATTTTCTATTGTGGTAAAATGCACAAACATAAAATTTATCACATTAACCATCTTTAAGTGTATAGTTCAGTGATATTAAATACATACAAAATGTGCTAACATTACCATGGTCCATCTCCACAACTCACTTCACCTTGTGAAACTTCAACTTTATACTAATTAAAGAATAATACCCCAATCTTCCCTTTCTCTCAGCCCCTGACAACCACGATTCTGCTTCCTGTCTCTATGATTTTGACTACTCTAAGTACCTCAGGTAAGTGGAATCATACAATACTTAACTTTTTGTGACTGGCTTATTTCACTTAGCATAATGTCTTCAAGGTTCATCCATGTTGGATCATATGTCAGAATTTAGTTCCTTGTTTTTTTTAACATCTTTATTGGAGTATAATTGCTTTACAATGCTGTGTTAGTTTCTGCTGTATAGTGTTAGTTTGTGCTGTGTAACAAAGTGAATAAGCTATATGCATACGTATATCTCCATATACCTTCTCTCTTGCGGCTTCTTCCAACCCTCTTAATCCCACCCATCTAGGTGGTCGAAAAGCACCGAGATGATCACACTGTGCCACGCAGCTGCTTGCCACTAGCTGTCTATTTTACATCACATATTGTATATACGTCAATGCTACTCTCTTACTTCGGCCCAGTTTGCCCTTCCCCCTCGCCATGTCCTCAAGTCCATTCTCTACATCTGGGTCTTTATTCCTGTCCTGCCCTTAGGTTCATCAGAACCATTTTTTTTTTTTTTTTAGATTCCATATATATTTGTTAGCATACGGTATTTGTTTTTCTCTTTCTGACTTACTTCACTCTGTATGACAGACTCTAGGTCCATCCACTTCACTACAAATAACTCAATTTCATTTCTTTTTATAGCTGAGTAATATTCCATTGCATATATGTACCAGATCTTCTGTATCCATTCATCAGTCGATGGACACTGAGGTTGCTTCCATGTCCTGGTTATTGTAAATAGTGCTTCAGTGGACATTGTGGTACATGACTCTTTTGGAATTATGGTTTTCTCAGGGTATATGCCCAGTAGTGGGATTGCTGGGTCATATGGTAGTTCTATTTTTAGTTTTTTAAGGAACCTCCATACTGTTCTCCATAGTGGCTGTATCAACTTACATTCCCACCAACAGTGCAAGAGGGTTCCCTTTTCTCCACACCCTCTAGAGCATTTAGTGTTTGTAGATTTTTTGATGATGGCCATTCTGATCCATGTGAGGTTAAACCCCACTGTAGTTTCGATTTGCATTTCTCTAATGATTAGTGATGTTGAGCATGCTTTCATGTGTTTGTTGGCAATCTGTATATCTTCTTTGGAGAAATGTCTATTTAGGTCTTCTGCCCATTTTTGGATTGGGTTGTTTTTTGATATTGAGCTGCATGAGCTGCTTGTAAATTTTGGAGATTAATCCTCTGTCAGTTGCTTCATTTGCAAATATTTTCTCCCATTCTGAGGGTTGTCTTTTCATCTTGTTTATGGTTTCCTTTGCTGTGCAAAAGCTTTTAAGTTTCATTACGTCCCATTTGTTTATTTTTGGTTTTATTTCCATTTCTCCAGGAGGCGGGTGAAAAAGGATCTTGCTGTGATTTATGTCATAGAGTGTTCTGCCTCTATGTTTTCCTCTAAGAGTTTTATAGTGTCTGGCCTTACATTTATGTCTTTAATCCATTTTGAGTTTATTTTTGTGTATGGTGTTAGGAAGTGTTCTAATTTCATTCTTTTACATGTAGCCGTCCAGTTTTTCCAGAACCACTTATGGAAGAGGCTGTCTTTTCTCCATTGTATACTTTTGCATCCATTATCAAAGATAAGGTGACCATATGTGTGTGGGTTTATCTCTGGGCTTCTATTCTGTTGCAATGATCTATGTTTCTGTTTTTGTGCCAGTACCATACTGTCCTGATTACTGTAGCTTTGTAGTATAGTCTGAAGTCAGGGAGCTTGATTCCACCAGCTCCGTTTTTCTTTCTCAAGATTGTTTTGGCTATTCGGGGTCTTTTGTGTTTCCATACAAATTGTGAAATTTTTTCTTCTAGTTCTGTGAATAATGTCATTGGTAGTTTGATAGGGATTGCACTGAACCTGTAGATTGCTTGGGTAGTATAGTCATTTTCACAATGTCGATTCTTCCAATCCAAGAACATGGTATATCTCTATCTATTTGTATTATCTTTAATTTCTTTCATCAGTGTCTTATAGTTTTCTGTACACAAGTCTTTTGTCTCCTTAGGTAGGTTTATTCCTAGGTATTTTATTCTTTTTGTTGCAATGGTACATGGGATTGTTTCCTTAATTTCTCTTTCAGATTTTCCATCATTAGTGTATAGGAATGTAAGAAATTTCTGTGCATTAATTTTGTATCCTGCTACTCTACCAAAGTCGTTGATTAGCTCTAGTAGTTTTCTGGTAGCATCTTTAGGATTCTCTATGTATAGTATCATGTTCTCTTCAAACAATGACAGTTTTACTTCTTCTTTTCTGATTTTGATTCCTTTTGTTTCTTTTTCTTCTCTGATTGCCATGGCTAAAACTTCCAAAACTATGTTGAATAATACTGGTGAGAGTGGGCAATCTTTTCTTGTTCCTGATCTTGGAGGAAACAGTTACAGTTTTTCACCATTGAGAATGATGTTGGCTGTGGGTTTGTCATATATGGCCTTTATTATGTTGAGGTAGGTTCCCTCTATGCCTATTTTCTGTAGAGTTTTTATTATAAATGGGTGTTGAATTTTGTCAAAAGCTTTTTCTGCATCTATTGAGATTATCATACGTTTTTATCTTTTAGTTGGTTAATATGGTGTATCACATTGATTGATTTGTGTATACTGAAGAATCCTTGCATTCCTGGGATAAACCCCACTTGATCATGGTGTATGATCCTTTTCATGTGTTGTTGGATTCTGTTTGCTAGTATTTTGTTGAGTATTTTTGCATCTATGTTCATAAGAGATATTGGCCTGCAGTTTTCTTTTTTTTGTGACATCTTTGTCTGGTTTTGGTATCACGGTGATGGTGGCCTCATAGAATGACTTTGGGAGTGTTCCTCCCTCTGCTATATTTTGGAAGAGTTTGAGAAGGATAGGTGTTAGCTCTTCTCTAAATGTTTGATAGAATTCACCTGTGAAGCCATCTGTTCCTGGGCTTTTGTTTGTTGGAAGATTTTAAATCACAGTTTCAATTTCAGTGCTTGTGACTCGTCTGTTTATATTTTCTATTTCTTCCTGGTTCAGTCTCAGAAGGTTGTGCTTTTCTAAGAATTTGTCCTTTTCTTCCAGGTTGTCCATTTTATTGGCATATGGTTGCTCTCATGACCCTTTGTATTTCTGCAGTGTCAGTTGTTACTCCTCCTTTTCTATTTCTAATTCTGTTGTTTGAGTCTTCTCCCTTTTTTTCTTGATGAGTCTGGCTAATGGTTTATAAATTTTGTTTATCTTCTCAAAGAACCAGATTTTAATTTTATTGATCTTTGCTATCATTCCTTCATTTCTTTTTTATTTATTTCTGATCTGATCTTTAAGATTTTTTTCCTTCTGCTAACTTTGAGGGTTTTTTGTTCTTCTTTTTCTAATTGCTTTAGGTGTAAGGTTAGGTTGTTATTTGAGATGTTTCTTGTTTATTGAGGTAGGATTGTATTGCTATAAACTTCCCTCTTAGAATGGCTTTTGCTGCATCCCATAGGTTTTTGGTTGTCATGTTTTCATTGTCATTCTTTTCTAGCTATTTTTTGATTTCCTCTTTGATTTCTTCAGTGATCTCTTGGTTATTTAATAGCATAATGTTTTGCCTCCATGTGTTTGTATTTTTTACAGATATTTTCCTGTAACTGATATCTAGTCTCATAGCGTTTTGGTCAGAAAAGATACGATATCAATTTTCTTAAATTTACAAAGGCTTGATTTGTGACCCAAGGTATGATCTATTCTGGAGAATGTTCCATGAGCACGTGAGAAGAATGTGTATTCTATTGGTTTTGGATGGAGTGTCTTATAAATATCAATTAAGTCCATCTTGTTTAATGTGTCATTTAAAGCTTGTGTTTCCTTATTTATTTTCATTTTGGATGATCTGTCCATTGGTGAAAGTGGGATGTTAAAGTCCCCTAGTATGATTGTGTTACTGTTGATTTCCCCTTTTATGGCTATTAGCATTTGTGTTATGTATTGAGGTGCTCCTTTGTTGGGTGCATAAATATTGACAATTGTTATATCTTCTTCTTAAATTGATCCCTTGATCATTATGTAGTGTCCTTCTTTGTCTCTTGTAATAGTCTTTATTTTAAAGTCTATTTTGTCTGATATGAGAATTGCTACTCTAGCTTTCTTTTGATTTCCATTTGCATGGAATATTTTTTCCATCCCCTCACTTTCAGTGTGTATGTGTCCCTGGGTCTGAAGTGGGTCTCTTGTAGACAGCATATATACGGGTCTTGTTTTTTATCCATTTGGCCAGTCTATGTCTTTTGGTTCGAGCATTTAACCCATTTACATTTAAGGCAATTATTGATATGTATGTTCCTATTACCATTTTCTTAACTGTTTTGGGCTTGTTATTGTAGGCCTTTTCCTTCTCTTGTGTTTCCTGCCTTTAGCAGGAAGTTCCTTTAGCATTTGTTGGAAAGCTGGTTTGGTGGTGCTGAATTCTCTTAACCTTTGCTTATCTGTAAAGATTTTAATTTCTCTGTCGAATCTGAATGAGATCCTTGCTGGGTAGTGTAATCTTGGTTGTAGGTTTTTCCCTTTCATCACTTTCAATATGTCATGCCACTCCCTTCTGGCTTGCAGAGTTTCTGCTGAAAAATCAGCTGTTAACCTTATGGGGATTCCCTTGTATGTTATTCGTTGCTTTTCCCTTGATGCTTTTAATATATTTTCTTTGTATTTAATTTTTGATTGTTTGATTAATATGTGTCTTGACGTGTTTCTCTTTGGGTTTATCCTGTATGGTACTCTCTGTGCTTCCTGGACTTGATTGACTATATCCTTTCCCACGTTAGGGAAGTTTTCAACTATAATCTCCTCAAATATTTTCTCAGACCCTTTCTTTTTTTCTTCTTCTTCTGGAACCCCTATAATTCGAATGTTGGTGCTTTTAATGTTGTCCCAGAGTTTTCTGAGACTGTCCTCAATTCTTTTCATTCTTTTTTCTTTACTCTGCTCCCTGGCAGTTATTTCCACCAGTTTATCTTCCAGCTCACTTATCTGTTCTTCTGCTTCAGTTATTCTGTTATTGATTCCTTCTAGAGTATTTTTAATTTCCATAATTGTGTTGTTTGTCACTGTTTGCTCTTTAGTTCCTCTAGATCTTTGTTAAATGTTTCTTGTATTTTCTCCATTCTGCTTCCAAGGTTTTGGATCATCCTTACTATCATTACTCTGAATTCTTTTACAGGTAGGTTGCCTATTTTGTCTTCATTTATTTGTTCTTGTAAATTTTTACTTTGCTCCTTTGTCTGTAACAAATTTTTTTGTCGTTTCATTTTTTTTTTTTTTTGATGGGTGATGCTGTACTCCTGTCTTACTGGTTGTTTGGCCTGAGATGTCCATCACTGGAGTTTGCAGACAGTTGGACAGAGCTGGGTGTTGGTGCTGAAATGAGGACCTCCGGGAGGCCTCACTCTGATTGATATTCCCTGGGGTCTGACGTTCTCTGTTAGTCCAGCGGTTTGGACTCAGAGCTCGCACCACAGGAGCTCAGACCCGACCTCTGGCCTGGGAACCAAATCCCGCAAGCTTTGTGGCGCGTAAAGAAAAAAAAAAGAAAGAAAGAAAGAAAAAAAGGAGAAGTAAAATATCAAAGAATAAAAAACAAAATAAAATTAGAAAGATAAAAAATATATTAGGAAAAATAAAACTATAATTGAAACAACCAGTCACTGGGGGTTCCTCCCGTCCCCTTAGGTGTCCGTGGTCCTCCACCAGTGCCTTGTAGGTGCCCTAGTTGTGAGGAGATGCGAATTCTGCATCCTCCTAGTACACCATCTTGAGTCCACACACCCAGAATTTCCTTCTTTTTAAAAACTGCATAATATTCCATTGTGTGTATATACCAAATTTTGTTTATCCATTCATTCATTGATGGACACTTGGGTTGCTTCCACAACCCTACTGTTTTTTTTTAAAATAAAGATATGATAAAAAATGAGATAAGATTAAAATATAAGTATTAAATAGAATTTATAGGATTAATCAATCCTTTTTAATAAATCAAAAGTAAATAAAACAACATTAAAGAGACAACAAAATATCTATTAAAGCTGTCAAATGAATAAGAAGAAAAAATGGCAAATATCTATAGAAAAAATAATGTATTTGAAAGAATTGTAAAGAAATCTTTAACAGTATAATTCAGGAAGAAAAGAAGAAAGTAAAGACAACAATGTAGGAAGAAGGGAAGGAGAGGAAAAGTGAGATAAATGTTATCATTTAATAATAATAAAATAGATATATAAATGCAATGGTAAATTAATAAATTTAAATTGAGTACATTTTCAAGTTTAAAAAATGTGTTCCAGATTTTAAAATAATTATTTCATATACTAATCATAAGAGATATACCTAACAAAAATAGGAGAAAAAATAAGCCAAATGACTATTAAGAATAATCCAGTATATTAATATTGACATCAGAGAAAACTGATTTGAAAATAAAGTTTTCCAATATATGATATGCATTATGATGTTGGGTTTTATGCTCAAACACACTCTTTGGTCCCAGAAAGCCTGATATTAATATAAGTGTAGACATATGAACACACTTGTATTTATGGATAGTCACTTAATAGTATTTTACTAGTAATTGCCATATCTATAGGAAAGTACATTGTACACTCCACGGACACTGCATATTGGAAAACCAAAATGGAAAAAAAAAAATAAAGAGATTCATTGCACCAAGAAAGAGGGACAGATCCTGTTGATGACATCTGAGTATTCCACCCAGCCTAAGAGTTCTTACATAAGAAAACATCTCATGCCAGGGATGTTAGAGAGAGCTGGAGCTGACTCTGAGCCTCACATAGCTTTATATATCCATAGCACTTAAAATAGTGTCATGAACATAGATCTTTGATCATTCACTCATTCACCTATTTAATCTTTTATTTATGCATCCAGGTCCTTGGCTGTGAAGGACTCTTTTTGTTTTCTCTAGTGGTGATAGTAGGGATTTAAGACACAGCCTTTCTGCAGAAATTTCTAGCAATAGAATGGATAGTTCACTCTGAATAAGATCAGATAATTTATCTAGTTCAATCTCCTTATTTTACATATCAGGCAAAACTCATATGTAAACCTTTCACTTAGCCTCTCCCTTACTGAATCACATAGTTGATTTGTAGCCATGTGTGGAAGGATCGTTATTACAAGTTTAATGATGGACGTGATGGTTAAGAGTTTGAACAATGAACCCAAATTTAAAATCTATCTCCATGACTTGAAGCTTGCTTCGTGATTTCAGTCCTTATGTTTATTTGTCTTTCAGATTTATAACTGGACTTTCAAGAAGTTAAGACATTTGCACAATTCATAAGGGAATGATGAAACAAGTTGAGCTTGCAAAGCCTGTGGTGCAGTGTACGACACCTTAGTTTATAGCACTTGATAAATGAGGGCTATTGTCAATATCATGATTATTATTTTATTAACATTACTGCCAGGATATCAGCTGCCCTTCCTTAGCTGGTTTAACATCTCCCAACCAACAGAATTCAGCATTTCCTTTTTGTTCCTTCTCACATACACACTGGAGAATGCTTTGTCAGTTTGATTTCCATTTCTGAGTCACATTCACTGTCTTTTAAAGTCAAACCCATTGGTGTCCCCAGCATCAGCTCCTGAGCTACTGCGCTTCTCTAGGGCTTATGAGTTTTGCTCATTAGATGCTAAATTACTGCCACCAGAAAGTGACAAGTCTTAGTTAGCAACATCTTTGCCACAATAAAACTCACTCAATAAAAACAAAAGGAGTCACAGAGATGCAGAGTTTGGGGGATCATAAAGAATATCTATCAGTTTCAAGCAGTTTGTGTTTATACAAGTGGCAGCACTGAGTGAGTTAATGCTAAGAAAATACACAACTTCAGTTAATGAGATAGATTATTTAGGAAAACAGAACTGTCACTATTGCTTGCCATACAAAGTTATAAATTTGTTACTTTTGAATGCTGGATGCATTAGCAAACACATCATTTATTCAAATTGAGATGTTCCCCAGAGCTGCACTTTGGTTAATGAAGATAAAACCCTTATGTTGATTGTTAAATGTTATCTTCCCATCCTGGGAACCCTTCCAACAGCAACCTGGGCATTTATTCTCTGAGATGATTTGCTTAGTGTGGGATCTTCATGTGTATTTCAGAAACTGGATGGGTTCTCTTAAATGATCTCTGGGGTTACCACCTATGAAAACCGAAGATCCACATCTGGCTGGTTTGATAAAGTATGGAACTAAAGGGAGAGAAAAATTTAGAATCTCAGACCCAGAGAAAACTTGTATGGTTTCATTGAAAAAGTTATCCAGCTTTTAATCTCCCTTTTTTCTCTTTTCAGCCAAAAACTTCCCCATTCTCTTCCACTCCCTCACCTCTCCCTCACTCCCCAGCTTTCACTGAGGTCAAGAATGGGATCTGTGTCACTAAATCAAATGAATAGTTTTGGTTCTCTTTTACTTGATTTATGAGAAGTATTTGACAATATCAATACATTCCTGCTTCTTTCAAAACTACAGCCAATTAGTTTCCATGGCACCATGCTATTCTAGCTTCCCTCTTATATCTCTTGCCAAGTTAATTCCCCTCCACCCAGTCATTACATGATGCTGCCTCTCAAGGCTCAGTACAAGCTCAGCTCTTTTCCTCCTTCTATTCACTCTTCCTAGAGGATCTCATCTCTGCCGACACCTTTCAGTGCTATCTATTTGTAGGCAACTCACAAACTGGCTTGCATCTCTGACGCATATATCTCCTTGTGCTCTGGATTCATTTGACCAGGTGAATCTTTGACATCTCCCAAAAGCTGTCTCAATATCTTTGCAAATTCTCAAAATGCCTAGTCCAAATGCCTGAATTTCCTCCCCAAGTATAGGTTTCCTTCAAAACCACTATATGTTTTGTTTTTCACAAGCCAGAAACTTGAGTGTCATCCTAAAAATAGCCTCCTTACACTTCATATTCAATCTATGAAGATGTACTGTATATTACAGCTCTTAAATATTGTTTATAGCTATCTACGTCTTTCTATACTTCCAGGCCTTTTACACCAGTAAAAGCCTGGCCTTGGGCAAGAGCTTCTGAATTGGTCACCTCAATTCAAATCTGCCCCACTATGAATGTAAATTGGTGCAGCCACTGTGGAAAACAATATGGAGTTTCCTCAAAAAACTAAAAACAGAGTTGCCACGTGATCCAGCAATTCCACTCGTGGACATATATCGGACAAAACTGTAATTCAAAAAGATACATGTACCCCTATGCTCATAGCAGCACTACTGACAATAGCCAAGACATGGAAACAACCTAAATGTCCATTGAAAGATGAATGGATAAAGAAGGTGTGGTACATATATACAATGGAATACTACTCAGCCATAAAGAAGAATGAAATAATGCCATTTGCAGCAACATGGATGGATCTAGAGATTATCATACTAAGTGAAGTAGGTCAGAAAGAGAAAGACAAATTCCATATGATATCACTTATATGTAGAATCTAAAATATGACACAAATGAACTTATCTACAAAACAGAAATAGGCTCACAGTCATGGAGAACAGACTTGTGGTTGCCAAGGGGGAGGAGGGATGGGAAGGGGATGGATTGGGAGTTTGGGATTAGCAGATACAAACTATTTTATATAGAATGGATAAACAACAAGGTCCTACTGTAGAGCACAGGGAATTATATTCAATATTCTGTGATAAACCATGATTGAAAAGAATATGAAAAAGAATGTAAACACATGTATAACTGAATCACTTTGCTGTACAGCAGAAATTAAAACAACACTGTAAATCAACTATACTTCAATAAAATAAAGTTTTAAAAAATCAGCCCCACTCTAACAATTCTTTATTTTACCAATAATCTGGATGCTTACAGAGCAAAATGAGATCATGTCATCTCCCTTTCCTTACTTGAAATGATTTAAACGTTTTTGCTTTAGGAACCACATCAGTTAGCCACTCTGGCTCTCTGCAGGCCCATCACACACCCCCACACTGCCCTTCTTCTCACTGGGACAACCGCCAGTTTGCTTTATGCTCCTCACAATCACCATCCTCCCTGCAGACAGTGTCTTCTTTTTGGTCCACAATTCTACTCCCCTTCAATCACCTCCTAATTAACACATACTTTAAGTCACCGCTCATTTCTTACTCCATTAGAAATAGTCACAGTAACTTTCCTGACAAGGTCAATCATTTCTATTATATGCTCTAATATTGCCCAAATTAAATTATAATTAACTATAATATATTTATCTATATTTTATTAGTATTTGTAATCCTCTTTAAAATGCATTTCCCAGAGCACAAGTTCATTAGAGTTAAAATATCTGATTATCCTCAGCACTGTAGCCTCAGAAGCAACCAGCTTCGTAAGTTTAAATATGAACATATATGGCTCCAATTATCTAATATATAATCTAATCGCTGCCAACCTGGCCTGCCACTGGGTGGGTGACTTCCAGGCCCCGCCTGCAGACACAGCTGCGGCCCCGCCCTGCCAAGAACACGCTGCATGCACCGACCGGTGGGGCCATGACCTGTGGAGCAGCAGAACAAGCCCGTGACCAGCGACGAGCTGGGCCGCCCAGGCGGCTGCAGGGTGTGCCCTGGTCCGTGGCCCAAGGCAAGACCTCACTGGGCAGCCTGAAGCAGACCAGCGTGGAGGTGGGCCTACCGGCCCCTGGCAGCTCCCCAGGGAGGAGAATATGGTGACGTTCAGCCGCACGCTGCCCGGGCGTCGGCAGGCCCTCGCTGGGCGACCCCGCTGCCACCACGTGACCGGCCACGTGACCCACGATGTGTCTCACGCTGCCAGCAGCTCCTCAGCGAGTGGAAGCAGAAGTCGCTGGGGGGCCGTGGCCTGGAGGAGCGGGGGGAAAGGGGGTCCGGCTCCCCAGACCCCATCACTGTATCTCAGGGTGCAGGCAGACCCTGGGCGTGGGCCGCGGGTTAAAAAAAAAAAGCAACTTTAAAACTATATCGCTTAAAAAAAAAAAAAAAAAAAATATATATATGGCTATATATATGGCTGAGTTTACCTAATATATACTCAATATATAATATGTGTATATATACGTATATATATTGACTTTGGACAATTCAGTCTATTTGAAGCTCAATTTTCTCATCTGTTTAATAGGGTTAGCCATAATATCTAAAGTCTTTTCATGTCTAGATGTACATAGAATAGTAATAAATGTGACAGAAAAATAATAATTGCATGGCAAAAATTTTCCTATATCCAAATTCAAGACTCAACTGAAAAGTCACAACATTTGCAATATATATCATAAATGAAGAATTAATATTCTGAAATGCAAAGAACTCTGAATATGAGTGAAAAATTGCCGAAAGTATGACAGAAAAGGGGCAAAAGACAGTCACAGATAATTCACAGGAAATGTATAAAGTTATGAAAATATATTTAATCTCTCATAAAGGCAAAACAGAAAATAAAACTATACTGGGTTACTTTTTCTCGTATATCAGATTGGCAAGAATAAAAAATATGGCGACATACCTTGTTGGTGGAGATGTGGAGAAACAGTCACTCTGTTACTCATGGGATGCTATTTGAAATAAACTTTGATTATAAACTTACGGAGGAGAATTTTTCATTTTCAACAAAAATACATGTATGTTCACATTGTAGCCTAACAATCCAATTTCTAGGAACTTACCCTGAAGATATATCTCCCAAAATAGGAAGATTCATATGTAAGGGGATATTCATTGCAACGTTGATTAAAAATGCAAAATATTGGCAACAACCTGTATGCTAATACAGAGAAAATAAGTTCAGTAAATGGTGGTATATTCACATAATGGAGTAAAATATAGCCAGAGTAAAAGAATGAGGATGAGAAAGATCTCTATGATATGGAGTAATTTTCAGGATGTATAATTAAGTGAAAAAGCTAAAATACAGACAGTTGTATAAAGTATGCTGTTCTTTGGGTAAAAAAGATGGGGAAGTGAGAAAATGTGCCTGTATCTTTTAATTATGCATATCAAAAACACAGGACATATAAACAATACATTAATGAAATCAGTCACTTATATGGCATGGGTGAGAAAGATGGAAAGTACAGAAGTATAGGATGGGGAATGATGCTTCTCTGAGCGTACCATTTTGAACACTGAATTTTACAGCAATGTTAATGTTTCAAATTCTCAAAAACAACAAAAAAATAAAAGTGTATGAGGGGATTACTAAAACACAGTACAACTAGAAGCACATTTTATAAGCTATACTGGAGAAATAATGCAACCACACTGGACAGTGAAAAAAAAACTAAATCAGGTAACTTTTCAGTATTTAGATTATATGCCTCAGGCTAAAGACAAAATTAATCTTAAAATATGTTGGACTCTGGTTAAATTTCTTCTTCACAAAATGATGGGTTAACAATTCTGAAAACAACCTTCTGTGTATTCTGAGTCTAAGCAAATAAGCAACAATATTGTAGCACATGGGAGCCAGGTTTCTCATTGTCATAAAAGGAAGTTATAAACATTGAAAGGTAGAAGGACATTATGAACTCTTCAGTATTTGATTGGAATTGGTGTTATCAGTATGAACTTATGATTTTAATATAAATAGATAAAAAAAGAGTTATAGATGTTTTGATTGTGTATGCATATTCGTATACATGTATATGTGTGTAGGCTTGTATGTATATGTGGTGTTATTTCAATTAGGAGGAGGGGTAAGGATGATGGGAATGGGAGAGTTAAAGTGAGAAAAGAAAAACAGTTGAAGGATATTGTTTTTTGATTGATGGAAAGACCATCACTGATGGTCAGGAAGAAGAAATCTGAAAAATGTGCCTCAAGACCTCAAACAAATCATCTGCTGGTTTTAAAATATATCAGGGTGTCCATAGTAGAAATCTCCATTCACATCTTACGATCCACCTTAGCAATAACCATCCTGGACTAAGGCACATCTTTGTAGCATATTCTCTCTCGCCTCAGGCAAAAGGTGGATACTTTGTTCAAGTAGCAAAACCTTAAAGCGATGTGTAACCCATTTAGGGTCATATTTGGGCAAGGCTATGGGTTGTTTACATGCATTCAGGCCAGTGCAATACTACTTTCATGAAAGGGACTGGTCCTTAGTTAAGTAATTTATTTAATACTAGCACAAGTCTTGCAAGGGAACCAACACATTTACCAATTAATCCTTTAAGTGGTAGTCTTAGTCTCTAGAAGTTTTGGAGAATGCAAATTGGCAGCCCTTACTACTTCAATCTAATTTCCCAAATTCCCTCAATTGGCAGCTGCAAGTGCCCCAGGGTGCATGTTTCACATAACTGAGCTTTATAGCTGGTGCCTGTTCTGAGAGGGTCAGCTGCCTGCATCCTATTGAGAATGCAGAAAGAAGAGAAAGTGCTTGGCCAATTCACACTGTGGGATGCTCAGAGCCTACCCTGGTTGCTCCATGATTTGAAACAGCTGGAAGGGAGACTTTAGTTCCGCATAGGAAAATAATCAAAAGATAGGACACCACACTCATGAGCAAGGAAGCAAACCTCTGGTTAGGACCCACACAATATTAAACACTACTATCTCCCTCTTCTGAACCTTTAATAGTACTTACCATGTGAACCAGGGGGTCACATAAATTATTGTTGTCAAAGACTGCCATATACTAACAGCGATTTCATGTATCTTATCACATTTTATCTTCAGGACAAGGCTGTAACTGGTTCCCTGTTTCTGCCCATTTTTCAGATTAGGAAAATGAGATTTAGAGAAGCCAGTGGCTTATTCTGTATCATCCCTGACTAAGATGATTATAAGGTCAGCTTTTCTGATTCTAAACCCAGTGAGTTTTATTACTACATTTTAAAACAACTTTGTTTTTCCTAACTCCCTAATATATCCTCTCTCTCTCTCTCTCTCCACAAACTATATACCCTCCCAAGGTACAGGAATAGTATCCAATGATTCCATAACAGGTCAGATTCTAGGACAAGGCTGGTGGTCTTAGCCTAGTGTAAATGACAGGTTTAAAACTGGGACAAGTGCCTAATATCAGAGAAGAGACATCGACAGACAGAAGCTCTACTTAGCTCTGACTCTAGGGCAGAGACGGTCTACTTAGAGCTGGTCGGGTAGATCTGGGTCCACAGACTTAACTGTAGCTGGGATGAAGACAGAGTTTCCTGAACACCAAGGATTCTATATCCTCAGCACATGGCAGCCCCAAAAAAAGGTGGTATTAAAGAAATCGGAGAGATTTCCAACAAAGCGCCAAAGCCAAGATTTGCTATTTTAAACCCAATATTAAGTGAAGTCAAACTTTCCTTGGAAACACAAAATGAAAGATCTATTCACTGTAATAGGGATAAAAATGATTGATTGTCAGTTGTACAGGTTTAGCCCTCCATAAGCAGAGTGGACTGGATTGTAATAACACCTCCCTTATCCCCAGCCTCTTGTCTCACTCTGGCTCCCCCAGGAGGATCACACAGTGTCTTTCCTGAGGGTAACAGCTTGATTTTAAGGTTGCACAATTTTTGATAAGGGAGGGCCACCATCCTTTAGGGTACAGCAACCAAATACACATATATTTTTAAAAAGCACTAAAATCCTCAGACAGTAAAATCTTGCTGATGGTAGGGCCTTCCTAGAGTGGGGAATCATCCTTGATTATTTTCGTTGTGTTCCCTAATTTCACCTATGTCAAGCGCAATTAAAGTTGGATCCACAGCTAAAAAGCTGACTCTCAGGGAGGTAATTGTAAGAAACATTTCTGGGGCTGTACATTTGATTCACACCAATAAGTCCTGTAGGGGAAAAATCAGGCTGACAGATTTATGAGGCTCCTCCACTTAGAAAAGAGACTTTACTTGGCCACAGGCGGCAATATCCTCTCAATTCTCACACCTCAGAGCCTTACTATATACCACAGTAATAGGCTTTAAAAACGGAATCGCATTTTATCCAACATGGTAATTCACTAGCACAATTCAATATTTGAGGGAAAACTGCAGTGAATATTCTGAACATTTAAAGCCTTCTTTTGTTTATTTTTAAACAGGTTACTGAGATATTATTCATATACCATACTTGCCCTTTTAAAGTATATAATCCAATGGCTTTCAGTATATTCACACAAATGAGCATCCATCACCACAATTAATTTTAGAACATTTTCATTGTCCCCAAAAGAAATGCTACACTGCTCAGCCTTCAATCAAATCTCCTCAGCCCTTCTTACTCATCTATTTCTGTGTCTATAGATCTGTCTGTTCTGGACATTTTAAATAAATGTGATTGTAAAATATGTGCTTTTCTGTGTCTGGCCTCTTTCACTTAGCATGTTTTCAAGGTTCACCCTTGTTGTAGCATGTATTAGTACTTCATACATTTTTTATTACCAAATAATATTCCATCAGTGGTTATACCACATTTTATTTATCCATTCATCAATTGATGGACATTTGAACTGTATAAAAGATTTTGGCTATTATAAATTATGCTATGAACATTTATGTACAAGTTTTTGGGTGGACATATGATCTTAATTCTCTTGGGTATATACCTTGTGGAGAAATTGCTGATTTATATGTTAACTCTATGTTTAACTATTTGAGGAAGTTACGGACTATTTTCCAAAGCAGCTACACCACTTTACATTCCCACCAGCAGTGTATGAGGTTTCCAGTTTCTCCACATTCTTGCTAACACTTGTTACCTGTCTTTTTAATATTTTTGTATTCTGACGAGGAATGACATCAAAAATATGTGGATTTGCTTCTGCAGATTTAGATTTTCACATTGAAGTCAGAGTGCCTCCTGAACTTTCTATCAGGTCAGCCGTGCTCATGTACAGGGTGGGGTGGAATAAGTAATAGTTTCAATTTGCGGTCACGTTTGCTTGAAGAAATGCCCTCCTTTAGGTTGGCATCTGTGGAACGCTTCCACTCCCCTTCAGGACACAGGAAGTCACAACTGAAAATTGACCCCACTTTAAAAACAAGAACAAGATCCATGCATTTTAGGGACCCTGCCTATTTTCATTCATCTTTGTGAATTCATCTGTTGAACAGAACTGGGACTGTTAAGGAAGATTTGGAAAAAGAGCAAAACAATCAAAAAGAGGCAGTGGAATCTGGGAACCCAAGAGAAACACAGTCATGTCAGAGCAAAGCAAATTCCTATGTCCTCAGTAAAGAGGCTTTACTGAGGGCCCATCAGAGCCGGCCTCAGGCGGGAAGGCCTTATGTGGCTACAGGAACCTGGTCTACTCTCTCAACCTCCGGCTGCCTGGTGCCTTAGAATAGTGCAAGTGCAGGTTTTGCAGGAGGGTTGTGATATTTAGGGCCCAGTCCAGTTCAAACACATAGTAGAAGGCTGGGCCAAGAGAGAATGGGCTGGTAGATTGATATGGGCCTGAAAATCTTTTACTGAAAAATATCTTCTATCCAGTCAACCAGATGTGCTCAAATGGATCTACAACAGAGCATGTGGAAGCTGTACAAGGACAATCCATAGTCCTACTCTCATGGGCTCCTGGTCACTAACATGTGGTCAATGTAACAAGTTTTATCAGAATCGCTTTTTAATTAAAAATCATTTTTTTAAAAGAAATGTTGAAGGTATTGGAGATAGAGGTGGCAGAGCAGTATCCTTTTATGACTATTTGGATATAAATTCATCTGAATATATTTGTTTTTATTTAAGGAGTAAGTTGCCCACTAATATAAGAAGAAATCATCACATGAGCTTACAAAAAATAGGAAAAAAGATACACAAGAAATACAGAGCAAAGGGGTTCTGCTCTGGGCCATGATAATAATGAGTGTGTAGAATGGAATTTAGCCTTGGATCTACTTCTTTCAAAGGTCTGAATGATTATCTCTTTCTGAATGACAGGTGATTCAGATACCAGGAAAAAGTTCCCTTTAGGTTAGTGGTATTTGTGTTCTACAGGGGTCAAACCGCATAAATAAAGGACTATGTCATGCATACATATCTATATGCGTCACAGAGCACAAAAGCCGATTTTTCATATAACTGAATGTCTAATATCACTGAAATCTTTTCAGAGTTTATTTTCTCATTATTTTTTTTCTGAATTCCTATAGAAAACTCCATAGATGATTTAAACATTCAAAGACGTTTTAGCAGTCAGCAAAATATTTAAAAAATCCGTGGATTGAAACAACAAGCATATGCTATTGCTGATGGGTCTACAGGTCAGTGGGAAGTTCCACAGGGCTCAGTTGTGCTGCAGTTGGTGTGTCAGCTGCTGGCTAGTTGCTCTGGAATGGGCTTGGCTGGATCAATTGAGACTTTAATTCATGTCACTTTTCATGCTCCAACAGATTCACTGTGACTTCTTATCATGAGAGTGGTCATGTTCCAACAGACAGAGAGTGGAAGTACGCAAGACCTCTTGAAACTTTGGCTCAGAACTTCTAATGTCTTCTATTATCCAAAGTAAGTCAAAGGTTAGCCCAGACTTAAGGATTGGGGAAATATACTCCTACTGTTTGTGATGATGGGAGGAGATATAAAGGGACTCACACCTATCAAAGATGTGAATGCTGAGAGGAGTGGGACAGTTGGAGCCATATTTTAAAATCCTGTGTATGTTATCACCATTATTAGGTAAGTGCATATTATCATCATTATTAGGTATACATGTAAGCAGATATATTACTAAATATTCCAGTACTGCAACTTAGCTTCTAGAACGTAATCAGTCAATATGTGTGGCAATAAACCTAAACACCCATCTGATGATTAAATGCCTTCTCTACATCTCCACTAAGGCAATCTCTCCCAAGGTAAGAATCTCAATATATCCTGAATCCTTTTTCAACTGAATCCTAGACCCATATATTCCTATAAATATCTCTACATAGATGACCTAGTAATTCCAATTGACCTGGATAAAATGTAAACATTATTTCCTCCTAAAGCTGTCCCTCTTCTTCCTATGCTCCATATTTCAGTGAATGACAGTTAACCAGTTGCCTAATCCTAATACCATGAAAGCATCTAAGATTCGTACTCTCATTTACCTTCTGTACACAATTGTTCCACAAGTCCTATAGCTCTACCTTAAAATGACTTCAATTCTTGTTTAACCTCTACTTTCCATTGTCCCTGCTTTATTTAAGGTTCTATGCAGTTTTAACCTAAATTATATGTCAACTTTTGGACTTGTCTCCCTGGCCCTGGTCTCACCTGTCTCTAATTCAATTATTCACAATTCTCCTGGAATACATTTACTAAAATGCGAATCTGACCATGGCATCCCTCTAGCTAGATACCAATGGACGTCAATTGCTTTCCACTTGAAAACTCAGGCTCCTTACTATGGCATCAATGTCTTTCCTGTCCCTCCAGTATATTGTCATTTTCCCTCTTTTCTGTGTTCTTGCCCAGCTCCCTATTATCACGGGTGCTTCTATCTGCCCGCAGTGCTCTTCCCTCTATTGTAATATGGAAGGCAGAGCTTATGGTACTTAAGAGCAAGTATTTAGAGTTAGATACCCTGATTCTGGACGTTGAGTTCCCATTTAATCTCACTGAACTACCCTTTTCTTATTTATGAAATGAAAACAGTAATGACATATACTTCATAGGGTTGTTTAGGGTATTAAATGTAATAATTCATGCGAATAGGTTAACATAGTTACTGGCACAAGCATTCCACAATGTTAAGTGTTGATACTAATATTTCTATCTCCTCATTTTTCTATCTCTGAAGGCTTTATTCGTGTTTTCAGACTCAATCCATACATCTTTGTGGACCCATTTTGGACTGGAATTACACTATCATAACCCATTCTCATTCCTCCAGTGGGTTTCCATCAAACCCTGGGCATACCTTTATTACAATATTTATTACACAGCATAGAACTTTCTAACCCCTCAGAAAACTGTAAACATCCTGAGGGAAGGGACGGTGCCTCATTTAGCTTTGAGTCCCTCATACCAATGACTGGTTCACTGCAATGAATATGAACTTTCCTTGTGAAGTTAAAGAACATCAGGGTCCAGCTTTAGTGGCAATAAGTATGTGTAGTCATAGATGAAGAGATTGTTAAGGGACAGAAATTTTTTTAGTTCAGTGGAGTTATTTACTCAGTCAGCTTCTAGGTCATATTCTGGCAGCTGAGTACTGACCAGCATAACAGCTCGTAACTCAGGCATGCCTCAAGAACCTTGTATCACAACAACTGTGAACCAGCAAAACCTTGGCTTAAGACAAAGACAGCTGACTTTGATTCTAAACCATTCAGTTGATTCCAAACCCAGGGTCAGTCAAGGAATCCTGTATAGGTTGATTTATTATGAAAAATATAAAAATTGAGAAACTGAAATTTTGGGAAGTAACCATCATCAACATCTGATGGGAATGTGATGTACACATTTTGTTGAATCTGCCAGTTTTTATAAATTTCCAACAGCAATAAGCATGAGAATGAGGTCCATTTCCCATTTTAATCATGCAGGCTTTCAAAGCAGCCCTTTATTAGTTTGATTCCTTTGCTCTTTCTAGAAATATCACTATTTTTGGTGTTAAGAATATGCTCTTTAACCTTGAGACAGTATCTACAATTTGTAGAGGAGATTGTTTTCCCCTATCTTTTATTTCTTATTCAAATCCCCTGAACTTGCTCATCGATCAGGAAATGCACTAGAGGGGCATAATTTTAACAATACGTTCAACCTCCAAATTTCCTAGCAGGATTTTTCAGCCTGAGAAGTCTCATTTTCATAAATAAATCCTTGCTTTTGAGTCCAAATTATTTCTGTGACTCTTCCTCCTGTTTGCTCTGGGTTATCTGGCAATTAATGGTATAATTATTTGTAGACAAAGGAACTTGAGAGAAGTCCAGAATTTCTGTCTGCCAATTTGTAGTTTGATTTTCTAAATCTAGCCCTTTGCTTTCCTTCTTATTTATCTCTCTTAAAAACTTACCAGTCCAACCCATTTCCTCTATTTGTCTTTATTTCAAAGAACATGGTTTATATTTAATATTTAACTACTGTGAAAACACTTCTGACTCCTGTAGAGGGAGTAATATTTCACCATCTTAAGTATATTTCTGAGGGCTATACAGGAAGAATAATGTGAACTAGAGTGAAAATTTTGAATGGTTCTACTCTTTCATGACTGAACAGACAAATTGTATTGCATTTGTGTTCCCATATACTGTTTCTTCATGAAAGACAAACCATTTAGAAAAAGAAGGTGTCTTATAAGGTAATTTCAAAAAGCTCTTGTTACCTAATAGTTTTATGTTTTATGCTTATTTGATCTTCTTATGTAATTATTTATTGTATTGCTTTGTTATACATAATAAAATAATTTTATTATAAAATGAATGAGAATTGACTTTATTTGGAGTAAATATCTGTACAAATTAAACTTGCTGTTTAAGCTCAAATACTATGAAATGGATGAAAACACGGAAACACATATATATGTATATACCTGGACTCTTCCCCTCACACATATGTATCGAGTTTTTCTTAACTAGGATCACAGAATACTGAAACCACACTGACACATATTTTACCTCCATACTGTATATAAACATAATATATGACTATATTTATGTTTATTCTCTCTCCTCTCCCACAAATGACACCCCATTGACTCTTTCCTTTTCTTTGAATTTATATATTTCCCCCAAATTTTATACAAAATATGGTCAAATGTGGCATTAAGTCTTTTTTTAAAGCCCATGTATATTGGAAATTATCATGCTATTCTTGCTGTTAATTTCCTACTTTTATTTACTCTGTGTTATGCTAGAAATAAATTAAGAAAAACATATTTCACCACTGTTAGACGGCTTCCTTTTAGGTGCCACCAATAGAAGTGAGACTCCAAAGGGACAGGAAAGAAAGTACATGGTTACTCTTTTATTTGCTACGCCTATCAGTATCCTTCTGACAAAGGAATTTAATCCAGCAGCAGCAAATGACTCTAGCTTCCAACTTCTTTCAGCAGTCTTAGAACTAGTTCACCTGCCCTCACGGGCACTAGCACTAGCTACGCTCAGCAGTCCTCTCTCCTGGAAATCTGATCCACAGGACCCCTCTTATGATTGCTTGTGTTTGAGCAGTAGCTGAGCAATACTCACTCCACAGAAATCTCATCCCCCTTTTCAAGGGGTCTCCTCTCAGCTCTTGTAATACCAGGAGCAACCAAGGGTCAACCCTCCTCATTGGTATGATTTCATCCCTGCAAACCCCTTCCTCTGAAATTCTAGATTTTCATAACTTTATCTTCTTCCATTTGTTCCCTTCAAGTCTTATGGGTAAGAGTTACTTTTTGAAGTTATTACTTCTATGTTACCATAATCCCATTTCTGCTTTTTCATCATTCCACACCTGTTTGACAATACTCTAAGTTAAATGCTCACTGTTGAGTTATCTAGTGTGACTCTCACTTTTCTTATTAGTTATATATATATTATCAGTAGTGGTCCTAGAGAACAGATACTCAAAGTTAGGGATCCTGGATGATTTTGGCCATAACCTTGGCCTTGAACAAAGAATTGAATTCCTTACAAATGTTAAACTGGATACTAGTAATTCTTCGCAGGCATTTTTGTTACAATTTATTAATAGTGTATCCCAGGAATTTGATGTAGGTTTGATACTCCAAAATTAATTGAGATCCTTAGGGAGAGAAAGAGCAGAATCCTTATTCTTACAACAAAATATAACCCAGAAAAAATGAAATTTTATGGGTTTTCTTGAATTGTTTTTTCTCCTTGAACTCCACAGGGTGCTTATATAAAAGACTGGAAAAAAGTTGGAGAAAATGTTCTTTATGATACAGAACTGTGTGTGGAGAATAGGATTCCAAGCAGTGGAGAGACTCCTTTTGTAATAGGGAAGAACAAATCTGACTCCATATTGGATCCGTTTCTTTTACTTTAATTTTTGCATTCTATTGCTTTTGCTACAAGTTAATCACTAAAAGGGTGTTGCTTATAGCTTAAAGTATACATAATGGCCCATCTCCAGGAACCCTGCCTCACATGCCTGAGTGTTAAGCTAAAATACCTTTGTTTAATCTCACAGGAAACACCCTGACCAGGCCCACCTGTAAATGGCAGCAGGAAAGAAGAAATTAACACATCTCCTCAAGTCTGACCAGAACCAGGAAAAATCTGCAACAACTTGTTGCCTTTTTTTACTTTACCTCCTTACCTCCCACTCTTTGCTCTATAAAAGAAACTAGCATCCAAACCTGGGCAAGATGGTTCTTTGGAACACTTGTCCACCATCTTGTTCTGCTGGCTTTCCAAATAAAGTCATTGTTCCTTGCCCCAACACCTCCTCTTGATTTATTGGCCTGTTGTGCAGTGAGCAGTATGAGCTTGGACTAAGTAACACTTTCCTCTTTATCCTCTAGGGAACAAAAGTCTTAATATCTGTGGGAAAGGGAAAAAACCACTGTTGTACTTAGGGCATTTGTGAAAACCCATTGCAACTGAGGAAAGAGAACAGAAAAAAAGAGTTCCTCTCCTAGAGGGGAGGCAGGGAGAAATGTGTGCCACGCTCAGAACTACAGCCAGGATACAAGCAGGACCATAGTGCAGGATATGCCCCAAAGACACAGTGCCAGTGCAGCTAAAGGTGGAACAGAACTGAAGGCAAAAGGCAAAACAAAACAAAACCTCTGGAAATCAGCTACCTCTTTAAATAAGAGGTATAGCTATTGAGATCTGAAGAATGTAATGCACTGACAGTAACCATAGCAACAAAAAAACCCCTCAATATCAGTGGAATTTCTAACTACATTAAATCAAAACTCATCACTAAAAACCACGTAGAAAAAAAGAAAGGTGTGCCCATTTCCAGTTATAAAAGCTGTTTATCTCAGTCTTTACTATCCTGCACAAAATGTCTAGCTTTTAAGAACTAAACATATTAAGGAATGTAAAATGCAAGAAGAAACCAAACACTATCAAGAAACAAACTAATCGTCAGGACCAGGCTCATGAATAGCACAAAAGTTATGATTAATTGACAGAATTTATAAGAACTATGCTTAATATTATAAAGATTCTGATGAAAATGTTGTAAACACATAAGATCAGATAGGAGGTTTCAACAGAGAGATGGGGACTAATAAGAAGTGATCAAAAGGCAGTGCTAGAAACAGAAATGAGCAGTGCCTTTCGCTGTCTCATCAGTAGACTGGACACAGAGGAGGAAAGAATCAACAAACTTGAAGATTTGTCAATAGAAATGACCAAACTGAAATAAAAAAGCAGAGAGAAAGGGGGAACAAAACAAAACATCATGACATGTATTGAACAATATCAAATGGTCTAACATATGTGTAATTAGAATCACAGAAAGAAAAGTGAAAAAAATAGTAGTGAAGGAATATTTGAAGAAATGATAGCTGAGAACATTCCCAAACTAATGACAGACCTCAAACTATAGATCTGAGAACCTCAGAGAACTCCAAGCAGAATAAATACCAAGAACAGTACATCTAGGCATATCATGTTCAAACTGCTAGAAACAAAAGTCAAATAGAAAATCTTGAAAGCAGCCAAGGGAAAAACAGACACATAGCATACAGAGTAACAAATATAAGAATGACAGAAGACTTCTTGTATGAAACAATGCAAAGTAGAAGGAAAGAAAATGTCATCTTTAAAGTGATGAATCGAAAAACAACACAAACAACAATATATCAATCCAGAAGTCTATGCCTAAAGAAAGTATGTTTCAAAAATGAAGGAGAAATGACTTTCTTACACATACAACCACTGAGAAAATTCATTTTTGGCAGCCCTCTACAAGTGAAGTGGTATAAAAGTACTTGAAAATCTTATAAATTAAATGTGTTCAATGCATTAAACTGTACAGCAACCTCTAAATACATTTTTAAGAACCTTCATTATTTTAAAAATACCATTTAAAATAGTTAAAAAAAGGATTCATTATTATCTTGTAAAATATCTGCAATCTGAATACTGAAAAACAAAACACTAATAAAATAAATGAGGAAGGCTTAAATAAATAGAGGGCTATACAATTTTAGTTTGTTGGCAGAATTCATCATCACATTACCCGCTCTTACTTTCAAACAAACCTTGATATGTCGAGCCCTTTTCTCTTGCTTCCAGCCTGTTTGACTTCACCTCTGCTGCACCTCTTCTGCCTCCAGACAGTTATCTGATTTTTAAGGCCTAGTGTGATTAGATTAGGCCTATCTAGGTAATCTAGAATACTTCTATCTTGAGGCCCTAACTTCAATCATATCTTCAAGGGTCTCTTTCACCATGAAATATAACATTTTCACCAGTTCTGACAGTTTGATTGTTTACATATTTGGGGGGGGCTATTATTCCGCCTACCACAAAAGGACTCATAAGAAGACTGAAATAAAAATGCTAGAAATCATACACATGTACACATACACACAAAAACACCCCATATATATAAAATATGGTATATATTATAATATGATATATATACACACTAAATTTAGGTGTGAGGGGGGTTTTAACCCAAGCATAAGATTAGTTTCAAATGCTAGTTAATAAACCTATTCTCTTTATTTTCTTTTTTAACACAGAAGCTGGTTATCTAGGACCTACATGTGAACAACTTCATATGCATATTTTTTGTACTTGCTTTACTTTGGTCAGTATGATACATTATATTTAAGGTACTTGAACACTGTGGATTCCACTAATAAGTGTATGAATGATTGAAGCTTTGTAAATTAAGGGGTGCTTGCATGAATATAGTTATTATATATACATATAGTGTTTTCAAAAATCTTTTCAATGACATGATCATAACACAGGAAGAATCAGCAAATTTGAAAATAGGTCAATATAAATTATTAAAATAAAACAAAAGGAGAAAAAATGTGAAGAAAGTAGCAAACAGTCATGGGACAATATTTTACATCAAATATATATGTAATCGGAGTCTCAAATGGAGGGGAAGGAAAAACGTTTGCTAAAAACTATTTGATGTGCTAATGGTCAATAATTTTCCAAAAATAATAAATGAAAACAAACCATAGATCCATGAAGCTCAGAAATCCTTATTCAGAATTTGAAAAAGAAATAAACAAAACAAACCAGACCAAACTAAAAGAAACAGACACACACACATAGGCGTATCATAGTCAAACTTCTGAAATATAAAGATAAAGGAATAACCTTGAATGTAGCCAGAGAAAAGAAACATAAAATACAGAAGAAAAAAATATATGCATTGCCATAGATCTCTTTTCAGAGCCTGGGCAAACTAGTAAGAAACCAAACATCTTTAAAGTTTTAAAATACTGAAAGGGGGGATAAAGCAAAGAACAAAAAACTACCCGGTCGGAGTTCTATAATTATAAAAAATATCTTTCAAAAATAAGTCAAGTGAAGACTTTTTCAAACAAACAGACATAAGAGAATTAAATGCCAGAATAACTTAACAATAAGACATACTGCAGGAATTTATTCAACCATATGATCATTTCAATATTTGCACAAGTACATTTGAAAGGCTCAACTTTTACCCATTATAAAAAACTATTAGAGAATTGAAGGGAATTTTCTCAACATAATAAAAAGCATCTATGAAAAACCCACAGGTAACATCATATACTGAATTATTAAATACTGAATACTTTCTCTTTAAGATTGAGAACCAAGCATATATGATCCTGCTCTCTTCTTCTTTTCAGCATTATACTAGAAGTCCTAATCATTGGCACAAAGAAATAAAAATAAAAATCACTGACACAAAGAAAATCATCGAAATAAAGGAAATAAAATGAATAAAAATAATTTTCATGAACAGTTTTATGAAACCTGCAAAACAACTCCTAGAACAAGACAATTCATTTAGCAAGACCACAAGGTAATACTAATATGTAAATATCAATAGTATTTTATAGCATGCATGTAAACAATGAAACAAACAAAATATTTACACAGGTTTGAGTAAAAATTCAGTACATCTCCACTTAACACTGCGGTTAGTAAATATTTAAGGTGAAGTGTAATAAAGTATGCAATTAACAAGGAATTAACAATAAGATGGATAAAGTTATGGATTTTTGTCATGATAAATGGTAAAGTATATAGTTGGCAGAATGTAGTTGGGTCTACTGAGGTTCAGGGTAAACTTGAATGCAATGATGTGCTTACCAAGTAGGTGCTTTGAAGGACCTAGTCAGCAAAATACTTCACTGCTATGGTTGTAATAGTAGCTATAAGGACTGTAGGAGCAGTGTGGCTATTTGTGACTGTACTGGAGAGATCACAAACAGAAAATAACAAGTTCTGACTTTTAAACCTCTAGCTTAAATTATTATCAAGGGATTAGAGTGCATCTTTGTTGCTCCTGAAAGATTCTCTAATTCCTTATATACACAAGGATGACCCTACTGATAATTACACTGAAAATACATTTGTTTGAGTTGCAGAATTACAATGTGAGTTGAATTTACAGATTTGATGAGTCCGTTATGTGATAATCAAGGCATTGATACAGATGAAATGGGGTTCTGAAAATTGGTGGGAATAGTGGATGGATTTGCGTGAGGCTAAGAATTTTGAAACTTTGAGTCTTTCTTAGTCTCTGAGTCTCTTCATAAACATCCTGCCTTCCAATATCAAAGAAGGCTAACCTGCTCTTTCTCTGTCTAAACATAGTGTAATAAATTCACACTGTTGAAATAGGTAGTGCAGTTTTAATTTCCTGATAGCATGCTGACTAATACACAATTCTGATAGATCCCTTTTTTATTCTTTATAAAACAGTATCAAGATGTGAGAAAAAGTGATAATAATAATTATTCATCTCCTTCCTAATGTCTGGATATTATTTATTCCTTATTTCCAGACCACATCACAGATCACACTTTACTAAAGAGTCTAGTATGTTAAACAATATAAAAATTTCATATTTCTTAAATATAAAGACAATCTTTTGATATAATACTGACAACTAATGATATTCTTTTATGCTCTCTTTTCTATATTTTTTCTTGCAGCAATGGCAGTTATTTGCAAAGCCAACTAACCAAATTAAACTTATTAGACTTGTAGACCTGAAGGCCACGTGGTCTCTGTTACAACTACTCAAACTGCCATTGTAGCACAAAAGCAGCTATGGACAATATCTAAACAAAGGGGCATGGTTATGTTCCAATAAAATTTAATTTACAAAAACAGGCAGCTGGCCCCTGGGAAGTAGTTTGCCTACCCCTGATATAGGCACTATATCTGATAATCATTTTTAACGTCTATGACCAATCGAATTCCAAATTCAAATCAGTCCAACAAACATTTATTGAATACATGCTATTTACCTGCCATGGTAAAAGGCACAAATCTTATCTCTGAAGCAAGTTTCATAGGTACCTACCACTATATACTGTTAAATTAATTACACAAGGAGACCATCAGACTGAGGTTGTTTGATGCCTTAGGCAGCCTACATAAGCAAACCAAAACCTGTCTGTAATGCCTCAAGGTGAAGAAATGAAAATCTAAGGACAACCAATCACAAACAGCCAACTAGGCTTTCCCAAATAAGGCAATTGCTTAAGCTACAGCCAATCAAATAATTTCCTTGATTTGCTTCTGCCTCTTCTCTAGGATGTATAGGGTCTTTCCCCTAGCTCCTGTCAATGGGGCACCTCTAACCACTTCTGGTTTGGGACTGCCCAATCCAGACTGATTTTTGCTCAAATAAACTCTTAAAAATTTTAATATGCCTCAGTTTGTTTTTCAACAATACTGTTACTGTCTCATTATAAAAAGCCTCCTACTTGGTCTTCTGTCTAATCTTTTTCTACACCATCCAGATTGTATTCATTGACAAGATTTGAAGATAATTTCTCTTAATATCTCACAGATACTCTGTGCTACAAAGATTATGCCAACATAGTCCAATTCATGGCTAAAGAGAACTGTCACCATGTCTCAGAGGCCATCTGACTTCCTTTGTTGTTGCAGTCTTATTTCTGAAGAACACAGAACCTAAGTAAGAAGAATTATACAGTACAATTGCCACACTGTTGTTTCCAGAAAGGTCATTATCTGTAGTGTAAATAGTATTATTTACAACATTGAAATATATAGTTATAATGCTATTATATGAATATATATATATATAAATAAAATAATTGGCTCTTGCCTTGGCCACTTATGATTCCAGTAATATAACGCATGCCTCACTGGGCCCTGCTGATGCCATCTGCCAGCATCTCCATTTGATAAAACAAGAGCTCAAAGCAACAACACTGGATGTTGATTTTTGCTAATGAAGAAAGAGCCCCAAGACCTGACTGACCTTTACTTATCCAGAATCATTTTAATTTAGCAAAATTTGTTCTGCTTTGGATTGAAAAAATTGACTTTCTTATTTCTATTGTCCTGTCATGGAGGGAAAAATAAACAGTAGAGGTACACAGAGCCATCCGGTCAACATAAGGTACCCTTGTTGCCTTTCTGCAGCTAAGGAGCATCAGAAATGGAAATCTGTAATACCATGGGCACTTCCCCTCCTCTGAAACTGGTCACCCTGACTGTCTTTGTGTTATTGAGTGTGCTTTACATGTTCACCACATTCCTGCTCAATCAGCAACTTTTGAGAAAATTCTGTGTGCCTCTCAGTGCAGATATGGGCAGGCAGCCAAGGCATTAGTCAGATAAATATCATTGCATTTCGAAAATCCTTTTCTTCCCCCTAGAGTCTTCTTTTGCACCTTCCTTCTTCATGATCCTTGTCCCTTGAATTACTTTCATTCATAGGCTCTTATATAGAAGGCTCTTAGTGCTCCAGGGTGGGTCAGGGGACTGGCAATCACAATTGCTCTGTATGATGTAGAAGACTTTACAGGAGTCATGGCTCACAAAAGGTAAATATTTTTAAAGCTATCTTAGAGAATTCTAAACCTAAAGGAGGTCTTTTGGTGAACTTAGTCCATTGGTTCCCATGGCAGGTGGTTACAACAGATTAACTGAGCATTGCCTACCCTAAACACAAGTTCTCGGGCTCCCCCTAGACCTGTTAAATCAGATTCCCTCATGTTTGCATGTTTCAAAATCATGATGATTTTGATGAGCAGTCGGGTTTGTGAACTGGTACTACATTCACCCCACCTTTTTTTTTTTTTGCGGTACGCGGGCCTCTCACTGTTGTGGCCTCTCCCGTTGCGGAGCATAGGCTCCGGACGCACAGGCTCAGCGGCCATGGCTCACGAGCCCAGCCGCTCCGCGGCATGTGGGATCTTCCCGGACCGGGGCACGAACCCGTGTCCCCTGCATCGGCAGGCGGACTCTCAACCACTGCGCCACCAGGGAAGCCCTCACCCCACCTTTTAATGCTCAAATCTCTCTTTCAGAAACCCCACTATTTGTTTCTCTAGCTTTGCTTTAGATGTTTTCAGTGACAAGAAACTCACTATTTCTTGGCGTAGACTTGTCTACTTGTGATTGTTTTGAGAAGTGCTACCCTTTACCAAAACAAAAGGTGCCTTTGAATTGATACTAACTCTAACCCTTAGATCTATGAAGGCAAAATTTAACCCTTTCCCTCCCATTTAAATACTCTATAGTTATTTGAAAACACTTAACTTCCTGAGTCTTCTCTCCCAGATGGCTATGCATCCTGACAAAACCCGTTTCCCAGAATCCTAGCTTCTTTTTTACCAAATTTTGCCAAATATATTCCCACTGCTAGAGTTTCAGTGGCCTTATCCTTACAGTTCTCTTATAATTTACCCCTTTGAAGGTTTTATTTTTTAATATCTTATTTCCAGTTACTTCTTCTAACAGATGGAGAGTATGTTTTTCTGTAATCTTTTGAAAAAGAAATTTCAGATCAGCTTTTATCGATGTGATTTCCATACCTCAATCATAATATAAGTTGCTCAAGAACAAGAATATGATTTCTCAAACAGAATCTGAAGATTTAGAATGGGTTATAGTTGAAGGCATTAAGAATATATATGGTGCAAATTCCCACACTCAGATCCATTGCAGGGATAAGACAGCAGAGATCCTGGTAGGCTAAGAGATTTCCTCCTGTCTTCTAGTACAAAAGCTACTTCTATGAATAAGACTGCATTTATATAATGCATAGAGCTCAGGCTAGCATTCTAGAGGAATTTTTTAAAAACTTATTATAGTCTTTTCAGCTAATTTTTTGAAGTCAAATGTTTCACATACTTCTCTAGAAAAAAGCGTTGAGCCGTCTTGCAATTTTAGATCAGCATTTCCACACAGTCATAGTGTGTTGGAGGTAAAAGCTTCTTACCCATTTGAATTGGAATTGTATCCTCCACTTTACCTGTCAGGACATTGTAGACATTTTTTTTAACATCTTTATTGGAGTATAATTGCTTTACAATGGTGAGTTAGTTTCTGCTTTGTAACAAAGTGAATCAGCTATACATATACATATATCCCCATATCTCCTCCCTCTTGCATCTTCCTCCCACCCTCCCTATCCCATCCCTCTAGAAGATCACAAAGCACCAAACTGATCTCCCTGACATTCAATTTTATCATGCCTCTCTTGCATGCACTTATTTTGACTTGAACAGTAGGTTAATCCTATGCAATACCCAGACCTGGCACATAGGTACATATATATAACAGACGTATACAGATTAAGTTATCTGAGGTACCTAACATGTGAAGTAGTGATACAGTATTTTAGTAGTTTGGAGTAGTTTCCGAATCAGCCTGCCTGCTTCAAATCTCCAGTTTACCACTTACAAGCTCTGCACTATTAGGCAAATCATTTAATCTTCTGTAACATGGCTTCTTCAGCTGCAAAATGGACCATGTAATTTTGTTGAGAAACTCAAATGAGAAAATGAATGAAAACTTTTAGCAAAGGGTCTAATACGGTTAGCTATCATTATTTTATACAGACTGGGAACTAGGACCCATGTCTCCTGGAATGAGCATGGGGCTATTGCTATTGTACCATTCTGCTACCTTTCTGCTGTGCCTTCCTGGTCCACACCCTCTGGAGCTTCACAAGTGAAAGCCTCACTGGAGCTGTTAGTGGGCACTAGATGAGCCACTGAAACATCTCAACTTCCTACTTGACCCCCAACACTTCTTATAAGGTAAATATAAAGAAACCTCTACCTGTGAGATGACACTCCCCTCATCATATAAAACAAATTGATTGTGAATAAGGCTGGGTTCTCTTATGACCATTTAGTAACAACTCATAGGGAATCAAAAATGAGAGAATCAAATTACATGATTACTTAGGCAAATGATAGCCTGGTATCCCAGCTGATAATCTTTGCAAATTCTGATAGTGTTGTGCAACTGGTTGGCCATCCAAGTATATGGCTCTTGTTTATGGAATCATCCATCACGAAAATTCACACATGAGAGGAACCTGGGCCACTCAGCATCTCCAGGCCCAGATAAGTTTCACATTTACAACAGCGATCTTCTACTTTCAGGCTTAGATTTTTTTTAAGCCTTAGAATTCTGGTGGCTGTGTGGCTGTGCAGAGAGCAGGATATTCCCTTTTTCATTTTTTTTTTTTTTAAAGACAACATTTACTTATGACTCAGGGATGCTCTGGAAAGAATCAGTTAAGAGTTTCACATACACATTTTTTCAGAGTTCAGTCTTGCCTCACGTGCCTCAGAATAATTTGGGTGAATTTTATGAAAAGAAAAGCACAGTTCCTGAATCTATCCAAGATCTTCTGAACTGAAACCTCAGGAATAAATCTCAGGAATGTCTTTATCTTTTTTTTTCAATTCCCCTGGATAATACTGAAATACACCAAATTTGAGAATTAAGAAACTGGTAGTTAGAGAAATGTGATAATGTATGAGGAAATAATTGGGTTCGCTACAGCAACAAATGTTATTATAATAACGAATACAAAGTTGGGGGCCCAGCTATTTAGGTGTGTGGAGGTGGCCTTGGCTCTAAAATTGTAAAAAACAAAACAAAACAAAAAAGCATAAGAAATACATAAGAAAACATTTCATGGTTAAGTATTAAAATGAATTATACTGATGACAAGTCCTAGAGGGTATCAGTCATCATCATCATAGATGCTCATGGTTTGGGAAGGAGGGGATTTAATGTGAGGCAGGTCTTAAAATGTGATCAGGATTTTGATTGGATGGATGACAGAGAAAATAGGTAGTGTAGTGAGGGAAGGAATGGTAAGGATAAATGTGAAGTTGTAATCAATATAAGGTTTAGATTAATGGAAAGTTGAGAGGATGTATTGACGATAAAGATTATACACATTTGTGTGAGTGCTTCCAAAAGTCATAATGACAAGGTCTGAGATCCAGCGATTTCAAACGGCATTGCTGTATTTTCGAGAAAAGGTGGTCTCTTGATCCAGCATAGAGAATGTATACATCTTTTTGTAATAGTGAAATCTGACCACACATTTGACCAGTAGAGTCCCTTGTCCCCACCCAAGACTCTGGTCTGGAAATAGGTGGACCAGCTTCATTTTGGGCAAAAGGAGTTGGTAAACATATCCAAGGCAGAAGGAAGCATTTGTGACAGCAACGTGACCCTATTCAAAGAGCAAGGGGATGTGAAAAAGGGAAAAATAAGTTGAAAGCCAGAGATTTACCTGCCTCTTCTTGTCTCTTTACCTGTGTCTCAAAGGACCACTCCTTGCTCTGCAAACCCGAGCGGTACCTCTCTAGTAATCCATGTGTGCAGCTGGATCAATCTACAAAGAATAGTTTTATAAAATATTGTTGCTGAAATGGGAACTGGCAGCCTCATTCATTTTAAATAAGACTAAAACATAGATTCACATTCTTTTTCAAGGTTTCAGATTGCATTTAATATTTCTTATGCTAAATCCCAGATTGCTTGAAAAACCCACGGAAGATTAAACACATGTTCTTTTTTTATACTCTTGTAACATTAGAAAAATAAAGTTTTTGCCTTTCCTTTTTTTTTTTTTTTCATCCTTTACCCAGGTCAGTGTCATTCATCCACACTGCTCTGGGACTGTGCTAGGTGGCCAGACAGCATATAAGGCATGACATGGACAAAATTCAGCAGCTAAGAAATTTGGTTGAGATTCAAATACTTCAGTGGCAAGGAAGATGTTGTGTTAGAGAAGACTCCAGTGGGCATAAAAGACCCACGTGTTGTAGAAAGGCCAAAAGTCTCCATAATCTTAGAAAGGTACTATCAGCCTTATTTCATGCCTTGGCCTAGGAATGACAGGGTGATTCCTATTCTTCACTGCAGTTTAAAATAGAATATTCACGCACTTGCTGTGTTCTGTAGTGGATGTCTGTTATTATTTTAGCCATGCAACTTAAAATACCCCTTCTTTTGTAAAAATGCCCTCACTCCCCTCTGAGGAACTGTAGCTCCTATTATCTCAAGTGCTGTGCTTGGGAGAAGCTGACCCCACTTCCAGCTCCAGAGAGAGGCATGTGACTTAGGATTAAGCCTCTCCCTTAGCCACAAAATTTGATGCACAGGTAGTTAGGGAACCAACTTAGAACCGATAAAACTAATCTTAGGATGTATTTGGGATGAGCAAGAGAGGGACATATTTGTTTCTCCTAGAATTTCTCTAGCCATCTCCCATCACAAAGTAAGAGTCTGTCTGAGAATGGGGTCAATGCAAAGAAGAAAGTGGGGCCCACATATAGGGAGAAAATAAATTGCTAATATATGCCTCGATGTATACAACACATGAAGATAAATGTTATCTTTGATTTTGTGTGTGTGTATGTTTATGAAAAAAACAGATTTTATTTCAAGCCATTAAGATAGGACTCAAAGGTATATTGCTAAGTGTCAGTGGTAGGCTGGCAAATGTTTATAGCTGGCTCTGCAGGGAGGGAGAGGAAGTGGAGCTGGGGTGGAAATAAATCTCCAGTTTATAATGTTTGCCAATCTCTGTAGTGTAAATGTTCTACCGTGCCAGTTTCGAGCTACCAGCCTGATGTGACTGAACATGGACCTGGAAAGAGATATGTATAATTGGCTCTTGCAAGCTCATAAGAACCAGCTCTCAAATATTACGCTCTTTTTTCAATCTGTAAAATGTTGCTATGACAAGATGATTCCTGGAACACTTCCTCCTTCGTTTGTCAGTAGAGGATGAAAAATAATATACCCACTAAAACTGTAGTAGGAGTAGATTTAGAATACTTGAAATATTTCATAAAACTTGTATTAATGGAAGGTAGTACGTGTTAGATGCACAAGCATGGGGGTCAGAGAGACTTAAGCTCTTAAGCATTTAGGCTTCTCTGTCACTGTAGGAACTTGGGAAAGCCGCTTAACTTCTCTGAGTCTCATTTTACACATCTATAAAATTGGGATGTACTAATACCTAATAATGGAGTTGATAAGAGAACTAAATGCGATGTTCTATATGAAAGGGCTTAGCATAACGCCTAGAACATGGTAAGTGCTTAATAAATGATAATTATCATAACTCTTAATAAGCAATCCACTACTTTTTCTCTCCTCTTCTTCTAGGGGTCCTATTATATATAAGTCACTGGTAATTGGCTCATAGGTTACTGAGGCTTCGTTCATCTATTTTTTACTCTTTTCAGATTGAGTAATTTCTATTGATCTGTTTTCATTATCCCTGACCCTATTTTCTTTTGCTGCTGCAATTGGCTATTAAGACCATCAGCGCATTTGCCAATTCATATATTTCACTTTGAGGTCCTAGAATTTCCATTTTCTTCTTTTTCAAGTAATTAATTTCTGTGTTGATTTTCACCTTGATATCTCTTCTTTTCTGCTAACTTAACACCTGTGTCATAGTGACGCCTTTTTCTATTGACTGCTTTTTCTCTCAGTCCTAGCTAAAATTGTTCTGTTTCTTCACATTTCTAGAAAGTTTTGACTGTATATTGGACATTTTAAATGGTACATTGTATACTCTTGCTTCTGCTGTCTTCCTCTAAAGTGTTCATTTTTACTCTTGTAAACAAACTATTAGTTAATCACATTGAAATTGTACATTGCTTATACTTCGTAAGTTTTTTTTTTTCAGATTTGCCCTTAATCTTTTGGTGAATTCTTAGTCCTGGGACCAAGTCTTTATTTCTAAGGCTTAGCCCCTCTGGTGTTTCAATGGAAATCCCGACGTTTTTTACCACACCTATTTAATTTTGTAGGATTCAAACTCCAAACTCTTTATTCATTTTTCCCTGTTGTGGTGAGTAGCTAAAATTTCTACTCAGCACTTTCAGTTTTGCAGTGATTGTTTTCTGTTGGGTTTCTGGAGGTTCTCCTGTAATGTGAAATTCAGGGGGCAGCTATGGATTTGAGGGTAGTTCATATGTAAATGCTGGGGCTGCCCTTTCTTTTTCTGAGTTTTTGTCTCAATTTCCAGCCCCTATGGCAGCTGCAGTCTCTGTCCTCTATCACATCACACCTACAAGCTTGTGGTTTTCTAAAACAGTTGTATACTATAATAATGTGGAGTGCCCTCCAAGGATAAAATCTGTAAAACAAATACGTCACACAGTCTTTTCCTTCATTCAAAGCTCAATTAGCCTCGTGGTTTTGCCTGCTTTTTTGCCATTTTATAGTACTTGCAAACAGTATTTTTACGAATTTTTTCCAAAGTTTTAAATTTTTATTTAAGGGGGGTTAATATAATACAAGACACTCTGGAGTTACTGAAACTGGAATCAACCCATTCCCTTTCAATTTCTAACATTATTAGGAAGTTTCTTTGTTTCTCATCTACTGAGCTTTCTCTTTATTGTACTCAAGAAATATTATGCTTTTAAAAATATTATCTTTTGGGCTTCCCTGGTGGTGCAGTGGTTGAGAGTCCACCTGCCGATGCAGGGGACACGGGTTTGTGCCCCGGTCTGGGAAGATCCCACATGCCGTGGAGCAGCTGGGCACGTGAGCCATGGCCACTGAGCCTGCGCATCTGGCGCCTGTGCTCCACAACGGGAGAGGCCACAACAGTGAGAGGCCCGCGTACCGGAAAAAAAACCCAAAAATTATCTTTTGCATTTCTGGTGATTTAGACTAGGTGAGACCATAGCTTATGCTTAGTATTTTGGATGCATAAAACTTTCCAAATATAGTTATTAAATGGCTCTTTGGTAAGCACTGCCTCTAACTGCACTAAAGTATTTTTGTGATAATGAGTTTAGTTTATATAAGTATCAGTTTTTCCTACCTACCACTAGAAAAAGAAATTCATATATTTTATTATGATCTAGGGTCCTTTTAACCATTTCCTGAAGAATGACTTCAAGGATTTTGAGGGGAGTAATGACTTCACTTGTAGTATATCCTGGGTGCAGAAGTAGCTGACATTATCCTGTATTCATGACTTATTCCTCGGAATCAGTGACAGCTGAATCTGCATGTAGATGATAATCTGAAAAGCAAGACAAAAACCAGTTTGGGTGCCCAGAAAACAGGTGACATCTTTGGTAGTGTCAACCTGGCCTCCTTTTACGCAGATTAGAGTTCATCTTGTGCTTCTTCAGTCACCCTCAGTAAACCTGGGCTCTGCCCCAGCTGCCTCCAAACCTGCCAAATGTAAGTCGGTTCAGGCGAAAGAAAGAAAGAAAGAAAGAAAAGAAAGAAAGAAAGAAAGAAAGAAAGAAAGAAAGAAAGAAAGAAAGAAAGAAAGAAAGAAAGGAAGGAAGGAAGGAAGGAAGGAAGGAAGGAAGAAAGAAAGAAAGAAAGAAAGGAAGGAAGAAAGAAAGGAAGGAAGGAAGAAAGAAAGAAAGGAAGGAAGAAAGGAAGGAAGGAAGGAAGAAAGGAAGGAAGGAAGAAAGAAAAAGAGAGAGAGGAAGAGAGGAAGAGAGGAAGAGAGAAAGAAAGAAAGAGAGAGAGAAAGAAAGAAAGAAAGAAAAAGAAGAAAGAAAGAAAGAAAGAAAGAAAAGGAAGAAAAGAAAGAAATAGCAGCCACTATGAAAATGAGCACAAGAAACTCTTCAAAACTCTCCATCCCACTGACTTATAAGAAGCTTCTAGGATGAGGAACTATAATTTCTTCCACCTCCCTTATTACATAAAAGAATGCATCAAGCCTGCACTGAGTAAAAGTTCAATTATTCAGACTAGACGGAAAGTTCTTATCTCAGCTGTAATCTTAATTAAGGTTGACTTGAAATCTAGCTAAGAGTTTTCCTTGACAAGATATATCACAGAGTAAGGTCCACAGGTACAAGGACTTGGTGGGGTCCAGAATCCCTTTCCAAATTTCATCAGCAGGGGAAAATAATCATAGCTTTATTTCCTTAGTTTTGTTTAGAATCCATATACACTTTGGTTCCAAAATATGGACTAAACCATGTCACCTGATTCCTTTCAAATTTGGAAGTCCAAATTAATATCGTTCAGAATCCCATGTGTCAGCTATGACTTGAGTTTTCATCCTATGATTCCAGAGAACCCCCAGAGTCACTGTAGATGCTTTGAGTTTTCTAAGTAAAGGAAACTGAGATATTCTGGAGACAACAGGAAATGAGTATATAATCACAGACACCTACACAGTCTATGGCATCATTAGGCTTCCTGGTTATTTATTTAATTTAACTTTTTGTTGTTTGTTTTGGGCCATAGCTGATTTAGTTGTATGTGAACTGAAGTATATGAATGTGGGCATATGACTTTTAAATCTATCAGTTACCTGTGAATACACTGCACATCACACTTCCCATTCATTAATTCATTCATATTTAATAAACAATAAGTGCAAGCACAAGAAGAAACTTGGGTATACCTAAATTTGATTAGAAGAGATAGCTGGTTATGAGGTAAGAAATGTAAGTAGTGCCAGACAGTTTCCCAAATCAAACATTTTTCTCCTAATAGTCTCTCGCTGGGGTCAGATTTTGTCATTGAAATTTACTTTTTGATTAAGTCATGGCTTCTTTGAAAGAGCATATTTTAGACCGTGGTGGTAGTGGGGGATTTGAAACAAGGAGATGATCAATTTTATTTTTGATGTTTATTCTGTATTATCTGTAGGCCCCTAGATGAAGATGTCAGGTGGATATATTGGCCTGGATTAGGGGGATAGAATGGGGTTAGAGATTTATGTTTGGAAGGGTCTGTATATACAAGATAGAAGAAGCTATAGATATTAATATAATTGGCAAGGGGAGGTTTAAAAGGGAGAGTAGTTGCTTGCAGTAAGCCTATGGGGCAGATAATATTATTGCATTTTGAATAGAAGAAAACTAGTCCCATGGAGTTTACTTAATTTTTACATGATAGGTAAGTTGTGAAGCCAATAATCAAACCAAGTTCTTCCTCTATTTTTTAAAATAAATTTATTTATTTTATTTCTTTATTTTTGGCTGTGTTGGGTCTTCGTTGCTGCACGCGGGCTTTCTCTAGTTGCGGCAAGCAGGGGCTACTCTTCGTTGCAGTGTGCAGGCTTCTCATTGCAGTGGCTTCTCTTGCTGTGGAGCACGGGCTCTAGGCACGTGGGTTTCAGGAGTTGTAGTACGTGGGCTCAGTAGTGTGGCACATGGGCTTAGTTGCTCCGCGGCATGTGGGATCTTCCTGGATCAGGGATTGAACCCATGTTTCCCGTGTTGGCAGGCAGATTCTCAACCACTGCGCCACCAGGGAAGCCCATTCTTCCTCTATTAATCCAAAAGTATTTTTATTAAGCTTTGATTGCTTTCTTGCCCATGAATATGTGTTGTGGGCCTATGTGCTCAGCATGTTTAAGGCCCTAGAGTGACAATAAAACAAGAATAAGGCAGGAACATTTGATCTGCCACCAGTTAAAATAGGATTTTTTAAAAAATAAATTTAGAATCAGTCTCTTTATCTCCATTTCCACCACCTCCCTCTTTTAGGGCTTTCATGGTGCTACTTAGAGCTTTCCAATAATTATCTTGCCCAGACTCGATCACCTCTTTCCAAGTGATGGTCTGTACCCTCCTGCCAAAATTATCTTCTGAAGATGCCAAATATTTTACTTTTGTTAAAGAGAAAAAGTTGAACTTTTCAGTCCAACATTCAAGGTTCCCTTAGTCTGGTTTAACCATGCTTTCCAGTTTTATTTTACTCTTATCCCCAGCATGATATGTTTTTCTCCAGCCATACTGCTCTTGTCACTATTTTCCTGTTTCAGTTATTTATTGTTATGTAATAATCAACCCCAAACTTAGAGATAAGAGCAACAAGACTTTACTATTGTTGTCTCTCATGGCTCTTGGGGTTGTCTGAACTAAGTTAGGCATTCTTTGCTTGGGTTTCTCATGCAGTTGAAGACAGACAGCAGCTGGGGTTGAAGCTGTCTCGAAGGCTTCTTTCTCCACAAGTCTGGTACGTGAACTGGGAAGACTCAAAGACCTGGGGGATGAATCAGCTGGATCTCCTCAGGCATCTCCATCTTTCTCTAGTAGTTTATCCATGCAGTCTCCTCAGCATGGCAGCTTCAGCGCAACCAGATTTCTTACATGGCAATTTTGGGTTACAAAAGAGAAAGCCAGGCTGAGGCTTTAACACCTTTTATGATCTAGCCTTGGAGGAAGTCATGAGGCATTGTTTTGCCACATTCTATTTATTATAAGCAAGTCACCAAGGCCAGGATATACTCCAGGGGTATAGAATTAGACACCAACTCCTAATTGTAGACATGTAAAAGTGTTATACCACCAAACAAATATTTTGTGCTTTCAAAATATTTAATAGAATATTAGGACATTAATATTCTATTAATGTTTTATTCTGCATTAATAGAGATATTATTTCCCAGGACTACCTAATTTTTTCCCACCCATCTAAGTTCTATTTATTTTAATATTGGTTAACTGCCACTTCTTCTGGGAAATCTTCACTTATCACAGTAGCCACTGGTGATATCAGAGCTACTTTCTTCAATTCTTTATACAGCATGCAGTACAAGGTATCATCTTGCATGTGCACGTCTTTCCTCTTTAACTAGAAAGATATAGTGAGGCCTTAACAGAGAAGACCATCTTTGAATGGCTAATTCAGTGATTCAGAATATCTAAGGGTCACTTATGATACCAATAATAGAAACAGAAGTCTCTCCATAATGATAAAAACACAGAAATTTCTTAATTCCCTTGCTGAGTCAGGCTGTAGTAGAGGAACAGATTTGAGGATCCAGAAGCCTCAGCTTTAACTTAGAAACTTTTTTTTTTTTTTGTGGTACGTGGGGCTCTCACTGTTGTGGCCTCTCCCGTTGCGGAGCACAGGCTCCAGACGTGCAGGCTCAGTGGCCATGGCTCACGGGCCCAGCCGCTCCGCGGCATGTGGGATCTTCCCAGACCAGGGCACGAACCCGTGTCCCCTGCATCGGCAGGCGGACTCTCAACCACTGCGCCACCAGAGAAGTCCCTAATTTAGAAACTTTTGACAGAGCAAATCCCATCCACTCCAAGTCACAACTCTACACAATCATAACATTCAAATAAGGTCCCTTGGGTGGCAACTTGGAGAAAGGCAAATTAAATATCCCAAACGGCAGTGTAGTTTTTGGTATAATATCCTTTTGAATCCAGCAAATCTTGGACTCTGTTACAGAGTTTAGACTCTTCAGCTTTTTTTTTTTTCATGATAACTGGGTGGCAGTAGCTTAGAAAAGCCTCTAATCATGGCAAATACTCATTAAAATAGAAGGTCTCCCAGGGCCCCTGGAAGAAAACTTCATCAGGAAGCCAATTAGTTTAGGTCCAACCGTTGACTCTCTGTTCAGAACTTTAAAACTGCTACCTTATTTCCTATTTTCTTTTCTTTATCTGTAATGAATTACTGCCCATTATGAATTCCCAGACTACAGGAAGCATATATGTGCAACATTAGGTCACTTGGAAGAAAGTTAAATCTGTGAAGAGAGGATGCTGAGTGATTAAAGAATCTCAGGACAAAACATCCTAACTCCAGAAACAGCTCTCTGATTTGGGGCATACCTAAGACATCCTGTCATCCATCCATAGAGAACAGTTCCATCATGACTGTGTGATCCAGTGCAAAGCAGCAGATTGTCCTGGACCAAGGACTGGATTCTAGGTGGTGCGGAGGTTGTTAGGTCTTGCTCTTGATTCTGAAATGAGTACAGTCTTCTCTCACTAACAAAGAACCAAATAAAGACAGATACAGTCATAGTTAGGATTATGACAGAACAGATTAATCTTTGTTAAACAGTGAATTTTATTCAAATTTGATTTCTGAATCTTGGAGTCTTAGAATCTTAAACATTTTAAGGTCTTTATTCCTTATCCCCTAGCTTACACACAGACAGGCTATCAGCATTCATTATTTCAATACCCACCATGAGGTATGTATTGTTACCCCATATTTAAGAGGAGAATTGTGAGGTTTAGAGAAGTAAAAGTCATAGATTATCAGTGGTAGAGATCTGATTTGAACTTAGGATCTACTGTTTCCAAAACATATGCTCTTTCCACTGTGCTCTATGTTTATGAACATTTACTTGTTAATATATAAAATACATGTGTTATATAAAACACTTGTTCTACAGAACAAAAGACAGACTGGAGCCTGAGGGAAAGTTCTTTCCCAGACATCAAGGAATTCTGCTCACATTTGCTCGAGAAAACTAGTACTCAGAGAAATGAGCTAGGAAAAGTTTACACCAGTCACTTTTTTCCCAGTTTGGTCCTCCCTTTCCCCAATCTATTCAGTAGATGTTTGGCTGTGCTCCACTGCTTTAGGTCTCTAAGAGTTTTGTAAGATGACAAAGTGAATAAAATACCCATAAGCAGCTGTCCCAGAAGAGAAGCATGAGGAGAGCTGAGGTTGAAATCACACTGTCTTACTGGTGTAAATCCTACTGATACCTGGATTCTTATGGCACTTTATCCTATATATATTTGTTGAATGAGTGAATGAGTAAATGAATAATATTATTTTCTCTCCTTCTCTCCCTCCCTTTTCAAGCACGTTAACTTAGTACCTATGCTGTGCTGTGACTATAACAAATAAGACCTTATCCTTGGCTTCAATGATTGTACAATCTAGTGAGAAAAGACAATGTGAAGGACTGTCTCAGGACACAACATATAAAGAAAAGAATGATTCAGAAGGAGGTTAAGAGCAGGGAGTGATCAAGATGGTATCATCACAAAATTCTGAATAAACTTTCAGCTCAATCATCCAGGAATATTATCCCCATTTTCTAGATGAGGTTATAGAGTCACAGAGCAACTAAGAACGTTTTCCCAATCAAAAGCTGGTAAAGAAGGAGTAAAAATCCATCATATGCCTTCCAGTTTATTGCTACATATTCTTTCTCAAAAAATAGAAAATATAGAAACAAGAAATTCTACCATAAACAGAAAAATTCTAATGTTCAAATATCTTATAATGTAATAATAAGTATATAATGGTAGCTCATATCTGGTTAAAATATTCAAAGTTGATCAAGTGTGACTTATGAATTATGACTCAGACAAATCTATTAATGCTGGGATAATTTAGAACTTTAGCATTAAAGATTTATTTCACTGAAAGCAAAACTCCTTCCCTCTTCAGGTTTTACATTACCCCACATTGCAATCAGAAGGGACAATTAACCCTTTTATAAGAATATCAATATTTGTTCACACTATGGATGATATTACTCAATCCTCGGCACCCCTTTGCATGTTGGCACTAAACCCTAGGAGTTTAGTTCTGAGAGTTTCCCTAGCTCCATGGTGCGAAGAGACAGAGTGTTCAGCTTTGAACAAATCAGAGTATTGGGGTCCGTACAATGCTCTTGACTCATTTTCATAGAAAATATGAGGAATCCACTAAATACATAGCTTCACCCTACCTCCTGGGAAACTCTACCTCCCCTGCAATGAAAATGACTTGGCCCCTTTTCCACAAGGCATGAAATAGAATAAGTCAATTAAAATTTATTCATGTTCTAAATATTTCACCTTGTGGCTCTAAACACACACACAGAAAGCAGAAGAAAGAAGAAACAAATCCTGCTCTCAGAAAACTCTCCATTGGTAAACAATCATGTGAGCTCTTTGAGGACAAGGAATGAATCTTTTATTTCCATATCCTCAGTTTCCAATAATCTAGGATCAATAATTGCTTACTGAATAAATGATCAAAACATTCAAAGCACATTCATTTAATATTCATTTATTCATTCATTCAACAAATATTTATTGAACTTTGGTAAAAATAAAGGCAAAATCATAACTGTTGAAGACAAGGATTACGCTGCAGTCTGGGCTTATATGGGAAGAATTTGCTGGGGTTTTCCAGAAGAGGTAGAAAGGAACAGATTAAAAGGAGAACAGGGGCTTCCCTGGTGGCGCAGAGGTTGAGAGTCTGCCTGCCGATGCTGGGCACACGGGTTCGTGCCCCGGTCTGGGAAGATCCCACATGCCGCGGAGCGGCTGGGCCCGTGAGCCATGGCCGCTGAGCCTGTGCATCCGGAGCCTGTGCTCTGCAGTGGGAGAGGCCACAGCAGTGAGAGGCCCGTGTACCACAAAAAAAAAAAAAAAAAAAAAAAAGGAGAACAGATATGGCACAGAAGGAGAAAATATTTTACATAACGCATGAAAAACCAGTTTAAGCACAGATTACATGAAGGAAAATATGCCTCTCTGTCTCTACTGGGAATTTCAAACCACTCTGCTAGTAGTAAATACTATTCTCATTTGTTTCCCCATTGATATTTGGTTCTGCCTATTTCTTTGAAATGCCTTATCATCCAGGTAATTCAGTGTTCCTTCCTCAGAAACATGTAGTCTTGATTATTTGCACTAATTATTGGGAGTTTTTCCATCATTCACTTTTGTAGTTAAGGGGAGATGAGGTAAAAAGAAAAACATGTACATGCCACTCTCTACACTGCCAAGTGTAAAACCGATAGCTAGCGGGAAGCAGCCAGATAGCACAGGGAGATCAGCTCGGTGCTTTGTGACCACCTAGAGGGGTGGGATAGGGAGGGTGGGATGGAGGGAGACTCAAGAGGGAAGAGATATGGGGATATATGTATATGTACAGCTGATTCACTTTGATATAAAGCAGAAACTAACACACCATTGTAAAGCAATTATACTCCAATAAAGATGTTAAAAAAAAAAGAAGAAAAACATGAAAGAGCCAACAACAAAAATGTTTCAGCACATACCTGCCCCATCAAACCACACCTCCAGCCTTTCTTAATTTCTTCCCATTGCCAGGACCTCTATCTTCTTCCATATTAACACAGCAGTGCACTTGTGGTTCTTTTTCAAGGCTCACGTTACCTATATTCTTTTCCTGGCTAACCCTGACCAAACACTCCTCTCAGGGAAGACATCTCTGGCTTTCTGAACTCAGTCTGGAAAAGAAGTCTCTCACCCTTTAGCACCTTGTGCTTATATCAGCAGCCTCATTCTTCATACATAACTGGATCTAAGGTCTCAAATCATGCCAACAAAATCTTTTTTCCCCCCATTTTCCAGAATGTCTCCATACACATTCTGGAGAAACGTTCTTTGTACATTTGATCTTGGCCCACAATCTCTGAAGGAAAAGATGGCCTCCTTTGAACTTGCTATAACAAAAAGATCAATGAAAGCGTTAACTGGCCAGGGCCTGAGTTATGTGCTTACCCCTAGAACCAGGATGTATTATTTACCCAACCTGAATGAACAGAGAATGAGAAAGAGATGATTTCTCAAATGTATGTTGGAGGGGAGTGCAGGGTACAATCACCCAGAGGAAAGGGCAAGTTAAACAATTAGAGGGAGCTAAATGGATTGAAGGCAGAATGACCTTGAAATTATCGGACAGCCCTACTCAAAACACACAACATAACACACACACACACACACACACACACACACACACACACACGAAAAGGAGGAGAAATACCAGCCGTGATATCATTAGAATTCAACAAAAGAGAAGCCATCTTTCTCCTGTAGAGGTGTTCATTTGGCAATTAACCAAAGGTCTTTGCTGAGATGATGGATTTGGGATTCAAATTAAATCTCAGTTTCTGTTGGGAGGCACTGGACAGTACTAGTCAGGGAACCAGCTTTTGCTGAACAACTACATTGATGAAGACATTTAGCCAGAGGGCTGTGGACACTACCTCATTTAATCAGCACGACAATCTGGGCTATCATTATCTCTGCTTCACAAATGAAGAAATAGTCTTCACAATACTAAGTAACCTGATTGAGGGTCTCACAGAAGGTAAATGATCGAAAGAGGATTGATCCTGGCTCTGTATGTGTAATAGCCCTTGCTTATTCCACTGTGTCATGGGGGACGTGTTCCCTGACTTCTGTGTGGTTGGTGAGCACAGTTCCAGCTTTCCATTTGGCACACTGACAGATCCCCTTTTCTCTCATTTCTTATTTCTTCCTGACCTGAAAACAATGGTACAGAAAATGAACGCCTTTTCACCAACTGAGGCTCTTTCTCTGATGTTCACTATGTGGAGAAGCAGCCATGCTAATAATAGGTTGAAATCACATAGTATTAGAAAGCCTAGCTGTTGCCTTTCCCAAGGGGATTGATATGCAGGTGTGCACATGCAATCAGCTCTTATGCAGAATTTTGGCTTTATTACCAAGATGTGCTGGTAATAATCTGAAGACCATTTACATGGTCTGTTGCCTAGTTTTGTGAACTATTGACCATCTGTGTGTGTTGCCTAGGCAATGGATTGGGAAAGAGGAGAATAAGGTTTATCGGCACTGGTCATAAGCAGAAAAGAGACTTTTCCAAGCAAAGGTTTGATAAAAATAAATCAACCTGAAACACATTCTCTAGACACAAATTATTTAGAGGAAGGATAAGTGGCTGATGGAAGGTTTTGCTAATACTGTAATTTTCATGAAATTGTTGTCTTTTAAAATAAAGTATAAATAATTGACAGATGAGAAATGAGATCCACAATGAATTATAAACACAAATGAGTTCACAAAATATTTACCTTCAGTGAAGTGGATCTCATACCATTTGACAATAAATATACACAAACACAGCTCTCCACTGCAACTAGAATTCCTTTTTTAACTTGTCCCTTTAATTTTTTTTCACTGAAATATATCATTGTTGAGACTTAATAGGGCCGTGCAAATGTGTTTGCGTTTATGGTTCTACTGAACACTTCTCCAAATCCCAATGTCTTAACTAGTGAGCAAAATATACTTGGAGCTCTCCTTCTTATTTAGGGTTATAATGGTCACTGTCTTGAGTGTTTGCAAACCATTCTAAAGGTGCATATTTAAAAGTAATTACAGCTATCACCTAGGGATATTGTGGAAGTCAAAGAGACAAGGAGGGATCTGAATCAAGTGAGCCATGAGGCTGGGGGGTGTGAAGGAGCACATTAGGGAGCTCTCACAATCTCTACCTGACTGTCCCACACTCAGTCAGTGTTAATTCTCTACACTCTGGAGTCCATATAAGCACAGGGCTTAAGAGTACTGGGCTCAGACTGTCTGGCATAGACTCTCAATTCCACCACTCCCTCAGATTCCTGGTCTGTAAGGATAATAGTACCTACTTGAAATGGTAGTTAGTAAAGAGAGAGAGAGAGATTGTGTTGAGCATAGTTACATATGTTAAGTGTCAATTATATTCTAAATGATTTAATGTCAGTATGGCAACAACAGCACTTTCCCAGACTCCAGGCTCCTTTTGATAAACGCAGCAGTATTGAATGGCACACCTGTAGGTAGTCTCTTCTACTCTAAGAGAGCCAACAGCATCAATCCCTGCTTTCCCTCCAAATTATATCTAGACAAAACCACAGAATCCTTTACTACATATAGTCTAGAGAGCATCATCAATCCATCCCAGTACCTGAGATATAACCAATTTTCCAATCTTATGCCGAAATAATTCTGAATTGCAGCTCAGGTAGAGAGTTGAGCTGGAGAAAGGAGTGGGGACTGGCTAAGGTGGTCAGAAAGAGGACAAAGATTGATTGATATCCCCTGTAGCTTCTGTGCAACTCCTTCCCTTGTCATTCTTCAATAACCCACTATGGTGATTTACAAGACCTTAAAATTAGCTAGTTTGGGAAATTTATCAATGCAAAAACTAACATAATAAAAGTTTCAGATTCATACAGAGACTTCCATAAAAATGACAGTAGAATTTATCTGTGCAAGTTGGGGTGTGGAGGAGGGAAAATGCAGATAATGTCATCTGGCAGTTATCCTTAATGAGTGGGGAAATACCACGAAATTTATTCTTTCACTTACTGGAAGGTTGATTAACCGTCAAGGCAGATAATTACTGGATAAATGCTGGGTTTACTTTTTTTATTCTTTTTTTTTAACATCTTTATTGGAGTATAACTGCTTTACAATGTTGTGTTAGTTTCTGCTGTATAACAAAGTGAATCAGCTATATGCATATGTATATCCCCATGTGCCCTCCCTCTTGTGTCTCCCTCCCACCCTCCTTATCCCACCCCTCTAAGGTGGTCACAAAGGACTGAGCTGATCTCCCTGTGCTATGTAGCTGCTTCCCACTAGCTATCTATTTTACATTTGGTAGTGTATATATGTCAATGCCACTCTCTCACTTCTTCCCAGCTTATCCTTCCTCCTCCCCATGTCCTCAAGTCCATTCTCTACGTCTGCCTCTTTATTCCTGTCCTGCCCCTAGGTTCATCAGAACCATTTTTTATTTTAGATTCCATATATATATATATATATATATATATATATATATATATATATATGTTAGCATATGGTATTTGTTTTTCTCTTTCTGACTTACTTCACTCTGTATGATAGACTCTAGGTCCATCCACCTCACTTTAAGTGAATGGGATTTGCTGCATTCTCTCTAGCTAGGTTCTGTTATTTGAACAGGATGTGATGAGAAACTTCCCTCACTCTGACTCCCCAAGAAAATCCTTAGCCTGAAGTAAGCAATAAATGTTTTCTAATGGGAAACTGAAATATGGAAAGAGTGGTAGAGAAGTCTGGCTTGTTCTATTCTTCTGACTGGCAGAGGAAAACAACACCAAATTTCTCCCTTCTGACTTGGTCCAGTTGAGCGTTTCCTCTCTTCCTGATGTCTGCCTCCCATCATTTCATTTGAACAAAGCCAGTGAGTGAGAAAAGCAACCCCTCACTAAGTGCTCTTTGTAAAGTGGGAAACTGTGGCCCTATCCCTTTAGGCAACTCTTACTTATTTACATTTTGCACCAGCTCATACTATTTTCCTTGACCACAGAATGACCTTGACCCTCTGGAGCAGTTGATTGAACAACCCATTGATCTTTGATACAAGTTGAGTAAATATTACCTTCTCTCTAATAGGTGTTTTGAATGCAGACTTGGAGATGATTTGGACAGAGCAAATTGTTGCTCATGTGTGGAATTACAATATGCACATTTTAGAGTTGAGGGAAGGTATGTTCTATCAGCATATGGCTTCTACAGCAGAGAAAAGGGCTCTGTAAAGAGGAGAGAGAGAAGGAGAGAGAAAGAAACAGAGAGAAGTAGTTATGAGGAATATAGAGAAGGTTAGTAGCCATGTCCTGGGTTCCTAGAAGTTAATTTTCTGGGATTTGTAAACTCCTGGAAATCTGGCTACATGTTTAGTCAGGAAGACAGGTCAGAATGAATCTGACAGAGGCAAACACTGCTTCTTAAGGTGATTATTTGATAGCTTTATTTATTATGTTTGCTTTGCCTTTTTTTTTTTTTTTTTTACAGGACAATCATGTCAGTAGTCGTCAGCTTTGGATGCTCACCAGTTGACCCTGCTTTTTTTCACCATTTCCAACCATTAGACACTAATTCCATTGCCAGTGAGAGATGTTCCTCAAGCTTCAAATAACATGGCAAAGCAATTTCTGCATCTTCTATTCAGGAATTGATAATCTTTACCTGAACTACTCATTATCACTCCAATCCTTATAGCCTAATTCAAGAGGTAGCCTAAGAAGGACACATACACTTTCCATATCCTCTTCCCCTAAATTATCCCTTTTTATGATTGTGTTGTTATTTCCCGAGCATTACGAATAATCCTTACGAAAGCCACAAGGTAGATCATTTCCATTTGCAGATGTGCAAACTGAAGCTCAGAAAACTAAAATGGGCTATCTAATGAAAAGCGCTGGTACATCAAAGAGCTATGTCCTAAGCCAAAGCTCTTTCTAGGACCCTCTAGGACCCTAGGAGCCTCTTGCTCTTCCTCAGTATCAAAAGTTTAATCTTGGACTGTTTACCTCATTCCTATGGGATTTTGTAGTGTTCAACACCAAGAACCATGCTAAGCACTTCTGTATTTCATTCTTCATTACAATCACAAGATGAATGCATTTATTCGTATTTTAAAGATGAAGAAACTGAGTCTCAGAAAGATTAAAAAACTTGGTAAAGCTGTAGCATTTATAGAGTATAATATAAAACATCCCATCCAGGTCTGTCTGCCTGCTCTCCAAATTTATATCATTTACTTCAGATCTTTCCTCCTTTCTTTATTTTCAGCCATAATTAGCATGTGTCAAACTGGGACATTTGAACCAACCTCGTGCTTGTCTCAAGATCAGATGATTTAATGCAGTAATTTAGAGAAACAGAAAGGAGAATGGAGGGAGAGGGACGAAGAGAAAGGTGCTACTATCAACAGATTACAAAAGGAATCAAGGACTCATGCAGTTAACAAGAAACTCCTAGGTCTAAGTCATGCCCTGATACCAAGAAAGAACTAGGATGGCTGACTTTGCAGTAACATCCCTCTCCTGGCTGTCATACACTCCAGCTCCCAAGCTGAAACTTTCCACTTGTAGCACAGTTTCCTATTCTTATTCCTTGGATACCGTTGATATTCATTTCAACCTGATTACACCTGTCCTGCAGGTTGCTGAATGACTGATGCATGTAGTGCAAGCTTGCTTCCTGCCTTCCCTATTCTTTGCTTCTTGTCATGTCTCCTCCATGTTCATTCATTTTCACTCATTTTCTCCACCACCCCCCTCATTCTCTTCTCTGCTCTCTCTTTCTCCTCTGTGCTCTCTCCTCCTCTGTGCTATGAATTAAGAGACAGGAAGAGGAGGAACTAATCTATTTCTTCTTATGCCTTCTTCTCAAACATATGCCTAAACATTTATTTCTGTAACAAGAAGTAATCTTGTGAGAACATTGTGGGGCTTTTTACTACAAGTGAGAATCTGTCCTGTCCAGACCTGGAGAGATGTAGCTTGAATTACTACCTTTTGGCCTCCATTCTAAGCTCTCTCCATCTCCCTGGTCAGAAGATTTTAATACTGCCTAGCCTAACTTCTTCTAAGTGCAAGGCCAGCTCATCCCCTCTTGCTTAGAGATCAGTATTTTTTAAGTTTAGGGACTGGACATTTTATCCTACATAAGAGCCATTCACGTTGAATCTGAAGCTTTTCTCAGAGATCTATTTTGCCCTTTTTAATAGCTGTGATAGCCCCCATAAGCTACATTTCTACATTTCTGAGGACACTTAAGACAGAGCTGGCCATCAACTGGAACCTCAACATACTTGACACAATCTCTTCCCCACCTGGATGATTTATGAGACAGCTCCTTGTCAAGAAAGCCTACATAGTTATTCTAAGCTTAATCCAAACCTAACTTCAATCTGTTACTAGATGTTTTTATGAATCCTGAGATGCTTACTTAATTACTGCCTACCCAGAGCACAAGATCTGTTGGGAACAATAAAGGTATATCCTCATTATAAACTCAAATTTACATCTTTCCTACCCATTACATCAACTTTCATTAGTATAAGTTATGACCATAAGAAACCAGAGATAATGAATAAAGCTTACTTCCATTTAAGATGTGAAGGCAGGCAAGTCACCACTTTTTGTTTTGGTGTGGGACAAGGAATAGAAAATGTCCTTCAGTGGATAAATAAAAATAATTCAATTCCATTAAGAAGATAATTTTCTAGGTTTCTTATCACTTACCCTGTTTGGAGTTAGAAGATCCTCTTTCTGAGATACAAAGTGATGAGGAAGTGAAGTAATAAAGAACAACAGTCATATATACAGACTGATGGACGGTTGAAGGAACAGAAGTATGGGAGGAGTGGAGAAAGGGGAGGTAGCGCTCTCTCGAAGCAGCAGTATGTGAAGTTACTCCCATAAAAGAAATAAGAAGCCAGCACACAAGTTAAATAAATGATGTTTGGTGACTGAAAAATGTATCTCTTTCCAGTTTCTAACATACTTGAATATTTCTAAATAAGACAAAGTGGAACAACACTCGTTGTGGATGTTTTGCAATAAACATTAGCATTCTCCTGACTTACGTTTCGTTTACAGATCCCGAAGTCCTTTTGCTCCTTGTGGTTAAAGCTATCAGATTCTCCTTCATGGTTAAAAAAACCCCACAAAAAACAAAAAAAGGAATTGAAATTATACCTGTGGGGAGGGCTGTGTTTGGTGGTTCCATTACATCATCAGAATTCTGTCTCTGGCTCTTGGCGCTGAGGCCGCTGCTTGGGTTCTCACGTAGGCAGATTCTGTCCCATGGTGGCAGCACCCTGACGTCCAGCAGCTGCACTCCTAAGTGGCCCTTAATGCTCATGAGCACAGAGATGGTCCATTCACTTCACTCTTCAAAAGGGATGTGATTGGCTGAGCTGGGGCAAACATTTCCTAGGGAAGAAATATGGAGCACCCCTTGATTAGCAGCCAGAGAAGAATCACAGGGAGGGGAGGGGAAAGGTCACAAAAGACTAACAGTCCATGACACATTGTTTTCTGGAGAATTCTTCCAGATTAACCACCCTTCCCTTAAGTCTAGCCCCTCCTTCCTAATATTAGTATGTGATAGATAATGTAAAACATTGAACTCACAATGCCGTTATTAATTTCTCCACCTGAATGTCTTTGCTTTTGCTGTTGCTTCTGCTGGAAAAGCTCTTCCCTTACCCTATTTCCACTAGACCTCCCCTAAAAGAACTCCCTTTGTTTAGAAACTCTTTTATAGCTGTGAATACCCAACTTTGTGCTTAAAACAGGATATTTTGTGTTATTTACTGACATTTCATGTCACAGTTAGTTTCCCAAAGAGCTCAAAAATTTTGTCTTTATCATCCACTGCACCTAACACGCTGCATACATAGATGTTTAAAGGCTGTACATTTTGAATCAATCATTTAGTTACCCACCAGATGGAGATAATAATACTAACCTGATAGGGCTGGTGTGATGATGTCTCTAAACACTTACTACTTAGTATGTATACAACTAATAAATCATACACATATGCATCCATAATTGTTTGACAAATTACTGAAGAACAGCTTTTAAGAGGTGGCATCCGTTGGGCACTCAGTATATGTATATGACTGCTTGATTCTGACACATAGGTTCTGCTGCTTTTACCATATCCCTCACGGTGATAACATACAGAATGATTGCCAGTATAAATATACCTTTTCTGAATTTCATTCCTCAAAACAAGTAGAAGTATCCAAATTTTATTTGATTTTTGAATATATAAGTCAAGGTCATAGGAAAACATTTTGGTGTACATTAAATAAACATAGGCAAGCAATATATGCAAATTCTTTCCAGCAGTTCTCCCTCTGGTTCCAGTCTTTGGAGAATAATTTAAGATTACTATGCAGTTGTCTGTGGAACTATTTGCTTTCCTCATCTTTTAGTGGTGCCTCTAAGGAAATGACCAGCTCCAATTTTTTGTAAAGAAATGCAACTAAGAAGTAAGTATGACTAATTTCCACTTTCAATGGTTCAGTGCAAGGGAAAAAATGTTTGTGGGTCTTATTCCACTGTCTGTTTGGAGGTTGAGAATATCAGTACACTGGTCACTCTGAATTTTGGCTTTTAATTTATGGATTACTGTGACTAAATGTATTCATATTTAGAAAATCCAGAATCAGAATAAATATATGGTATATTCAGAATTCAGAATACATATATATGGAAATTTCTAGCACAGAAATTAAGGTCACAGCCAATAGCTTCTTAGTGAAAAAGATTTAAAACTGAAAAATATGTAAAGGTAATATTTTAAAACTATAAATATTGAAAACTTAATATTATCAGGTCCCTGAGACTATTTTCATTGGATGGGGTAAGATATAGAAGATTGGTTTTAAAGAAAATACAGTGGGTACATATTGGTTGGGGTAGGAGTGATCAAGAATGGGAAAACCTGTCCTTCTAATATTTCTGGACCTTGTAAAGAATCCTGAAAAGGTCCAATCATTGCTTGCTGTTACTTGGCACGTGAGGAGGAACAGAGAGCTGACTAGAAGAGAACATGATCTTTGAATCACACAGACCCAAACCTAACAAAGATTTTGTAATTTCCTAGTTATGGGAACTTGGGCAAGCTCCCTTCAAGTTTCAGAGCTTTTTCTTTATTTTGTTTTGTTTTAATGTCAGTTGTAAAATGAGAATAATAGTATATCTCTTACTGGATTATCTGAAGAGAGGAGTAAATAAGGCAATGTATGCCTGACACATCAAAAGCATTCAGTTAAAGACAGCAATAATGACAATGATATTCCAGATATTGCACTTACAATATCACACACCACAAAGATTTTTTTAAAGAACTTAAAAAATTCTCTGAAACTTTCCATCAAAAAAGTTTCATGACAAATTGCATATAGGTACTAAATCCCAAGGGGGTAAAACAATGCTAAAACTGGAAAAAGCCAAATCCAACGTCTTTACAGGTTTTCAGATTGACTATCAATAACTTAGTTAACAGCATGCATGACTCTAGACAATCAGTCCTGTGAATTGCATCACATTACAAATCTCCACAAGTTTCCACCTTCAGCCCAAACCCTCTAAGAGATCTATTCAATAGTGTTGAACCTGTGACAACACAGGTGGAGACAGTACAGACAGAAACCGCAGGGAGAAAGTCTCTCTGCACTGTGCAGAGTTGAATACCCAGCTGCACATGCTGGCTCTGAGCATAAGGAATACATTCATTCTTGGAAATTTAAGCTAAGTTAATAAGTATGTGACTGCTGAAATATATTTCATAGATTACTAAGTGTTTTCTACACTAGCAGTTATGAGAAAATTTCAGAATGTGCCTTTAAAAAAATCCATCTTCCTGATTATAGAGCAGTAAGTCTTGGTTTTCAGACAAGATTGAAAATAATATATGTATTTTTGCTGTTAATGATAAGAGTCCTGCAAGGAGAATCACTTGATTGATTAATTCAGTGCCAAAATGCCCCAATTTTCCAACCTATGGCATTTTGCAAAGTGACTTGCATATTTCCACACCTTTAAAGGTGGAATTTATCGCCACAGTTTTAGGCCTTATTATAAAATCCCTTTGTAATTTGGTCAAAGAATGCAGTATGTGACAGTGTGTCAGGTCTGAGCCTAAGCCCCAAGTGGGCTTTTTTGATTCTATTCTGACTGTCTGACCTCTGAATCTGGCATGGGAACAAGCCTGAGCTACTCTGTTGGAGGATGAGGCACTACTTAGGGCAGAGCAAAGCTGTCTCATCCAAGACTATCCTAGCCCAGCTGTCCCACACCAAGAGGCCCTTAATATTACCCTCAGCTAGCCTAAACGTTAGACAGGCTTCTTCCTGACTCAAGGCCCCTGACCTCCCTTTTCTTAGAGTATATTCTTTAGAAAATTTGTAATTGCAAATTCCTAGTCTGTCTGTTTGAGACACAAAGGTTTTTTAAAAGCCTCTTGCTAGTTTTATATGTCTTTCTCAAGGATCTGGGAGCCATTTCTTTGAAATGTAATCACTAAGGAAGAGAGAGTCCTCCATCTCACAGTCTCTGGGGGTAGGAGACTAACGGCCATGAGGGCCTTCCTCCAAGTTGTAAAACTACCTCCTGTCATAAATACCATGGTCTATATCACTAGGGTCTCATGCCACTAAAGGAAAATACTTTGGGGTCAGGGATTTCATTATTTTTTTCAGTATTGCACATATAGTTAGTTTTACATAGAGTAAGAGTGTACTTCTATTAAATTAGAGATCAAAAATAATTGCTTAAGAAGGGAGGAAGAAAGGAAGGGAAAAAAACAAACAGGAAGGAAGGACAAATTTATTGAAAATCATTTATATGAAGCACAGTGACAAAAGCTAGGTCTGGTAGCAAAAAAATAATAATAATGAATCAAAAAGAGGCCCCATTTCTTGAGAGGCACAAAGGATGGAGGGGCTAACATCTGCTGAAGGATTAGGAAAGGTTTCTCAGAAAGGTAACATCTTGGTTGGATATAGGATATCACCAGTCAGAGAAAGTTATTTCATACTGAACTAAAAACATTTGTAACATCAGTGTGGCATCAGTGAACATGGTATATTTAGGAAGTGGTCAAAGTGTGATTGTAGCTATGGTTGGAATGTCAGGTTGGGACAAAATGCTGAAAATTTTAACATGACGTGCCAAGAATTTGGAATGTAATCTATATGGAATGCAAAGCCAAGATTAAATGTTGAATCATGGTGGAGATACCGTGTGTGATATTTAAATGTGATGTCAGGGAGCACATAATCTTGTTTAGGAAGAGTAAGTGTTCCCAGATATACAGAAATTCTTTGGAACTCTGAAAAATAGTGGCATAATGCTTCTGATAGAGCCACTTAATGAAGATCCTAAATCGAACTAGAGAGGAAACTAAGATATACTATTTTAAGACTTTTAGGAATCCATCTTCTTTCTGTAGCTTTAAGAAGGGGTGGGGGTTCTGGCAAAGGCTCTAGACCACCTCATCCACCAGCCCAAGTCATGCTCTAATTGCTATAGGTATTCTTTATCTTGAAGATGACATTCCTGATCTCATCATGAATAAGTCATACACGTTGATTCCCTTTTTCAGTAGGGTTAAGCTTCATGCACTGACCTAAACATACTCTCTCCCTTCATTCATATTGTGACAAAATAATGCCACTTTATGAAATGACTAGTAAGATTTAGTTGCAACTGAAGGACCGGCACTAAAGTTAACTAGGACACCCAGGAACTGAATCCTTCACTGTAGACTGCACTGGGCACCAACCATGGATAACTTAATAGTTGCAATAGGCAATAATTTTTAGTCCCTTTGACATGAGTAGGTGGAGAAGTACCTGATCCAATCAAGGATAGCTCTGTTTTCCCCACCATGCAGCTGACAAGCAGCTAGGAGAAGAGAGACAGCACGTTTCCTTGAGATTCAAGATAGAACTGTTGCATGAGTTCCTGAAAAACTGATCCATTTTCAAGTGCTAACCTTGTGCAGTAAACATAAAAAAATAAGAGGCTCTGCTAGACATTTTTTAGCAATATGTCTCTCTCTTATCCCCTCGGTATTTTCTCCATCGGCCCACCTCATATGTCCTGTTAGTTCCATGATGGATTGAGCAGTCAAAATGTCTCAGATTCTTTCTCTGTTTATTATGGAGACTCCCTGGTACTTGACAAAATGCATCAGTGAAGTTCTGATGACCGCGGTAGGCCTCCCTTGCTGCTTGAATGCTCTCATACTCCAAAAAGCAAACAGTGTTAAAGGATATTGATGAGTGAGTGACTTTCCCTGAGTGATGGTCCTGTAAAGAAATGCAGAACCTCACAGAGGGCGCTGGAGATGTGTCAGCAGACCTTAGAGGAGCTGCTCAGCACACCCAAGCACAGAGGCCAATATAAAAACTAATGGAGGGTTTATAAAGGGATGCATGTTTACCAGGAAGAGCAGTGGAAGAGAAGTGGGGGTCCTAGCAGGGGGGCTGCGTGTTTTGTCTAGGGATAGAGGTTACGGTTGGGGGGAAAACACAAGCTCCCAAGTTTCCCGTGTGAAAAGGAGCTGGGGAGTCAGAACGAGAGGGTTGCAGTGTGTAGTGGACCCTTGTGGACTTTGCCTGCCCAACATCCACTTCCCCTTTAGTGGTCATTGCTGCCTCTTTGTCTCTGGCAAACCTCCCCTTTCCTATCCTCAAACCATGTTGTTGAGCTAGAGATGTGGTGTCTTCGCTCCCTGCAGCCCCAAGGATTGAAATATAACTCAAGAGCAGTCAATCAGAGCATCACATCATTTCAGGTTATGATAAATCCCAAGCCTATCAAAGGCAATGATATGAGATTCAATTTCAAGGCTTTTGTTGGAATTGATGGGAAAGAAAACATCTCTTTCTGCCGACCTTGAATCTATTTTGCTCTATGTCTGTAGCTACATAGGGCCACTATGCATGGGAACCTGGTTCAAAATGAAGCTACCAGAGAAAACAAGCAGAGCAGAAAAATGCAAAAGGGTCAACTACTAATTAAATGATCTGAGGCCCTGGATCCAGACTTGCTAGAGTTAACAAATCATTTGGCTAATGAGTCACGTTGTGTGTTTAAACCAGTTTGGGTTAGAGTTCTGTCACTTGCAAGCAAGAATTCTGCCTTACACAAAACATTAAGGTATTTGTTTTAGGCTAATAATCCCTGAACCTCATCCCTAAACCCTATAGATCAGTCTGAAACAAGGCTGTGTGCAGCTAGTTTATTCTGCTAATTATACCCAAGGAACAGAGGTGAAACAGCGAAGGAGGAGAGGCAAATCCAACAGAGTGTGGTCAAGCGTGTCACCACTAGGAACAAATGGGGCTGGATCCCACAAGGGATTTTGTGAGACTCCATGTAGATTGGGCCTCAGTATTTTATGTGAAAGGATAAGAAAGGAGAATATTTACCCTCGGCTTCTATCCTCCTGGATCGCAGATTGCCTCGTGGGGTTTTAACTTCTTTCTATTTCCAGACTTGCACAAGTATTAGAAATGGCTAAGTCGGTCCTGCAGGTGTTTCATTAAGCAGGGCACAGAAAGTTCCTGATAGAGTCCATCCCTTGGGTTGCTCAGATCAGCTAGCATTTACATTAAGTCCAATTCATAAAAAGGCTCTTAAGCTATGACAAACCATTAATCTCTTCAAAAGACCTAATACACCAGGGTTAGTGGAACAAACTAATAGTTGCCTCTTGAAGGCACAGCTGAGGCACCAAATTGCGCTGACATTCTGTATTAGGCAATATCTTTTGTATTTAAACCAACAGTCATTATATGGTGTTACCCATATAAGTAGAAGATACAGGTCTGGGATTTATGGGGTAAAGATAAGAGTGGCCTGCTTCCAACCCTCCTAGTGAACCACTTGGGGCACTTTTGCATAATGTCCCCATGGATATAGAGGCTCTTATTTCCTAATCAGGGAATACCTTGACCTAGGGTAGGGTGACCAACTTGTTCTTGCTTGCCTGGGACTATCCAGGTTTTAAGCTGAAAGTCCCACCTCCCAAAATCCTCATCAGTCACAGACAGAGTGGGGTGGTAGGTCACCCTAACCAAGTACTAACCAAGTAACATAATACGAGTTCCACTAACGTAAAAGCTGAAGCTGCACTTGGTCACTTCTGCCTCCTCAGCAGGAAAAGAGAAAAAATTTTCTTATAGGCATTATTAATTTACTCTGATCATCAAAAGATAGAGTGCTACTTCATTAGCGGACAGGAAGACTGTGTTTGACACTCTCATTAATATCCTGGGACATCTACTGTTACTTCCACGCCCAGGTTTAACTGTAAATAGGCAATTTCAGCAACCATGGCTTGATAAGTACATGTCAACATGGGCCCAGACCACTCAGGAATAAATGTCTGTGTTGCTTGTAAGTGACTGAAATATAACTCAAATTGGCTTAAGACCACAAGGTAACATATGGGCCAAAATAACTGTTAAATCTAAACAAGTCTGGACCCATGGTCAAGTAGTTGTATCAGTAATTGGTTTATTTCCATATTTCTGTTCTGTTTTTATGCTGTGATGGCTTCATTTTGGAGCAGGTTCCCCTGCATGGTGGTCCTTTCCAGCTACAGGGGTAGAGCAAATAGTGCCAAGTTTAGCAGTAAGTGATGTTCTCTGTCCCCACAGTTTCCAACAGAAGATCTAGAAAGAAGTTCTGACTTACGCCTTGAGGCATTGGTCATAGACTACATTCCCCTCGAAAAGCATAGCCTAAAAGGAGAGCTTTCGTGTGGGTAGTTTACTTTGGGAAGTCATCCCATGGAGTAGGTGTGGGGGACTGGGACTTATTCTACTAACAAGCCAATGGCAAGGTCGTGACAAGGGCTACTTCCCAGTTATGTGTGCAGGTTCTAGGGCATGTTGTTAAATCCAATAAATCTATCATAACATTTGTGATCTGACTTCTGCAAGTCCACACTCTATCTTGGATTCTACTGTGGTTTTACCAGAGCACTAACTTCAGTATTAATTTAGACCTTTTACCAACAGCCATTGGTAATGATGGGCATGACTCTTTCTTTAGAGTACAGGTTTCCTGTAGATGACTACAAGTCCCTATGAGAAAATAACAGACTATTATATACCATATGTACAAGCAATGGCATTGCAGTCCTTCCTAAAGGGGCCACGGCATTCCTTTCAGTCAGTGGGAACTGTCTTTCTTTCGAAAGCTCAGTGACAGCATAAGTTTTCATTGTGGTGCCTGCAGTTAGCCTTCTTTTCACCAGGTCTTCTGCCCAGCATTTTCTTCAGCCTCACTGGTCCAACATCCTCAAGGTTCATCCCAACACACGGTCCTCTTGTTTTCTTCCAGTAAACAATTGCCAGATATTGCATTATTGGGGGGGGATATAAACTATTGTTTTCCTACCATATGCACTGTATTTCTCTATTTGGACTGTGTTGAAATGTAATCATAGTTATTAGTGTGAATGCAGTAGGGGAAGGTGAGGCCTATATTGAGAAAAGCAGACATCAATTTTTTTTTTATGCAGTTGACTCAGGGGAACTACTGGCCATATCTCAAGGCCACTTCTTAACTAGAGAATATTGTTGCTTCTTCTGTCCATACGTATTTAGGGGAATATAGGCATTCACTTTACTTATGCTGATCTATTAAATGTCCTTTTCACAGATCTCAGTTTCCTCCCATAATCTTGCTTGTATCATATCAAACTTACTGAGGCTTTGCACTCACTCTACTTTGTAGCTCTTCTAGTTTTACAGTTAAATCCTGAGCTTAATATCCAGCACCCTCATCCAGCTACTGCTAGAGTTAGGGATCTATTTAAACAGTACCACAGAGTCACTCTAACTCTCATAGTATGTCTTGAGTTGACAGCTGGCTAACTCTGAGCGTGTTGTATTCATTTTTCAAGGTTTCTAAAGCTGCCAATTGACTCTAAAACATTTATAATTTAATGGTTCACACATCGTTTAAATATCACCTTTAAATACGATAATACTTTACCTTCTTATGTCATCTAATTCTAATCCACCACTAATGACAATCCTGGTTATCATGATGTTTTCAAATGCCAAGGTGTTGTCACCAATCCACTTATCGTCAGCATTGGGAACTTTTTGTCACTGAACTGTAAGTGGTCCAGTTTCAGAATCCTGTCTTGAAGGTCTGCTTTCCAGGCCGCTTCTCATTCAAACCATCTTAAATTATGTCCCACTTAAAGCCTGAGATAAAGACTTGCATGCTGTCTAGTTGTCTTTGGAAGTGACCCTAAGGAATGGTAGATTGGGTCTTCCAAGAGTTAACAATGGAAGGAAAGAACACTAATTTGAGGACGACTTACTGATTTTATCATAACTCTGACTGAACCTCACTGTGCATCTCCTGAGGTACCATGTAGAATAAAGATAAGGATTTTCCATCAAAGGGACAGAGAGGGACTATGTATTACCTACTAGTTTCCTTCCCCATTGATGGCAGGATTTTCACTGGGGTGTTAAATATCTTCCATGCCTGGGTTCGTACATGCATCAAAATGGCTGAGTGGGTTTCTACAGGTATCCAACTCAGAGTCAGTGGAAATGTTTGGGACAGCAACAAGCAGCTCAGCTTACACCTGTCTGCACCTGTGGATGCAGCAATAACTAGAATAAAATATGGACTGAGAAGTGGTGAGTTTGGGTAAAAGTAATATCCGATGCAGGGATCCCCAACCCCTAGGCTGCACAGCAGGAGGTGAGCAGCAGACGACTGAGTGAAGCTTCATCTGCCGCTCCCCACCGCTCACATTACCGCGTGAACCATCCCCCCAACTCCGTCCGTGGAAAAATTGTCTTCCACGAAACCGGTCTCTGGTGCCAAAGGACCACTGCCATAAAGCATTCCCACCCATGCACGTATCATGTGTAGAGCATTGGGACAAATGCTTTTCCCTTTCCGTTCTTTTTAAATGAAACTTTCAGGGCCTGTTTCAGAAACTTACAATTGCCTACAGGATGCGAGGTCAAGGAACAACTTTCTTCTCCATTGCCTGAAATTCTTCATTTCACTTTGTCAAGATATTCTTCAAGATTATTGGCTTTTCTCCAGCCAGTATCAATTTATCCATTAATAATTTCTTTCAACAATTACATATGGTAAACCTTTAATGTGTAATGATGTTGAGGAGGACATAGTAATTATCCAGAGACACACTTCACCTTCACATTGCTTTGAAATAATTGGGAAAAAATAGGTATCAGAACCTTCATAATGTTTTCTCATTCTTAGTTCTGGAAGCAAGTTTTACATCCTTTAGTTCAAAGGATACTATTTCAGGGTTTCAGAGATGAAATAAGAAAAAAAATTGGAGTCAAGAAATCAAGACATGGTTTAGCATCTCAGAGGTCTAATTTGGTAAAACAGGGATGGAAAACTTTGGGATATTAAGTTAGTAAGTTGGCAAAAAATGATAAGTCTCGAAGATAAAAAGAGTCTTGAACTAAAATATTCAGTTTCTTTGGGAGAATGTAAGTGCAGAGGTCGACCTTATTCTAGGTCAGGGAACAAATGGTCTTGGGCAATGGTTTTAAATGGTAGAAACATGTTATTTTCAGAGTTGACATTTGAAGTTTTGACTATGATCAATGGCTCTGAAATTCCAACAGTGATTGATACTTTGTGAGAAAGAAAATTGAATCCTAAGTTCCACTAAGTGACATGTAAGAAAGGGAACTGAGCTAAAGAGTAGCCTAGATTGCTGCCCAGCAACCACGAGAGAGAGAGATGGAGGAATTAGTTTCTCATGCACTTACAGAAGACAACTGATTGCAGAAAGAGAGGCAGAGGCAACGTTGACCCTGGATCGCCTCTGGGAACATAGGCAGGAGGGGATATAAAGGAAGGGGGCATAAGGTAAGGAAGGTTACTATGTGCCATGTTAAAACAAGTGGTAAATCTGGACTTTAGGCTGAAAGGGTTTGTAAGGCCCTTCCTTGGCTGAGTGCAGAAGAATTCCATGATTCACTAGTGGTGGAAAGGGAAGAGACAGAGAACAGCACGTGTGACCTATAATTAACGTCTTTGAAGAAAAGTCAGAGAAATGTTGTCTTAGTATGGGTTCCCCTTAAAGCTGAGCATGAGATAAAAGCCTCTGAGAAGGTAGTTTATTTTTTCATGTAACCTCAAAGAGCAGGTATGAGGTACAGGGGGAATGAAGTGAAGCCAGTACAAGGACAAGTTATTGACTTGGCCACAGTTAAGGGTGATTGATCCCAGGATGCCCTCTGAGAAGATCTGAAGTGGCTCTCTAAATTTCTTGCCCAGGGGATAAAAGGTGAAAGCATGTATGTCTAACCCCTCGCCCAGTGGTTAAGCCACCTCCATCGTCCTTAATTGACTGAATTTTCCCACTGTGCATGCATGAATGTCAAATAACTTCCTATCAGTTTCCCAGGCCACAACCTCATTAAGCAAAGTGTAGGTGGCCCAGGATCTGAAGTTGAATTTGAGCAAAGCAGGTCAAAGTCTGTAGTAAACTGGGAACCAAAACTCTTCCTGAAATCTGATGAAGGACTGGGAGGAAAAAGCGTTGCACAGAAGATGCTTGATACATATATCTGACATCACTTTTTATATCCCTGTTTTCTACAAGCCTATGCTGACTCTACAAACAAAACTTGACCAAATCTCACCAATTTGAAGGGGTATGCAGGCAAACTGTGACATTCTCAAGAATGAAACTGCTTGGATTTTGTCCAAGTTCAGATTTATTCTTTGAGTAGTAAGTAGATCATGCCATTCAAGCTTAGGAACCAGTTGTTACAAAGGCAACAGTGTCAATGAAATAAAATTAACAGTGCATCATGCTAATAAAATGGGGGGGAAGAATCCCTGTATTCTCTATTAAAAAAAGATATTAGTTTGACCCATATGTATTTATTTTTTCTGCAAACATTAGTTTTCCCAGAAGCTTTTGAGAAGCACACCAACAGTAATGAAGCAGAAAAATGATGGATGTTAAGAAATTAAGGTACTCCAGAATGGGTTATAAACTTGTACCTCTTTGTTGCCCATGCACTTTTGATGAGATTGCAAAGTTTTAGACCTCCTTAATTTAAGTTGGAACAGTTTTATTTCTTTCAGCTAGAGTGGAAATAAGTTCCTTATCTATCATTATAATGGTTTAATACTTTCATTAATCTACACAACATAAAGCAGAAAGTGATTTTTATACCTACTCCAGTCAGTCATCATGCCTGCTTCAGAATGGAAAAACGGTTGTTTTCTGCTGATTCCAAAGATAGACTGAAGGCCAGTATCTTCATGAGCCATCACAATTAGAGGGGCAAGACCGAGATATAGAAATGCTGTTGTCACCATCTCTTTCTTGGCATATAATGTGGATTATTGCTGTGAGCAGCAGGATGTTTGCACACATGTAAGAGACCCTGGAGTTTTGAGGCAGTACATAGATATGAGGCATCAGGAGGCACCGGGTCTGCTTCTGGAGCACAAGGAATGTGCTTTCTCATCACATCTACGGGAAGCCTGTGGGACTGTGCATCTCATCCTCCTGTTCCATCTCTCAATGGCCAAGAAGGTGCGCCGGGTTTGAAAACAGATAAACACGTCTTAGCATAGGAATTTACAGCCACCGTTCACAGGTAGGCCCCACCTATGTTCTTATTTCACAGTCCACTGAACAAAGTCAGGATAATCTCCCTCTCCCTACACAGAGCTCTCGGTTTCCATTTAAAACGTGCAAGAAAGAGAGAAGAGGCATTTACAATGTTAGTAAAATTTTCAGTCTCCTGGGATACGGATCCCAATGGAATTTCATCACTTTAGGTGATCATTTACAGTGGTGTAGTTTAAAGAGAATGTACTATGGAGAAAAGACACTGAACAGCAGCCAGAGGGGTCAGAATTCACAACAGCAAGGCTATGACTCCTGAGATACAGATTGTTCTAATGAAATCCTGAGTGTGTGATTCTCAGCCTCACCAGGTAGTTGTGAGCAATGTGCCCTCTGTGTTCTGAGAAACAGTATGGGTCCTAACACCAAGAAACAAGAATGGAGAACTTAGTAAAAAGAAGTGAGAGGAAAGAATAAAATCTAAGACAGAGGTGGCAAATGCACAGCACTCCCCTCTCCCACACATGGCAAAAAGTATGTACTCTTGTCTCTGAGCCCCAGAGACACAAAATCCTAATTCCTGGATTTAGCAAGGAACATCCAGAAAAGGGTCATTACATAAATTACCTAGAATATTTCATTCTTTCCATTTTTAGAATACTCCTGGTTTATAACACAATTTATTAAGGTGTGCTAACTTGTGTGTTTTCATTTTCATGCCCTAATAATATCTTAGATACATATGACATTTTAAAGGTATTTCACACAAATTACCTGTTTGATTTTTACAACCACTCTGTGAACTAATACAGGTACTATTATTTCCATTCAAAGATTAAAAATAAGTGAGACACAGAAAAGTTAAGTGATTTTTCACATTTAAAAAATTTCACATATTTAGGAACTGGAGATGCTAAGCTGAAAGTTTGTACCTCTAATCAGAGCACTTGGCTTCTATGTCCTATTTGTGTTGAATTACTTGTCCAAGATTGATTTAGAGAGAAAAAAATGTCAGCAGCTAAAATAAGGTTGGCAGTCATGAAAATAAGTAATTTCAAAGTTCTTTTCCAGACAGCGACTAGAGAGACTAAAGAGGCACTTCCCAGGTTTCCTGAAGTCTTAGGTGTGACCTATTTGGATTTGAAAGCAGCCTTGTGTAATGTTGCAATCTTGTCCCCAGACTGAACAATATCTCAGAAAATTACATAATAATGCACCATGGGAGAAGAAAATACTTTCTGATCCTCCAAAGCAATAGTTTTTGTTCACTGAAACTTTATTACTCTTTTAGCTGACTTAAATGGAATGGCTACACATGATATTCGGCACCAAGGTAATACCTGGCCTTGTTAAAATCATGGAACAAGCTCCACATAATCATGGCCTTCACATATGCACGTTATATCGCTCAAATGAACCATGCCGTTGGTGGGCACCAGGTTGGGGTCTAGGCTCAGGAAGTGACTGAGGTCAAAATCCATGAGTTATTCTCTGTCCTCAGATTTACAGATGACTCCTGAAATTGTGTGCCCCAATTTTTGTTTTGTTTTGTTTAGAATGAAATGACACTACGAATTTTTCTTACAGGAGAAAACAATTTCAGAAGAAAACAAATCAATAAATCTAATAGGGATACATTGTTCATTGAAGTCTCCCTCTGATGAAGAACTTAAGCCCCCTTAGTCACAATGGGAACAGAACTATACTGAGACGCACCTTTGCCTGGCCTCATCCTCTGAGACTTAATCATTAGCATCTATCATGGAACATCCGTTGCATGTGTACTCTGCTAGGTTCTCTGTGTACTTTATCTCCTGAGATCATCAACAACTTGTGATACGATGACTTGAGGTCGCTCAGGTCATTCCTTCCACAAGAAGTGTTTTGAGACGGTACAATATTTGGCTTGCTTATTGACTTAATGAGGGAAAGACTCCTTTGTCTTCATATTACAAAATAAAGTTAGAATCTGTAGAGTATTATAAAAAGAGTCCTGGGTTTAGAATAGGGAGACTAGGATTTTTGAGGTAGAATTAGGAAGGAAGAACTAAGGTGTAACTAAAATTAAGAATGAAGCTGAAAGAAAATGGAAACCAATTAACTTATGGCATAAACGTTTTAAATAGGCTGTAAGGCCATTTCCTGGCTAAAACTATCTCTTAAGTTAAGACTAACTAAAACCAGTGAGATCGTTCACCTGGCATTAAGAACTAATTCCAGATCCAGAGGAGGTCCAGCTCTGCGTGCGCGCGTGCACGCACGTGCACGCGCACACACGTACACACGTACACACACACACACACTCACTCAGAGCTCCCCTCTCCCTTTCAATGGGCTGAAGAATTTAGTCCCAATGTTGTAACCAGACATGCAAGATCATTCACCATCAAGACCATTCACCATCAGCCTCGTCCTCTGTCACTTCTGTTTTTCCCCCTATGCTTCAGCACAAAGGGACCTACCTGCTGGGAAACCAGTTGCCCAGAACACTAATCTATAAACAGCACTAAGATAGGGCTCAAATTGTTACAATAAGGAAAACATTTCACTGACTACATTTCATTTGGGGATAACTTTACAATGGTTATAAGTAATATTTTGCTGGGTTATTTTGGGCTCATAGTGAGACATCCGAAATGCAAGCCTGAATTTCATCATCTGGTCACTACAATTCCATCTAAGACAAGTGTAATTTAGTGAAGGAAAGTTTGGCTAGAGGTGAAGTTAGGGTAGAGGTGAACTTCTCACTATACTAGAAACCAGACAGTTTCTCAATAGTCCTTTTCCTTAGTCTTTATCCCAGCTGACAGTAAGCCACACTTTTTTTTTAAATTAATTTTTATCGGAGTATTGCTTCGCAATGTTGTGTTAGTTTTGACTGTACAGCAAAATGAATCAGCCATACATATACATATATCTCCTCCCTTACGGACTTCCTTCCCATTCAGGTCATCACAGTGCATTAAGTAGAGTTCCCTGTGCTATACAGTAGGTTCTCATTAGTTATCTATTTTATACATAGTATCAATAGTGTATATGTGTCAATCCCAATCTCCCAATTCCTCCTACCACCCCCCTTTCCCCCGTGGTATCGTACATTTGTTCTCTCCATCTGTGTCTCTATTTCTGCTTTGCAAATAGGATCATCTATACCATTTTTCTAGTTTCCACATATATGTGTTAATATATATTTTTTTCTCTTTCTGATTTACTTCACTCTGTATGACAGTTTCTAGGTTTATCCACGTCTTTCCAAATGACCCAATTTCATTCCTTTTTATGGCTGAGTAATATTCCATTGAATATATGTACCACATCTTCTTTATCCATTCCTCTGTTGATGGACATTTAGGTTGCTTCCATGTCCTGGCTATTATAAATAGTGCCGCTATGAACATTGGGGATGCATGTATCTTTTTGAATTATGGTTTTCTCAGGGTATATGCCCAGTAGTGGGATTGCTGGGTCACATGGTAGTTCTATTTTTAGTTTTTTAAGGAACCTCCATACTGTTTTCCATAGTGACTGTATTTTCCATAGTGGCTGTATTTATGGGAGTAATTTATATTCCCACCAACAGTGCATGGGGATTCCCTTTTCTCTACACCCTCTCCAGCATTTATTGTTTGTAGATTTTTTGATGATGGCCATTCTGACTTGTGTGAGGTGATACCTTATTGTAGTTTTGATTTGCATTTCTCTAATAATTAGTGATGTTGAGCATCTTTTCATGTGTTTGTTGGCCATCTGTATGTCTTCTTTGGTGAAATGTCTATTTAGGTCTTTGTCATATGACAAAGGAGGCAAGCCACACTTTTAAAAATAAATGAATATTTGCTAGTGTATGTGTGTGTGTAAGTGTGTGTATGTGTGTATTTATACTGATATCTATTTATTTATAATGGTCTAAAGGGACAGCTAGATATTGGCTTGCTTGTATCCCTACCTGCATTTTTTGGACCCCTTTCCAGTTACACTGAGTGCCCTCCTGCCCCGTCAACAGACCAGCACTTCGACTTGCCTATTCTCTTCCCTGAGACTGGAACACATTTAAATGCCCCTCTGCACCCCTCTGGCTCATAGCCAATACTATTATTTTCCTCCTCAATGACTTAGCTTGAAACACACCAGCTTTTCCTTTTGGCTCAAAATTATTTTCTTCTTCCTCTGTAATCTCATTGTACTTGGTTCAGACCTCAGTTTTTACCATGCTGGCTGCAAGGTCTCTTTTCGGGAGCAAGCTTTCAGTCCTCATGAACAAGGAAAATGACTAATGAGTTTTGTCTTATTAACCCAAAACTTGGTGCTGGAGAGGTTCTCAATAAATAATAAGTTTGTTAAATTAACTCTTAAATTCTTCTGTGTGGGTTCTAGTCCTGAATGAGTTACTAACTAGCTGTTAAACCTTGGAAAAGCAGCTATATTTCCAAGGCTAAATGCTTCAGAAAAATAAGAAAAATGCCAGTGTCACACTTACTTTGAAGCATCCATTCCAAATTCAAAAGGAACATGCTTCTAAAAAAATAGAAAAGAACTCTGCAACCTGTTCACTGACACGGAGTAAAATGGAATAGAGCAGATCAGTGGCAGATCAAGGTTCAGGCTGTACAGAACACATTACTGTAAAAGTTCAAGGTTTAATTACAGCCCCTGTCTCCTGACAAAAGACAACATAAAACTCAAACACCACAATTTGGAAACTTAATTCTTCTGAGGACATCTCCAAGGGGTGGCATTCATTGTTAGTAGTAAGCCTGTGATGCTCAAAATGTCTAACAGTAGTTCTGTACCCTAGCATTCTTTGTGACACTCTGGAAAGTGGAACAAAATCTTGAGTACTGGATTTTTAATTAAGGCTCAATATGGCAAAATCTGCTAAGAGGAATGAATATAAAGAGAAATGGTATCAAGGAAGGTATTTGCATAACCTCTTTTGAAATAGTACATAAAGTGAAATTCTGCTCAAAGTACATATTGGTTTGAACCAATATTTCTAGGTTTATTACTTATATTCTCTATTTCCAACCACCACCCCATTAAATTAGAAAGCAAATAAGAAACCACACCTGTTTCACTCAAATTATTGTATTCTTTGTCCACTGGTGGTACATATATATATTTTTATATGTCCCAAATTGCAAATCACAAATTTCTTTTCTGGTTCAAATTGCGGTGCAGCAAATTAACACCCCCTCGACTCATTTGCTTAAAATAGCCATTTTATTATTCTTGTGGATTCTGCAAGTTGGGAATTTGGTTATTGTTCAGTGGGCTACCTTATCTCTTTTTCTTGATATCTGGGGCCTCAGGTGGGTAGTCTCAGAGACTGGAGGTGACCCTATAGCTGGAGGCTAGAATCATCAAAGGGATAATTCACATGCATTCACATGGCTGAAATGACTCAAAGATTAGTATTGCCAACCTTAAAGTTTACATGTGATAATATTATTTGGCTTGGCTTCTTCAAAGCATGGATGCTTCAGGGTAGGTAAACTTTTTACATGGTAGCTCAAGGCACCAAAACAGGTGTTCCAGTGAATCAGGTAGAAGCTGTACTTGACCTAAGAGTCATGCAGTGTCCCTTCTGCTGTACTTTATTGATTACACACAAGTCATCTGTTCACTTAGATTCAAAGGCGAGTGGGCATCTCAGTGAAATGGTGTAAGCACACTGTCTTGGGGGAATCAATCAGTTTGCCTTTAGTAGGATATGTCCAGAAATCTGACATTTCATTTTTATCACTCATATACCAAAATTAACCCCCTTCCTCATCCCTGGCAGACTCCTTTGAAATGAAAGCACTGAAAGTGATCATTTTCCATGAATATGAAAATAAGGAAGTTGGCATTTTATCCTAGCGGAGATCATATATCCTCCAAAGCACTGTATGTAAATTAGAATTTCTTTTATTCCCAATCTCACAACCCCACTTCCTTGTATCTGATTAAATTTGCCTTTGATTGCCTTACCTTTCAGAAGATTGCACCTCCTAGGTCTTTATCTGGTGGCTTCCTGAAAGTCTCTGTTTTTGCAAAGTCTCTGTTATTTCATGGATTCTTCTGATAATGTGCTTGGAAATGGAAGCTGGAAATTTTGCAATCACATCATGTGTTCCACTACTAAAATGCTCTAAATAATTACAGTGCAACTGAATACATTTAAAAATAATACAAGTAGAATATTTAAGAATAATTTGGATGAATTTTTAAAATATGTCATTACATATAAATTAATGCACTTTGGTTACTTTGTGAGATAAGTTTTCTTAAGCTAGATTAAGAATACATTTAAATTAAAATGCACCTATAAGGTAGAACAGAGAAACCTAAAAAGTCTCATCCAAGTGAAAATATCTAATGGAAGTAGCTTTATTTCTGCCTACTTAGATATGGTTTGTAGCATCTATATTGTGCTAGAGGGACAAAAACAAAGTGTGCAGCTCAGTGAGAACACTGAAATTGATTTATGCTCCTTTTCATTGGATCCTACTTTTACTTCAGACACCATGAGAAAGTAAAGGCTTAATTTTCTAAATTTAATTTTTTTTTTTTTTTGGCGGTACATGGGCCTCTCACTGCTGTGGCCTCTCCTGTCACGGAGCACAGGCTCCGGACGTGCAGGCTCAGCGGCCATGGCTCACAGGCCCAGCCTCTCCGCGGCATGTGGGATCCTCCCAGACCAGGGCACGAACCCATGTCCCCTGCATCAGCAGGCGGACTCTCAACCACTGCGGCACCTGGGAAGCACCCTAAATTTAATTTTTTTAAAGCATTCAAAAAACTTTTGTCTTCTCCTCCAAGAAATCTCCTAGTAATTTGCAATGGTGTAACATTTTTCCTTGGGAAAATTGAAAAGAACTTGTACAGTTTATTTGGGAGATGAAATGGCAGATGAAGTGGTAGAAGAAGCTATCAAGGGAAAGTGATTGAAACAATATTAGATTCTTTATAAAACTAAAGTTCTAACCTATTATGATTGTTATCAACATTATCATCGTTAGTTACTATGCAATTTATATACCTGAAGTCGTCCGAAAACAAAGTAAAGAGAGAAATTAAAAGAGAGAAATTAAAAGAGAGAGAAAGGGCTTCCCTGGTTGCGCAGTGGTTGAGAGTCCGCCTGCCGATACAGGGGACACGGGTTCGCGCCTCGGTCCGGGAAGATCCCACATGCCGCGGAGCGGCTGGGCCCGTGAGCCATGGCCGCTGAGCCTGCGCGTCCCGAGTCTGTGCTCCGCAACGGGAGAGGCCACAGCTGTGAGAGGCCCGCATACCGCAAAAAAAAAAAGAGAGCGAGAGAGATACTTAAATGAAACAGATTAGTAAAAACTAAGAACTTTACAGTTCCTTATGCCGATGGCCATGTGTATAATTTGTTGCTAAGGTGTGAGGTATTGACAACAGGATTCAAAATGATAGACACATGAAAATTAGAATCGTCAGAGGCCTTGCTAGAGCTCTTGGGATTGGGCCTAGTCCTTAGACTAATGAAATCTGAATGAGTGGAAGGGAGAAAGGAAAGGACTTTAAAAAAGCATAAAGTTTGGACTTGAGCATGTTATGGGGTGGAGGGGAGTGAGGCATGAGTTTAGAAATGATCATGTCTATGTAAAACAATGTTTCCAGAGCCCCAAAGAAGCAAGAAGTGTGTGAATAAATGTGAATTTTTTTCCAGTGAACATAGTAGGATTCAATAATTTTACCACACTTTCTAAATTTTTGAAAACTAAATGACACTCATTTCTCAACTGAAACAGTTAACTCTTAGCTCAGCACAATGAATAAAAATAAATCAAAATCTAGGAACATATTTTGGAATTTCAGCACACCAGGGATAAAGAGGACATCCTGAGAGGTTCCACAGTGGCTAAAGCAGTATAGAAATCAGAATGCCATCAGGCTTCACAACGATAGCCTGACATGCCAAAGACATCAGATCCATAACTTCAGTAATGTTATGAGGGAAAATCATTGTATACTTGAATTATTCATTCAGCCAAAATGTCAAGCAAGTGTGAAGATAGAATAAAAGCCTTTTAAGATATGCAATGACTCATTTTTTTTCCTCCCAGAATCCTTTGTGAAAAAGCAAATGAGGTTGTTTCCCAACAAAATGTGGGGAATAAATCCAACAAAAGAAAGAGCCAAGGTTCGTGAAACAATAGCTCTCTAGTAAGGCGAATAAGCAACCCGTCCAATGGCGAACGTAAGCTCCAGGAGGGAAGGTTCTAGGGAAATCATTTAAAAAAAAAGCAATTTATAGATTCTCTGAAAGGTTTAAGCATGTCAGAGGGGAACAAAATGAAACTAACAACAATAGTAAAGCTACTGATTGCCACATGTTAATAGTGACATAAGTAAGCGATATTAAGTACATTACAGAATATGCAAGTAAAAAATAATCACTAATTTTTAACATCTTTATTGGAGTATAATTGCTTTACAATGCTGTGTTAGTTACTGCTGTATAACAAAGTGAATCAGCTATATGTATACATATATCCCCATATCCCCTCTCTCTTGCATCTCCCTCCCATCCTCCCTATCCCACCCCTCTAGGTGGTCACAGAGCACCAAGCTGATCTTGCCAAGCTATGCAGCTGCTTCCCACTGGCTATCTATTTTACATTTGGTAGTGTATATATGTCAATGGTACTCTCTCATTTTGTCCCAGCTTACCCTTCCCCCTCCCCCGTCCTCAAGTCCATTCTCTACATCAGCGTCTTTATTCCTGTCCTGCCCCTAGGTTCAAAAAATGATCACTATTAACTCGATGAAATAAAATTCCAAATTTTCCCTCAAAGAAGCCCATGATTATTGTGTACTCATTATCTATTTACAGAGCAGCTGATAGGTAACAATATAGGTACCTATTCAGGTAAGCAACAGATATATAATAATATAAACAGATATATAATAATTTAAACTGTGATTATATATTTAAAACATTTGATACAACTTTATTAGGAGAATGTGGAAGAGGAGATATTGTGGTGTGTTCAACAGTGACAATTCTACATAAATAGACGATGTGGAAAATTAAAACATATCAATGTACATAAATTATTTAGAAATACCAACATAGGGCTTCCCTGGTGGCACAGTGGTTAAGAATCCGCCTGCCAATGTAGGGGACACGGGTTTGAGCCCTTGTCCGGGAAGATCCCACATGCCGCGGAGCAACGAAGCCGGGCGCCACAACTACTGAGCCTGCACTCTAGAGCCCGCGAACCACAACTGCTGAAGCCCTGCGCCTAGAGCCCGTGCTCCGCAACAAGAGAAGCCACCGCAAGGAGAAGCCCGCGCACCGCAACGACCTGCTCGCTGCAATTAGAGAAAGCCCGCCCACAGCAATGACGACACAACGCAGCCAAAAATAAATAAATTAATTAAGTAAAAAAAAAAAAAAACAACAACATAAATATCCCTAGATCATTTAAAAGAACTTTCCTCCAGGGAACAAAACAGGAGGGGAAAAGTGTTACAGGAGAAAGGTCTGCATTAATATAAGCTTTTTATGTTTGAATTTTAACTTTAAAATTCAAAGACTTTTTTTAAAACTGTAAATTGAAAATGGGTGACATTAAAGATTCTACAGTTAGAGAACGTTTCCAAAAAAGTATGAATGATCCTCTGTCCTGAAATCAAATGATCTCCTAAAGCTTGAAAATATTGCACGATGCAGACAGTTGGGGTCTCATTTTTCAGAAGATGACATCATTTGTTGCCTTATCCAAATAAATGTGCCAATGGGAGAAATTTCTTACCAGACTAGAATGCTTTAGTTGGTGGCAAGCCAGGCCAATAGGGAAGATATTTGAGTAAAATTGGTACAACAGTACAGGCTTTTTGAAATTAAGATTTTTTGATTTTGTCCACTGACCTCTCTACTGCATTTAGAGTGCTTGCCGAGGTCCCTCTCAAGCGTGTGTCATCTACTAAGGCCCAGAAACTGCCGGGCTCATGCCAGCTTGGTAATTCTTGCTCTGCAGACTCTCCTGAGACAAAAATGGTCTTTCTTGGGTTGACTTTCTCGGGGGTTTTGATCACTGTTGTGCCATTGTCCCCAGTGGACAACTCTCTGGTCTGCTACAGGACCTGAGACCAAGACGTTCTAAGGAGGTAATACTTGGTTCATGTAAATCATTCTTCATTGAGAAGCACACATTTTATTAGTATCTAATATTTTTTCAGCTTTATGGAGGTATCACTGACAAATAAATTTGTATATGTTTAAAATGTACAATATGATGATTTGACGTGCATATACTTTGTGAAATGATTACCACAATCAGGCTAATTAGCAAATCCAAAACCTCCCATATTAACCATTATTTGTGTGTGTGTGTAGTGAGAATGCTTAAGGCCTACGCTTTTAGCAAATTTCAAATACATAACACAGTATTATTAACTTTAGTCCACTTGCTGTACATTAGATCCCCAGAGCATATTCATTTTATAACTGAAGGCCTGTATCCATTGACCAGCATCTCCCTATCTGCCGCACCCCTCAGCCCCTGGTAAGCACCATCCTACTCTATTTCTATGAGTCAACTTTATTTTTTTTTAAGATTCCACATATAAGAGAGGTCGTACAGTATTTGTCTTTTCTCTAGCTAACTTCACTTAGCATAATGTATTCTAGGTTCATCCACATTATAACACATGGCAGGATTTCCTTCTTTCTCAAGGCTGAATATTTTTCATAATATATACATATTAATTTCTTTATCCATCTGTGCCTTGATAGGCATTTAGAATGCCTCCATATCTTGGCTATAGTGAATAATTCTACAATGAACATGGCAGTGCAGATATCTCTTTGAGATACTGACTTCATTTTCTTCGGATGTATATCCAGAACTGAAATTGCTAGAGTGTCTGGTAGTAGTTCTTTTAATTTTTTTGAGGACTCGTCATACTGTTTTCTATACTGGTGGCACCAATTTACATTCCCATCAACAGTGCACAAGTATTCCCTTTTCTCCACATCCTCATCAACACTCGTTACCTCTTGTCTTTTTTTTTTCTTTTTTTTTTTAACATCTTTATTGGAGTATAATTGCTTTAAAATGGTGTGTTAATTTCTGCTTTATAACAAAGTGAATCAGTTATACATATACATATGTTCCCATATCTCTTCCCTCTTGCATCTCCCTCCCTCCCACCCTCCCTATCCCACCCCTCTAGGCGGTCACAAACCACCGAGCTGATCTCCCTGTGCGATGCAGCTGCTTCCCACTAGCTATTTTACGTTTGGTAGTGTATATATGTCCCTGCCACTCTCTCACTTCGTCCCAGCTTACCCTTCCCCCTCCCCATATCCTCAACTCCATTCTCTAGTAGGTCTGTGTCTTTATTCCCATCTTACCCCTAGGTTCTTCATGACCTTTTTGTTTTTTTTTTTTTAAATTGAAGTAGCTCTTGTCTTTTTGATAAAAGCCATCCTTGTAGGTGTAAGATGCTATCTCATGGTTTTGATTTGCATATCCCTGAAGATTAGTGATGTTGATAAGCTTTTCATATACCTGCTAGCCATTTGTATGCCTTCTTTGGAAAAACATCTATTCAGGTCCTTTGTTGATTTTTAAATCAAATTATTTGTTTTTTCGCTATTGAGTCATGTAAGTTTTTTAATATATTTTTGATATTAACCCTTATCACATATATGCTTTGCAAATATTTTCTCCCTTTCCATAGGTTGTCTTTTCATTTTGTTGATTGTTTCCTTTGCTATGCAGAAGATTTTTTTAATTTGCCGTGGTCCCATTTGTTTATTTTTGCTTCTGTTTCTTGTGCTTTAGGTGTCATATCCAAAAAATAATTGCCAAGACATAAACTTTTCCGCTATTTTTTCTTCTAGGACTTTTATGGTTTCGGGTCTTGCATTTAAGTTTTTAAACCATTTGGAGTTAATTTCTTGAGTAGTGTGAAACAGTTGTAGCTAACTAGTTTTAAGTGACCTGGACAATTGGGTTGACAATGAACTTGAATATAAGTTTACAATGTGACGTGGTCCTCAAAAGTGTTGATGGGGTCTTAAGAAATAGTAATAGCATTTCTATCCTCTTCCTCATTGTTATTCATGCTACATCTAAAGTACTAATTTCAGAGCCACCTGTTTAGTGAACTGAAATATACTGTAGTATACTTGAATCAGAGAAATGGGCATGTCTCTACACCAACCAAATGAGGGAAAGTTTAAGGCATTAAGGCAGCTTCACTTGAAGAAGTAACTTTGGTAGGACATGGATACTGCATTTAAATACCCAAAAGAACTGTCTACAGGGAAAGAATGGGATCTAATTTTGTGTTTTGTGAAGGAGCAGAACTGGAACAAGCTGATGGAGGTTTTTCACCAAGAAGAGATATCCTCTCATTAAAAATGTCTAAAGAAGAAGATCACGAGCTCTCTATCTCTGTAGTTACTCAAGTAGAAACAATAGGTTCTAAGATCAAGACTTTGATCTTAGAATTGGTTTGCAATGTTTTACAACTTTATAGACTACTTAAATGTGAGAACAGATAAGTCTTAGAAGTAAAATGGGGTTAAGTATCAGGACCTTTGAATTGTGTTACTCCCCTTTACACCCTCTCTACCACAAATATCTATTCCTCAGCTGAATACCTTACACTGATTCAGATTGGGTACATGCACCTGCTGAAAAGGAGTTAGGTTTCAGTCCTCAAGGGCATCCTGCTCCAAAGGGACATGGAACAGTGAGCTAGCTCGAGGTCAAAGATGGAAAACACATGCCACCTCTCCTCTCTTCCACCCATTGTTAAATACTCATAGGCACTCTTCTATTGCATGGGTGCAACCTCAAAATCCTCCTCAAAACAATACCTGGCCACTATAAATTCAAGCTGGCATGGCAGATGGAACCTGACTGTTGTCTCTGCTCCAGGATAAGATTGACCTCTTGCTCTATCTCTCATCACCACATCAGTCACTTTGTCCATCTGCCTGGAATTCTCTTTTTTACTCCTTTCTTCACATCGATGCCCATCTTTTACCTGATAACCACTGCCTAAGGGTTCACAGGCAACTAATATTTTATAATTTTTTTCCTTTTAAATGGGGCCACTGCATACACTGTTTAAGCTGTGCACCAAACAACTCTAGGGAGTCTCATTTAAATTAAAAATCAACATAGATATATACTTTTTAATTTCCAGCAAATGATAAAAGGAAAGATTTCTTATTTCTGTAAAAGCTAGTGATGGGGCTCTTTTAGCTTGTAAGCAATTAGGATATAATTGTATTTAAATTAAATTGATATAATAAAAATAGAGCTATAACGGATTTTCGCCACTATCCTACCCAATTTCTACATTTTACAGTGAGAAAACTAAGGTCCAACAATTGTGAGGTAACTTACTAAGGATCTCATATAAACTTTGGGTGGAAATAAAATAAAAATCTCCTTGAAAAGCATCCTATTCTCTTCTTTTTTTGCATACTGCTCCTCTAATGGGGCTCTGATGCAGTATCCACAAATACATCCATACTTCAGTAAAGCCTTAATAGTGGAATGGCAGGCATAGGGATTGATGTTAGGTGGCAAGAGGCCAGTCCTGAGGGAAGTCACAAAACAACACTATGTTTCTGAAACTGTCATCCCCTTTTTTATATTTTTTGGAAAGAAAAATAATGAGTTCAAGCTGGTAGAAGGTGAAAGGAGCATAGTCATTGTCTATGAAGGGAGACAAATCTGTGTTTGAGAACGAAGACCCCATAAGACGTTTGTCGGCATTGTGGATTACTATGTGGTAGTATCCACCAATCCACCATATGTGGTAGGATTTAAGACCATGTAGTATGTACTACCATGTAGGATTGGTAGTATCCACCAATCCACCATATGTGGTAGGATTTAAGACCATGTATGGATCCAACAGCACTTTCAAATCTGTTAGAAAAACAGAAAAAGTGGCAGAGAAGAGAGATTTGCCACTATAGGGAGGCTACATTATCACTGAGACTTGATGAGTTTTAGATGAAATGATATAGCTACTGGCTTGATATGACATCAATTTGTGCTATAATACAGCAATTATAAAGTGATTATAATTAAATCCCAATAATGAACTTTATAGGCAAAAAGGAAATAAAGAAAATAAGATGCAAAATTCACCAATGAAATTGAATAATTAATCAAAAACATAAAGAATGATGGGCTTCTAAGAAGATCTCTACACTGCAGGAAGAAGTATGGTCTTCCCTCTTGGAGATATAAATCAAGCGCTGCCACCCTCAGCACAGAGAATTCTCCATGGAAAATGACTAACAGTTAAAATCACACCTGTCCCAATCCCAGTATTATTTGATATTTCAGAATTCTGAGCTGCCTTTCATTTGGCCACCTGCTTTTCTGATATTCACAAATGCTTCTACTTCTCTAGATTCTGCCTATGATATCCTCAAACATGGTCTCCTTACACGTATGGCCTCTTTGCAGCTGGAGCCTTGTTAAATGAGGAAAATACAGTAAGGGGGTTGAGAGTGAAGGGTAGGAAGACAAATGACTGAAGAGTCTGCAGGGTCAGCTGACTTTGCCTGTATCTTGATTCATCTCTTCTATCATCTGCAGGCGTAAATTTGCAGAAACCTGTACAGCCAACGATCAAGTGCTGACGGCCCCAGCCCTCAGTGCCTGCTGCTGTCCTTTAATAAAAGCCAGCTTCACCAAAGTTGTATTTACTCAAACTTTAAGCTCTTTAGATGCACATTAAGTGCATTCCTTGGCCCTTCATAAATCTTTTCCATGTTATTAATGGTGTTTTTTTTTTTTTTTTTTTGCGGTACGCGGGCCTCTCACTGTTGTGGCCTCTCCCGTTGCGGAGCACAGGCTCCGGACGCACAGGCTCAGCGGCCATGGCTCACGGGCCCAGCTGCTCCACGGCATGTGGGATCCTCCCGGACCGGGGCACGAACCTGTGTCCCCTGCGTCGGCAGGCAGACTCTCAACCACTGCGCCACCAAGGAAGCCCATTAATGCTGTTTTTAAAGAGTAAAAAGAGCTTCTCATTTGCATCTTTAACATGAAAGAAGTCTCAAACACCAGAGGGCCAAACCAGCAAAAGACACCCTACTATTGCTACTTTCTCAGCACCCTCAAGATTCCTGTTGATATACACACTAATGACAGGAGAGACCATTAGGAATCCACTTTTAATCAAAGCTCATATATACAAGCACATAACACAAACGAAGGGCTGGAGCTTTGGAAAAACACAAGCATGAGAAGTACTAAGGACTGGGTTAGTTCCTGAAACTGCACCAAGTGAGGTGCTTGGATGGCAACTACAAATATCCTATGTCTTCTGTGCTGAGGTAGAGCCATGTCAGGAAGATGGTTTAATAAATAAGGGAGAATCACCTCCCTTGAGTGATACAGATCTTAGAGTCAGCCTCACATCAATACATGTTTCTCTGTCCCAGGCAGGCTCTTATAACCACACAGGACATTTAGGGTTGCCAAAATAAATATTAGAGAGAGAAACAGATTTCAGGTAGTCCAATAGAGAAATGTAGAAAACACAGGACATTTCAGAGGTATCTGTAATGGCATTCACCAAATTGCTTAAATCAAACTTTAGGTCTAGAAAAATGAAATAAACCAACTTGAAATCAAATAAGAAAAGGACATAATGCAGGTCCCTCAAATTACTTAACTTGGTAGATGTCATAAGTAGTGAATGTTTGCTGGTGCTCTGTCAACTGGATACAATTTTTGTAAGATTTGGGTTTCTTAATTTAAAAATCTCTCCCACTTGGTTGGAAACAAACACATTAGACATTAAAGGGGATAAAATCCTCAACCTGTGGGCTTCCGTGGTGGCGCAGTGGTTGAGAGTCCGCCTGCCGATGCACGTGACACGGGTTCGTGCCCCGGTCCGGGAAGATCCCACATGCCGCGGAGCGGGTGGTCCCGTGAGCTATGGCCGCTGAGCCTGCGCGTCTGGAGCCTGTGCTCCGCAACGGGAGAGGCCACAACAGTGAGAGGCCCGCGTACCGCAAAAAAAAAAAAATCCTCACCTTGTAAAGAACTTTCACAGAGCTTTTAGCGATAACTCTTGCTATTTTTCATATAAAATGTGGGAATGCAGATGGTTCTTGAACAACATGGGTTAGAACTACGTGGGTCCACTTATATGTGGATTTTTTTCAATAGTAAATAATGCAGACTACATGATCCATGACTGGTTGAATCAGATGCAGATCTGAGGATGGGGAGGAATGGGGTACATATACAGATTGCCTATTTAACGTGGATTTTAGACTCTGCAGAGTGCTGGCACCCCTAACCATCCGCCGCATGCCTGGTGCTCAAGGGTCAACTCTATTTACACATTCTCATCGCTACCAGACACTACATTGGTGACACTATTTCCATTTTCATCCACTTATTCCCTTATCTCTTCCTATTGTAGAGTCTGTAAAATGTTAGATTCCTTGGCTCTCCTGTAGTTAGAGATAGGCCATAAAACACAACGCTAGTCAAAAAGACACAAAGAAGGTCATTGTTTCCACACCTTCGCCATCATCTCCCTTCCTGCCAGAATGCTGATCTGAAGTCTGGAGCACAGAAGCCTTTGACAGATCATGAGGCGAGAGTCACGAAGAAGAATTCACCAAGGAAAGCAGGAGAAAAGACAGAAGAAATCTATACCTCAAATGTCGTCACTTAGAAGTTACACCAGTTCTGGATTCCCTGTACCTCAACTCTTAAATGTGTGGAAATACAGGATGTGTGCTAATATGGGATTTGCACTAATGTAGCTGTGTACTAACAAGAATGTACACTGATATGGGACATGTGCTAATATTGGGCATGCACTAATATGGGAAGTGTGCTAACGTAGGATGTGTGTTTATGTGGGGTGTGTGCTAACTTGATATGTAAGCTAACATGGGGCATGCATTGACATGGATATGCAGTAACATGGTACATGTGCAAATTTGAGGTATGCATTAACATGGGCTATCATGGGACATGCACTAAAATGGAACATGACTTACCCTGAGGTGGGCTGATATATGATAACATGGACTGTTATCAGATGTGTGCTGACATGGGGCATACACTAACACAGACATGCACTATATGGGGTGTGCACTAAACCTGCCTTATGTGCTCCTGAGGGAAAAAGCCAGGAAAAAATATCAAGGTTCTATTACAGAAAAATAGTCTATGATACCAAAATGACCTTCAGAGAATAATTTGAAAAATAAATACTCAAGGGCAAGGGGTGTAATAATTTCCCTAATACAATAATTTGGGTGAAAGGCTTCTAAGGGGGTCTAAGAAGAGTGCCAATTCTGTCACCGTGAACAAGCCCCAGTTTCCTGGAGCAGAAGCCAAAGAGTTTTGTTTTTGCTTGACCTGGAAAATAACTGTACTTTTCAAATTACTCTTGTTCAGTAGGTCAGCAGCCCCTAGCTCCAATTCCTAACACACATGGTGCCTTGCATATAATCAGTGCTCCATCAAACATCTGTTGTTAACATTGACGCAAATGGAATGGATTAGATTCATTAGCTTATTATGAATCATCCAAAAAAAAAAAAAGCAAAACCCTGCAGATTTGAGAATAGTACAAAATCAAGCAAAAGTTAAGTAAATTTTTGTCATGTATTTCATACCAAACTTTATTCTTAACAGCGAGAAATAAATCTTTTATTTGGACTACAATAAGCCCAATGCATATATAATACATTTAAACCAAAGTAATTTCATTCTTTGACTAGGCTGCTGGCTAGAGAAGTTAGACTTGGATGTGCACTTCCATTTTCTGCCTCAAACTTTGATGGTGTTGCAAAACGGCACCAGATTAATAATTTAACAAAGATGAGCTGAATATTTTCTTCTGTTATTCTGCTAGATAGGCAATCATGTTGTCTTACTTTAAAATCAATCTTAACTGTACTTTCTGTTATGTGCTTCCTGTTGTTCTAAACAAGACTAATTATTTTAGGCAAGTCACTGATCAGTCATCACTAAAATAAGATTGATTCTGAATCTGTCTCAAGCTACCTCTCCTTGTTTTTATATTTTGAAAATCAGTGTTAAAAAAAACACAGGGGTCTTCCCTGGTGGCGCAGTGGTTGAGAGTCCGCCTGCCAATGCAGGGGACACGGGTTCATGCCCCGATCCGGGAGGATCCCACATGCCGCGGAGCGGCTGGGCCCGTGAGCCATGGCCGCTGAGCCTGCGCGTCTGGAGCCTGTGCTCCGCAACGGGAGAGGCCACAACAGTGAGAGGCCCGCGTACCGGAAAAAAAAAACAAAAAAAACACAGTCTTGCAAATTTAATTTAATATTACTTTTCACCAGGAGAACTTTAGACTCCTAAAAAAATACCTTAATGTTTGGAATATAGAAGTAAAAGAAAGGAATTTTTTCTAAAATAATTTTATAAAATTAAAAATCATTTTGAAAAAAAAGGGAAGCATTTCTCTGTACTCATGTATATCCTCCTTGAGGTACAGGCAATACTCACTATTTTTTAAGAATTTCATGTTGATTATTTGTTCAAAGTCTTAATCTAAAATGATACAAGCCACTGGGAATATTTTTATCTTATTTACAATAATTATTATTTTTGTATATGATCCAAATTCAGGATGTTTTTCTTTCTGATTTAACCTGAAAGAAACATCTTTTCAGATATTATTTAATAAAATTTCAAGATATTGACATTTTGCCAATGCTCAGTGAAATTTTGCATCATAGTAAATATTTATATACTACAAAAGCAATAGTGTATTACATTGCTATTGCCGTTTATTTAGCTGTCAAATATTTAGTTAGCACCTACTATATGCTAGGTGCTGTTTATTTGTACTGTCATGTTTATTTTCACAATTGTCCTTTTCAATTTACTCCTCTCCCAAACGGGCTTTATAGAATCTTTTAATAATATTTTAAAAATGAAAATATGATTTTATTGTTCTAGATGTTTGAGTTTTAAAAATTCTTAAGTTAAGCATGATGTATTTCCTGCTAACCATATTCATTCTAAAAATTCATTGGGATATAAGTATATAAGTGCATACTATAAAGTTTGTATCTAAAATAATTTTCTACATTTACAAAGCAAGTATTTCAACACAAATATTAATAGGATTATGCTCTGGTCCTGTCTGTACTGGATTTCTTCAGTTAGTTTCTAGTGCATCTCAATCTGGGCACAGGAAGTGCTTCAAAACTTTGCTTTCATGCTTTCAAGTTGGAGCCTACAGTCATGTCCTACAATTGTTCTTTGTGACAGTCACCAAATCCTTTCACAGTACTGTAGGAGAAGGTTAATGGATCCATTGGCTTTGACTGTTATTAATTTACCCAATTAGTAAATTCTTTCTCCATTCCTTCACTGCAGTTAGCATCAGCCCTACATATATGCACGTGTGTGTGTGCGTGTGGGTGCCCACACATGCGCAGAGGCGTGTGCATTGAGTATCACAGATGTTAAGCACTGAACCTATTTCTCCTCTGTAAATTGCAGGTGTTTTTATTCTTGAGTAGGAAACTATCTGTAATCTCAGTTTTGTAACTGATTGGCTGGGTGTGTGTGAGGTAGGAGGGATGATTCCCCAAAACACAGTAAGTTCTAATAAACATTTGTTGAGTTGAAGTCTTAGTCAATATTCTATGTAAAGAATTCTCAGCAGTCTCAATATCAGAAGTAACTCCACTGATTACCCAATTACTGATGAAAGTATAAAATATGTTCCCATCCAACACTGACACTTCACTTTTCATAATTCTTCCTGGGAGAAGACACTCCAACTATTTGAATAATTGCCAAATGATTTCAGCATCTAGACCTCATTTTCTTTAGTTCACTAATGAGAGTATAAGATTATGTCAGTTTAAAAAGTTAATATTTATAACAGTGAGTTCAGCAAAATTGCAAAAATCATTTTGCCATATCATTTAAAAAAAATTTGCAGGGACACATACTTTTATTCCATGCCTTTATTAACTTGTTCTTAACATTTTAAGAAAAAAAATATTGTCAAGCTCTGAGTTGGTTTAAGATTGAAGCAAATTACTCTGTCATAATTAATTAAAAGAGAAGACACTGTGAAACACGTTGTTTGTTTTTCCACCTCAGCCTGACATGCTGATGAAAGCAACTAAGCAATGAGGCCTGACACCAAGAACAGCAGCCCAGCCCAGGGGACACAGGGCACTTGCGGAGACCAATTCACTAACTGTACTCCCCTAATTTCCATTTAACCAGCCTGTGTCCTCAGAAATAAAATGCACTTCTAAATTTTATTTCAATAATGAAACTGTCTCTACTTTTTAAAAGTATCAAACTAATAATCTAAAGCAGTATATTCAACATGGTCAGCCACAGCCAACGGATAGATCACAGTAAGATTCCCAGAGGTCAGTAAGTGTGAGGCAAAAGCCAACTTTAAAAATAATTAAACAAGTTAAAAATGTTCTCTAGTAAACAAAGCATCAACGAGTGATAGCAGATGTGCCATTTGTAAATTCCCCAGATTCTCAAGTATTACTGGAGCTGCGCATGAATTCACCCTGAGGAAGACATCTGTTTATTACAGGATACTGGGGAAAGCAACTATCATTTTTCAGTGAATCTCAATACTATTTGCAAGGGATGACTTGCAGGTAAACAGGTAACTAAACCAAGACAAAAGCCACAATTTAGATATGTGGTTATTATTGCTTTAATGATGTTCGCTAGACCTTTGAATGCGGCTGACAAGAGTCAGGAGACAATGAATAGTGCTTCCTGATTCAGCCATGTTTATATTATCCTCAGCCCACCCAGAGAACCAACTATAGGTGTTATAGCCTGCCTTTCTCAAATGTCAGAGTTGAATGAGCCTTGGGTTCGTTCTAGACTATTATTGTGTAACAGAGTATGCTTATAACCTGGAGGGCACGCAGTTTCCTGTCCAACCCTTTCTAGTGCTCACATTTTCCTTGATATTATATCTACCTTAATCAAAATTACATGCTTTATACAATTTCAGAATAATTCTTACACGCTTCAAAATTTAGTCATTCCATGTACTTTTCACAGTTCAACTTCATTTATTATATCTAAAATTTCCTCTATCCCTTAGAAATTAAGGAGAATGTATCGCCTTCCTTCTGGCATGGCAGGGAATTAAAGCATGGTACAAAAGGCAGTGGGGTGAAGAAACCCACAAAGTATATAACGGACTTGACTCAAAGATTTCGGCTGTAATTAACGAAACAATCCAATTAAAATCGGATTAGAATATGTATATTTATTTTGTCACTAAGAAGATATAGAGGGTCCTCCTAGGGTTTATTTATTAAGCGTCACACTGGCATCATCAATAACCCAAGTGCTTCCATCTTTCTCCTTAGCCATCTTCAGCTTGTTGGCTTCAGCCCTCAGGTCTGTGCCCTCTAGAACCTAAGCTGGTTGTCTCTGCTACAGGCATGCTCCCACATGTCCATGATTGGTGGGAGCAAGGGAAATACATTCTCATGCATCTCTTCCATAAATTCATTGCCTACCTCTCCCATCTTACCTTTGCCACACTTGATCTCTCTTGGTGTATACTCTCTTACCTCTTCTATGTCCCACTGACCTACTTTAGGTACCAGTTAATCTCAAAGTAAGCTAGGAAATCAAGTATATTATCTGAATTTTCAGCCTTTATAAGCAATAAAGGAAACACAGAGGGAATCAAAAGCCATGACTCAGTTCAGTTCAAATGGTGCCATCTCTGAGCTTTAACCACTCAAATTCCTGCAGTCTCTCTAGAAGATGGTATACATATACTGAAGTGGATGGAACATGGGTTGGGGAGGAGATAGAAATGAAGTATGGGGAAGACATGGAGGGATTTTTGTAAAAAGGCTTTTCCCATAACCCAATTTTATCAATGAACATCCATGAATTAGCCAGGGGCCAAATGCCAAAATGTGTCATTTGGTGCATCATCTGGAAAACTGTGCATTAAAGGATCCTCGGAAACCACATCTTTTCCTGTGGGAAGCAAAGGAAGATTTGTAAGCAAATAGCTGATCTTCTCCAAGACATATTTTGATTTAATCTATTTCACATTGTGCTTTCTCAAGGGGCTTTGGAAATTTCTTCAGCGTGGATGATAATTGCTGAAATTTGTTGGGACCACAGAGCACTGTTGGATAAAGCAGCTCAAGCTTGTTCACCCCATCACAGGAAGAATACTTTCCATCATAGTCCATCAAGACTGAAGCTCCATCTCTTCCATAACACCCCTACCTACCTCCTTAATTCTAACCGTATTTACCATCTTTTGGAGGATACTCTAGCCACAGCTGTCTCCTTTCTGTTTTTTAAATGGAACAAGATCACGTCTTCCTTGTGTTCAAACTGTATCTTGAATTCCATTCTCTCCACCTCGCTTCATTTATTTCCACTGTTCAGAATAAAATCCACATTCTCAGAGAGGATGTCTTGAGAGTCCAGTATAAATTAAGTCTCCGTGTTTTTCTCTTTTATAGTAGTCTGGACTATTCCTTCAAAATAATTTGATACTGCATGATTTTTGATTGCTTATTTAATGTTTGTCCCTTCATTACACTGGCAGTTTAAGGAAGGCAAAGACTTGTGGGTTTTATTTATTAATGTAGTTGCAGAACCTAGCACAGCAGCCAGGTCAGGGTAATCATTCATGTTGATTGAATCAGTATTTGAATAGGTACTGTGAGCTCTTACTTCCTAATGCCCCATCTAGTTGAACTAGTTTGTTATGACTGTCCTGTTACCCCTTGTATTCTGCAAGCTCCATGACGACAGAGATGCTATTTTTAAGTCTTTTGGAGATTAACACTATGTCTTTCTCTTAGAAGAGAACATTAGTATTTCTTGATCAACATTTGAATGGTTGTTACATGTATAAACCTTAAATATCTCATAGAGTAAGCTTATGAGCATTATATAGAGTTCTGGTTCCACTCAGGATGTTAAAAACTGATGGAGATGCAATATGGTATAGCCACATTCAAATAAGTGTAGTGGAGATTGCCTGAGTTTATATGAGCTGAGTTTATACGAGTAGTATAATCTGAACTTACTGTAACTGGTATGACTAGCTATCTGCTATCTGATCTCTGTGGACAGTGGTGAAAGGAGGAATGGTATGGGTATGAAACAACAATAATTTATTCTTCAGGAGACTATAATTCATTATTATAAAATTGAAATAGAGTTAGAGAAACTTTTGGGTAAGACGTAGAGCTGACAAGAGGCTGAGGGGCAGATCTGGACAAGTAGAAACCAAAAACAGAGCCAAGGTTTGCCCCTGGGTCATAACTTCCACATCAATGGCAAAGAATATACCCTCTCCCCACCTTCCTCACCTGATCTTTCATTTCAAGGCAGTTTCTAACTCTGGATTATGTGGGTTTAATAAGGTGCAGGTCAGTGATTCTACTCTGTTTCCCTTGAGAATGTCCCTCTGCTCTGAATAGTGATGAATCTGCAGAACAATTTACCAGGCACTTGCATGCCAATTTTAAGTCAAAGTGCTCTGATGGAACTGTCAGTGATGAAGTGAAATTTTTCCCTCATAAATATATTAAAAATGAAATAGGAAAAATACTATGTCTATTCATATGAAGCTGAGATTTTTGTTCAGTGATTTTAACAAATGCATGGACTTCAACTACCCCTACCAGCCATTGATTGACAAATGTGATCCCTTCCAAGTCTCCCCAATATCCAGTTCTCCAATTACGCACACAAAAAAGGATTCCATTTCCATTTCTGTTTTATTGGTATGATATTCCAATGCTTCATTAAGAAAACACTGAAGCTGTACACTTACAAACACATCTCAGCATTCTCTGGTTTTCTTCCTATAAAATAATTCTCCCTCGGAGACATTGCACTTGGCAGTCACCCACGTACAGATTAGAATAAAATTAATAAAATGAACTTTAAAATGATAGGAATGTGCAGATGAAAAGAGTAAAATTAAGTACCATTTGAAAACAATTCTGAACTGATTATATATCAGAGGTATCTGTATTTCTCTTCTTGCTTTATGTCACTGAAATTAGCATAAAACAAGATTTGTTTCTCAAATACTTAGAGGACATTGGGAAAAGATGTTTGGAAACAATATTATGCCAATTAAAAGCAAGGCTGAAGGGTCCAGACCCTTTCTCCGAGATGTAATTGGTTTATTCTCTGAAGACAGCTGTCTGCAAAGTTTCAGCTAGTGTTAGAGCCTAGTTGATGTTACAGAATTAACCCAGTTACACAGATCCCTACTTGTCCAGAGCAACAGAACACATGTGCTCCTCAAAAAGCTCCCTGTCTGGGCTTCCCTGGTGGCGCAGTGGTTGAGGGTCCGCCTGCCGATGCAGGGGACACGGGTTCGTGCCCCGGTCTGGGAAGATCCCACATGCTGCGGAGCGGCTGGGCCCATGATCCATAGCCGCTGAGCCTGCGCGTCTGAAGCCTGTGCTCCGCAACGGGAGACGCCACAACACTGAGAGGCCCGCGTACCACAAAAAAAAAAAAAAAAAAAAAAGCTCCCTGTCTACTCTGTATCTTAGCATCAAACCACTTTAGGTCTTAGGCACGTCTATGGACATGTTACCTATTTTAAAATAGTTCTTTGAGAAAATTGATAAATAGGTCATCTGTATTTTAAAATACTCAGAGGGCTTCCCTGGTGGCACAGTGGTTGAGAGTCTGCCTGATGCAGGGGACACGGGTTCGTGCCCCGGTCCGTGAGGATCCCATGTGCCGCGGAGCGACTGGGCCCTTGGGCCATGGCCGATGAGCCTGCGCTTCCAGAGCCTGTGCTCCCCAGCGGGAGAGGCCACAGCAGTGAGGGGCCCGTGTACCGCAAAAAAATAAATAAAATAAAATAAAATACTCAGAACCTAACAATCTTATAAATTAGGCTATTAAGTGCCTCTTTCATAAAGAGTCAAATGACAAACTCCTATGATTTCAAAATTGTTCAAAAACAAATTAAACTTTGGCTTCCATTCCTTGTATTATGTAGGAAGAAGCACTTCTTTTTATCATGCAAAAAGAACTCTGTCATACATCCTATTTCAGTTTTCGCTTTGGTTCTCAGGAAGATTATTACCGAGTTTTATATCTCATGAACTTAACAGTTCTTAAATTTAGATCTTCTGATTTCATCCTTGTCATTATTACTCATTATTTCTTAATTCTTCTCTTTCCTTTGGTGGTTATATTTAGGTTTATTTGAGCTTTGTTGTTGTTTTGGAATTTGGGGTTAGTGAGTTACGCCCTGCTATTTGTACATTTCATTAAACACTACTTCAAGCATTTTTTGAAAGCTCTTGAGGAAAGAAGAGCTAATATGTATAAATACACTAGACATTCACAGAAAGCAAGAATACTTTCACATATAAATCAAAGTTCCATTAAAGAGTTCTGTTACATATGCTATCATATGTAATGCATTCTTTGTGTCTTTTACAGTGCTTTCAACAAAGGGACTATATTCTATTATTGTTGTTTGAATCAGGCCGCTTAGATGTGAAGTGATGGGAGAGAAAGGCCAGAATGCCTTAACTTGATGACTTCACAGAACCAACACATATTCTTCATGGTCGTTGCATAAATGCAATCCATAGTATAATCTGTATTATGCTTTTGGATGTTTTTTAATGCCAACGTGGAGGTGAGGAAGGTGTGGAGCAGGTGAGTTTTAGAGTCAAATTTTTTGGGTTAGGGGTCTCAGTTCTTTTGCCTGTTTGTTGTGAGACTGTTAAAAAGGTACACAACTTTTCAGAACCATATTGTCCTTAGCAATGAATTGGAGATTGTGGTAGAATCTGCACTCACTCTTGTGTTCAATCAACATTGATTTAGTAGTTACCAGTGCAAGTTAATTTTATTTCCTATTAGCTCATCTAATCTTTCTATTAGGCCTATGATCTTCATAAAACTGATGATCAGAAAGATTAAGCAATTTGACTGAGATCACATAGTTAATATGTAGCATATCTGCTCTGAAATTTTCTACCTCTTAATTGACATGATATTCAACACCATCCCTTTGAAATGCAAAGTTAAGTGTTTCTTTAGAGAGCACCTCATCTGGAAAGTTTTCACTCACTGTCTTCCTGGTGGCTCAGCTACCCTTGCCTTGTGCTTCCTTGGCTGCACTGTGGTTCTGCTCTCACAGCAGGGACCGCATTGCAGTGCGATCATTCAGGGGTCTGTTTCCCTCACTGGACCATTATATGCTTCAAAGGATGGATTGTATCTAATCTTTGTACCATCAGCTCCATTATTATAATAACACACTCAACATTTGCTTAACGACTAAATGAGTATATTAATGAATTAATAACATTTGCTTCATGGCTTAGATTCCTCCACAGCCGAAGCTCATCTGAATGTGACCATCATAGGAACAGACATGGCTCATTGTCTTCCTGATATCCCTTCTACTTTTATTCTCTTTTATATAAACTTTTTTGGTTAGTGATGTGCCTAACTAAAATATTAAATTTCCCAGTTTTTCTTGAATGTAAGAGAAGGCAAATGATATAGTAGTTTCCAAGAAAGTGTAAGCAAACATCTACTGGTAATTTCTGGAAAGGTTTTGTTTTTCTAATGCAAGCATTACCGTTTCTTGTTACTTCTTTCTTTTCTTCTACCTGGAACACTGACTGAGGCAAGAGGAGGAGAAGGCTTTTTGCAAGTTGAGAAAGAAAGCGATGGGCGAAAGTACAGGAAAATAGAAGGACCCTGGTTTCTAGAGCAGCTGCAGAAGCCCAGGATTACCCAACCCTGAATTCCTGTTACATGATGAGCATCAATAATCTCCATTTGGCTAAGCCATTATAATAGGATTTCTGTTATGTACAGTCTAATAAAATCCATAACTAACAGTATCCAAAAGATTACTTGAACTAATTGATTTAGAGAGAACAAATGAATAGGTGTATAACCATGGTAGTGAACAGAAAGTTATATTATTTATTTATTTATTTATTTATTTTTGCGGTACGCGGGCCTCTCACTGTTGTGGCCTCTCCCATTGCGGAGCACAGGCTCCGGACGCGCAGGCTCAGTGGCCATAGCTCACGGGCCCAGCCGCTCCGCGGCATGTGGGATATTCCCGGACCGGGGCACGAAGCCATGTCCCCTGCATCGGCAGGTGGACTCTCAACCACTGCGCCACCAGGGAAGCCCGAAAGTTCTATTTTGAACAGAAGTTTTCTATTTTGGTTCCAAAGCTTAATTACCACAGGACTCAGGATCCATTTCTAGGAAGAAATTATAAATTTTGTCGTGCACTTTGCTGGGATGAAACGATCATTTGTGTGAAGTTCTAAAATGCAGGCACGCCTATGCACTACTCTGCCAGATACTTCTAATACTCTCTCCAAGATGTCTGCTTTTAAATATGCACACATTCACGTCTAATCCTTGCTCTAACTTGAGACAGAGGTGATGTGTGGAAGAAGCAACATTGGACTAAAAACTGGAAGTAGTCTGTTCCAGCCTTAATTTTTTGCCACTTGATGGCCAAGTTATATAATTTTTAAATGAGTTTAAAATCACTGTATGGAAGCAGCCACCACCTGTCACTTATTTTCTACTGCAATTGTGACCTAAGTCTGAAATTAAAAGCACTCTGTTTCCCCATTTATCCTTCCAACTTCTGCCTACTGAGACTCATGGAATTGGCATCTTAAAGGAACCCACACATCCTTTCACACTCCGGAAAACCACTGCCAACCACCCCTGCTTTCTCACAATTGTTCCCCAGGACTGCTTGTCTTTAGCTATCACCATTATTCACGCAACACCCCCACTAGGCGGGGATCAAGAAAGTAATTATCTGAGCTTGCTCATGAGTAAGTTGAGCTGTAAATTCAGGAAAATTGAGCTTCACAAAGAGAGACAGCCCAGAGTTTTACAGACTGTACTTCTGAGAAAAATTGGAATGAACTGCATTCTCTTTGCTCATCATTTGGTTAAAGATAAAAACATCCTCTGTGAAGATGACTCCTTAAAGGCAGTAGCTGCAGTGGCCATCCTTCCTCCCCATCACTGTCTAGAGAGCCTATGCTTTTACTCACGTGGCATATCTAGGGGACAAGCTCTCAGTGGTAAATGCCTTGTAAATTATAACTGTAATTCAGATGGTTGCTGGAGCTTCTGACCCTAAAGATCTTGACAAAATTGCTTGAAGTATAGGATACACACAATTCCATGGCTTGTGGGAGTCCACACCTCCCCAAAATATTTCTGTGAATTTCATTTGGGCCTCAGTTTCCTTGACCTTTTCTGCTTCTTGGAGCTGGTATACTTACTTGCTTCTTGTATAGCCTAATCCAGATTTAACACTTAATCTTTCAATGCTTTCCCCATCAGTGCCATAACCACACACTTAATTCACTAACTTTTACTTCACTGAAGACTTAGAGGTTATTAAGGAAAAAAAAAGACTTAGAGGTCATGAAGAAGGCATCAATCACATTGCAAGCCATATAGTAACCAATTTGTTAGTGTTCATGAGATATTTTTCCTCCTGAAGTCCTTTTTAGCACCCTGCAACTCAGAGTCAGACCCAACCCTCTCTCTTCTGCTAATTTCTCCTTCTCTTCTCTCATCAACCTTTCTCTCTGTTATAGACTCACCATGAGATACATATGCCACCAGGAAGTATTCTGGGACGAGAACACTACAGCCAAGCATCACCAGATCTCCAGAAATGCACAGACCCCAAAATCCTGGATGTGTGTATGTGTGCGTGTGTGTGTGTGTGCGTGTATGATAGGTGTATTAGTGAGGATCTTTCCATTCATGGTAATCTGTGAGTCTTAGAAAATATACTAAAAAAAGGCACCAGCTATTCCATTATGCTGGCATCCAAACCACTTTTCCTAGACTGACTTTTACCTCTTGAATGGCATCAAATCTATCATCAGACCAAAGTCTTAACACTAGTCTAATCACTAGCAATCCTTCTGAAGCTTAAGGGTTTGTACATTACGCTTGTGCCTTAGCATTATATGGAGATACAAAGTATCTGAAGTTATGCCTTACTGGGTTAGCATGCATTATTAGAACATGAGTCATTTTTCTATATCCTAAACTGCTATACTGCTTTAAGAATATATACAACTTACATCCTGAGGAAGCTGATACATAACACATGTAATAAATTTCTCCTCTTTAGTGGAGTATTTTATGTTTTTCATTATATATTAAAGATTATAACAATATGTGATATGAACATGTAATAATGTAGTCATAAATCTTATATTAAAACAGTAATTTTAGCACCTACTCTGTTCTAGGCATTTTTCTTATCTTTCACAGGAATTATATAATGTCACAATCCAATGAAATAGGTACTCTTATCACCCCTATGTTTCAGATTAAGAAACTGAGGTCCAGAGATATTAGATCAATAATCTAAGGTTAAAAAGGTAAAATGTGAAAAATTGAGATTTGTATACAGATCTCTATGAATATGTACACTAAATGTAATATTCCTAAGATTTGGTTTGCATGGATTTTTAATGCATACAACTATTGAATAAAGGTGGCCCATTTGGTCAGATAACAAAGCATATAATAATCAAGAGAATTAATGAATAGGGTCAATAAATGGGTTATAGGTTCAAATAAAGCCAAGGAGTACGTTTTCAATAATAGCACTTCCATTTCTATAATCCTTACCAACATTGAATACTCATAGACCAGATGAGTTCCTAATCCAAAGTGAAAAAATAGTAAGTACTCAAAATTTATATACTTTTTGATCCTTAGACCCAATCTTTAGCAACTACCCCAAACACAACCCCACCACCAGCTGCACTCCTCTAATGCAGAAGCTGTTAGAATGTAACAATCCATCTGTTCACTTGAGAATAAAGCATCTATTTGTTCCTAATCCAATGTGTGTTGCTTTTACAGCTTTAAATACAGCACCAGAGGTAGGCTCTGATATTTCCTCCGGTCTTTCTGGCACTTCTAGTTGAAAAGAGATCCTAAAATGGACTGTAATAAAGTTTATTATCCATCTGCATCTCAGATGCAATACACATTAACTAGGAAAAGCATAAAGATTTACAAGTGTGACTCCACTTGATAGTATGGCTCTCTGAGAAGGAAACTGTCCCAATGACTAGTAGATCATATCTGAAAGATAACAGGTTACACTCTGCTGTGACCACATCTTATTTTCTAAAGCCTTCACTCCACACGGGCCATACTCTTCTGCTGCATTCAGTCAGACAAATATTCTCCCTATTTTGTGCTCTCTTTGGAGAAGAAGCATTGTATGTGAATGTGTTTTTTGGAATAAAAAATATTCAGTGTTCCATTAATGAGATAATGTATTTATTTGTTATGACAATAAACACAGCTGCAAAATGGACCATAAAGAAATAGATGACTTGCAGATTTCTATGCCTGATGTGTCAACTGTAATTGAGAAATAAATTAAATGATCCATCTGCTTCCCATTATCTACTCCTTTATTTTTGTCAGTATCCATGGTTTTTAAAACCAGTCAGAACTATTTATACTAATTACTCACTAAAAAAAATCCATATAGAAATTAAATGACTTTGTAATGCAATTTTGCCAACCTCTAACATACCGAGCTTCTTTCCAACACTCAAATCTAATGACTATGATGAACTCTTTCTCCTTATTAATAGTTTTCACTTTATCATGCCAATACTATTGAATTTTCTCTTTATTATTGTCTTATATGCACTGCTAAAATAATATCTCATATAATAGGCTTAACAGTAATTTATTCTATTACTCTGGTAGTACTTGCCAAGGAAAAGGAAAGTAAACAAACAAGGAATAAAAACAAAATAAGCAAGTGAACAAAAAACCTGTTTTATATAGGTTACAACGCAAGATTCGACATGCCTGTTAATAATATTCATAAATGAGGGCTAAAATAGCCAACAGCCACTGGAAATAATTAAGTATAATTGTATTATTTTTCTTCCTACTTTGTTGTTGTAGTCATCCCACTGAGAAAAAAAGTCATTGGGGGAAAAGCAGCAAAACCTACTTTTTTTCTCAAGCATTTTCATATTCATGTTTCTCTGCTCTGGAACCTTTGTTTTCTTGAGGCCTCAGGGACATCCCAGAGATAATCCTATAAAATATTTGCAACATGTGGGGTGACATAGAGGGGAATAGGAATATGAAGTTCTCTTTCAAAAGTTCTTTATTGACAACATTTTCTTTTTTTACTACGAATAAAGTTCTTGTTCAGTGTTATAAAAGACTGTGGTAAGGATAGAACCAAAGGAAACCAAAAGAAAACAAAATAGAAATCACCTACACTCTCAACAAGCAAATACAATCACAGCTAATACCTTGTTTGTTATCTCAGAATTTATCCAATGCAGTGTACCCATATTTTTAAACAGAATTGAAGTTCTGTGAGACTGTAACCTATTTTTTTCCAATTAACAAGATAGTGCATCTTTCCATGTCTATAGATTCACATCATAATTTTAATCGTTGCATAGATACAAGTTATGTTGCCATCTTTCCATTGCTGTGTAGCTCTGTGGGTATAGCCCATGTGTTTGGGTCAGTTTTCTTCTGATTGTTCTCCCATCATATAGTGGGAGCACTGGTATGGGACTTCCCTCTAAAATGAGGACAATTTTGACCCACGTGTTAGAGGCTTCATGGCTCAGAGACAGGAATTCTCCTACCCAATGTTAGAAGTCACTTTTTCCCAGTTTTACTGAGTTATAATTGACAAATAAAAATTATATATGTTTGAGGTATATAATTAGATTTTGATATATATATACATTGTGAAATAATCACCATAATCAAGCTAATTAAGATATCCATCACATCATAGTCACCATTTTCCTTTCTCTTTTTCTTTCCTTCTTTCTTCCTTTCTCTTTCTCTTTTCTTTCTTTCTTTCTTTCTTTCTTTCCTTCCTTCCTTCCTCCCTCCCTTCCTTTCTTTCTTTCTTTTTCTCTTCCTTCCTTCCTTCTTTCCTTTCTTATGAGAACACATTACCCTCTTAATCAAATTTCAAATATGTAATACAATATTGTCAACTAAAGTCACACTGCAGTACAAAGATTCTGTTATGCAAGATGAATATCTTCTAGAAGATACTATTTTTTTAAACTGAAAAAAAACCCCTAAAAGCAGAGCTCTTTTTAAGAGTTTGAGATACATTAGTTTTCCCATGTCTCCAGTCTCTAGATTTCTTGTTGTTGCACAAGGCAACTTCCCTGCCCAACTAGGGTCTTGAGACGTGTGTCTATGACATGGGGCCATTGTGGTGGGTGTAGGTGATGCAGGAAGTAAAGCCACTTTCCATTTGCCCCTATGTCCTTGCCCTTACAGTTCCTTTAACCTCAGCCTGGATCTCCTGCAGCAGAGTTTTCCCACTCATGAACTGTATGACTTGGGGCAAAAAGCTTAACCTTTCCCTATCTCCTGTTAGCCATTTGTTATAATGGAATAATAGTAGCCCCTACCTTATGAGACACTTATAACAAATGAAGGGATTCATAAAGCACTTACCAAAGTGCCCTCTCTCTTAGAAAGTATTCAAAACATGTCAGTTATCATCATTCCAGCCCCAAATATCCCCATACTTCAAATTCCAGCTTACCCATCTCCTTTAGAAAACCTTTCCTGTGCCCTCAGCTGGATATAAATATTCTCTCTTCTGACCTCACACTTCCCAAGGATTTCTCTTAGTGTTTATTTGTATAAAGCATTGTAATTAAATTATTACTTTCCCTTGCTAGATTATACCATTCTTAAGAAGCAAGCTATCTCCGTTTTTCCATCTGTGGCTTATTGAAAAGTACCCTCACGCCCCCCCAAAAAAGAGTTTTGACTTCCTAAAGCTATGGGCGTTACCTTATATGGAAAAATGGATTTTGCAGATGTAATTAAGTTAAAGATCTTGAGATGCGGAGATTATACTGGATTATCCATATGGGTCTGATTTAACCACAAGAATCCTTACAAATCGGATGCAGGAGGTCAGAGTGAGTAATAGGAGACTGATGACAGAAATGACAGACTGGAGTAACGCAGTAATGAATGAAGGAATGCCAGCAGCCTCTAGAAGGGGAAGAGGCAAGACACAGATTTTCTCTTGGAGCCTCCAGAAGAGCCAGCTCTGTTGACACCTTGATTTTAGTCCTGTAAAACTCATTTCAGACTTTTGACCTCCAGAAGTGTAAGAAAAAAATGTGCTGTTTTGAGTTTGTGGCAATTTGTTACAGCAGTGATAGGAAATTAATGCACTATCCAGTAGGATGATTAGCACATCATATGTGTTCAATAAATATTTAATGAATAAATTCACTGTAAACACAACACAAACAATAAAAGGATATCTATTAAATCATGTCATTTGAAAAGGTCTTAATCAATCAGCTCATAAGAAAAAAAGAAAATACCAATTTCAGAGCTATATTTTCTCCCTAGGAAATAAAATACATTTTAAAACTGTGGAAGTTAAATTATAATTCAGTTTCATCTGCCCATCAATTAGAGGTCAGGGTGGATTTTACTGTGGTGCTTAATTTATAAAACAGGAAAAATAAATCATGACAGATGAGAAGACACTGACTAGTTTTTCATTTTGTTTTCTTCTAATGGTACCACAACTCTCTAGGAAAATGTGACAATAGCTTCTGTGCCATGTTTATGAAACACACCTCAGCTCTAAGGAGCCAAAATTTGCACAGGCTTCCCTGGTGGCGCAGTGGTTGGGAATCCGCCTGCCAATGCAGGGGACACGGGTTCGAGCCCTGGTCCAGGAAGATCCCACATGCCGCGGAGCAACTGGGCCCGTGCGCCACAACTACTGAGCCTGCACTCTAAAGTCCGCGAGCCACAACTACTGAAGCCTGCACACCTAGAGCTCGTGCTCCGCAACGGGAGAAGCCACCGCAATGAGAAGCCCATGCACCGTGACGGAGTACTGCCCATGTGCAGCAGTAAAGACCCAGTGTAGCCAAATAAATAAATATAAATAAATGTATAAAAAAAAATTGCACAAAGAAACGTTATTGTTGTCCAATGATGTGTCTCTCCCCACTCTCTTCTCTGCTTCCTGATTTAAATATCTGTTCAGGGCATACCCACACAAAACAATCACCATGCTAAGATGGCAAGTTGGAAAGAGTTACAAGGAACAGCTTCTGCTTTATAATTTATGAGATGTTCCGCATTCATCCACATGGAAACTCTGAACTCTTTAAGTTCAAGTCATGTCAATTTCTAAGACTAGACCTGATCATATTTCAAAATAAAAACAGGATACCCTTAAACTAATCACAGGAGAAAATAAAAGAAAAAAGAGAAAAAAGAAATTAAAAGTATTTTATAAAATTTAAAAATATATAATGAAACCATAATTCTATCTTACAATCATGGGGTCACTGAGCTCATCTAATTCAACAAATCTGTACAATATATCTGCTAAGTATAGGTTATTGATCTAGATTTTCAAAAGTATCAAAGATGACTAAAATGCAGTTTCTAATCCTAAGAATTGTACACAATTGTGGAGAATCTAAGACAAGTGCAAGAACAACTATAAGATAGGTTCATTATATAAATCCAGATGAGAAAGTTAACATTTAATTTGACCTAAATCGTGGAGAATATCCAGTGCAGGTAAGAGAATGTGTGAATGAGTCAAGGCAGATTTCATAGAATAACTGGCATTGTAGACAGACCTGCAAGCTTGGGTAGGATTCAATAGCTGGAGATGATGAGGGCCAGTTCTTCATGTGAATGAAGAGCATAAGTGTGATAGAAAGTTACTGCATCTGCCTCATGGCATCAGGTCTTTCTTTTCTTTTTTTTTAATTTTATTTATCTATTTTTAATACATCAGGTTCTTATTAGTTATCTGTTTTATACATATTAGTTTATATATGTCAATCCCAACCTCCCAATTCATCCCGCCTCCATCACCCCCTCTCCGCTTTCCCCGCTTGGTGCCCACACGTTTATTCTCTACATCTGTGTATATATTTCTGCACTGCAAACCGGTTCAGCTGTACCATTTTTATAGATTCGACATATATGCAGTAATATACGATTTTTTTAACATCTTTATTGCAGTATAATTGCTTTACAATGTTGTGTTAATTTCTGTTGTATAACAAAGTGAATCAGCTATATGTATACATATATCCGCGTATCCCCTCCCTCTTGCGTCTCCCTTCCACCCTCCGTATCCCACCCCTCTAGGTGGTCATAAAGCACCGAGCTGATCACCCTGTGTGATGCAGCTGCTTCCCACTAGCTATATATTTTACATTTGGTAGTGTACACATGTAAATGCTACTCTCTCACTTCGTCCCAGTTTAACCTTCCCCTTCCCCATATCCTAAAGTCCATTCTCTACGTCTGTGTCTTTCTTCCTGTCCTTTCCCTAGGTTCACCAGAACTTTTTTTTTTTTTGATTCTATATATGTGTTAGCATATGGAATTTGTCTTTCTCTTTGTGACTTACTTCACTGTGTATGACAGACTCTAGGTCCATCCACCTCACTACAAATAACTCAATTTCATTTCTTTTTATGGCTGAGTAATATTCCATTACATATATGTGCCACATCTTCTTTATCCATTCATCTGTCGATTGGACACTTAGTTGCTTCCATGTCCTGGCTATTGTAAATAGTGCTGCAATGAACATTGGGGTACATGACTCTTTTTGAATTATGGTTTTCTCAGGGTATATGGCCAGTAGTGGGATTGCTGGGTCATATGGTAGTTCTATTTTTAGCTTTTTAAGGAACCTCCATACTGTTCTTCATAGTGGTTGCATCAATTCACATTCCCACCAACAGTGTAAGAGGGTTTCCTTTTCTCCACACCCTCTCCAGAATTTATCGTTTGTAGATTTTTTGATGGTAGCCATTATGACTGGTGTGAGGTGATACCACAAGGCAGTTTTGATTTGCATTTCTTTAATGATTAGTGATGTTGAGCATCCTTCCATATGTTAGTTGACAATCTGTATATCTTCTTTGAAGAAATGTCTATTTAGATCTGCCCATTTTTGGATTGGGTTGTTTGTTTTTTGATATTGAGCTGCATGGGCTGCTTATATATTTTGGAGATTAATCCATTGTCAGTTGCTCCGTTTGCAAATATATTCTCCTATTTTGAGGGTTGTCTTTTTGTCTTGTTTATGATGTCCTTTGCTATGAAAACCTTTTACGTTTCATTAGGTCCCATTTGTTTTTATTTCCATTTCACTAGGAGGTGGGTCAAAAAGGATCTTGCTGTGATTTATGTCATAGAGTGTTCTGCCTATGTTTTCCTCTAAGAGTTTGATAATGTCTGGCCTTACATTTATGTCTTTAATCCATTTTGAGTTTATTTTTGTGTATGGTGTTAGGAGGTGTTCTAATTTCATTCTTTTACATGTACCTGCAGTTTTCCCAGCATCACTTATGGAAGAGGCTGTCTTTTCTCCATTGTATATTCTTGCCTCCTTTATCAAAGATAAGGTGACCATATGTGTGTGGATTTATCTCTGGGCTTTCTATCCTGTTCCATTGATCTACATTTCTGTTTTTGTGCCAGTACCATACTGTCTTGATTACTGTAGCTCTGTAGTATAGTCTGAAGTCAGGAGGCCTGATTCCTCCAGCTCTGTTTTTCTTTCTTAAGATTGCTTCGGCTATTTGGGGTCTTCTGTGTTTCCATACAAATTGTGAAATTTTTTGTTCTAGTTCTGTAAATAATGTCACTAGTAGTTTCATAGGGATTCCACTGAATCTGTAGATTGCTTGGGTAGTATAGTCATTGTCACAATGTTGATTCTTCCAATCCAAGAACATGGTATATCTCCCCATCTGTTTGTATCATCTTTAATTTCTTTCATCTGTGTCTTATAGTTTTCTGCATACAAGTCTTTTATCTCCTTAGGTAGGTTTATTCTTAGGTATTTTATTCTTTTTCTTGCAATGGTAAATGGGAGTGTTTCCTTAATTTCTCTTTCAGATTTTTCATCATTAGTGTATAGGAATGCCAGAGATTTCTGTGCATTAATTTTGTATCCTGCTACTTTACCAAATTCATTGATTAGCTCTAGTAGTTTTCTGGTAGCATCTTTAGGATTCTCTGTGTAGAGTACCGTGTCATCTGCAAACACTGACAGCTTTACTTCTTCTTTTCCAATTTGGGTTCCTTTTATTTCTTTTTCTTCTCTGATTGCTGTGGCTAACACCTCCCAAACTACATTGAATAACAGTGGTGAGAGTGGGCATCCTTGTCTTGTTTCTGATCTTAGAGGAAATGGTTTCAGATTTTCACCATTGAGAACGATGTTGACTATGGGTTTGTCATATATGGCCTTTATTATGTTGAGGTTAAGTTCCCTCTATGCCTACTTTTTGGACAGTTTTTACCATAAATGTGTGTTGAATTTTGTCAAAAGCTTTATCTGCATCTATTGAGAAGATCACGTGGTTTTTCTTCTTCAATTTGTTAATATGATGTATCACACTGATTGATTTGCATATATTGAAGAATCCTTGTATTCCTGGGATAAACCCCACTTGATCATGCTGTATGATCCTTTTAATGTGTTGTTGGATTCTGTTTGCTAGTATTTTGTTGAGGATTTTTGCACCTAGTTTCATCAGTTATGTTAGTCTGTAGTTTTCTTATTTTTGACATCTTTGTCTGTTTTTGGTATCAGGGTGATGGGGGCCTCATAGAATGAGTTTGAGGGTGTTCCTTCCTCTGTAAATTTTTGGAAGAGTTTGAGAAGGATGGGTGTTAGCTCTTCTCTATATGTTTGATAGAATTCACCTGTGAAGCCATCTGGTCCTGGAATTTTTTTTGTTGGAAGATTTTAAATCACAGTTTCAAATTCAGTGCTTGTCATTGGTCTGTACATATTTTCTATTTCTTCCTGGTTTGGTCTTGGAAAGTTATACCTTTCTAAGAATTTGTCCACTTCTTCCAGATTGTCCATTTTATTGGCACAGAGTTGCTTGTAGTAGTCTCTTATGATGCTTTGTACTTCTGTGGTGTCCATTGTTACTTCTCCTTTTTCATTTCTAATTTTATTGATTTGAGTCCTCTCCCTCTTCTTCTTGATGAGTCTGCCTAAAGGCTTATCAATTTTGTTTATCTTCTCAAAGAACCAGATTTTAGTCTTATTGACCTTTGCTATTGTTTTCTTTGTTTCTATTTCATTTATTTATGCTCTGATATTTATGATTTCTCTCCTTCTACTAAATTTGGGTTTTGTTTGTTCTTCTTTCTCTAGTTCCTTTAGGTATAAGGTTAGATTGTTTATTTGAGATTTTTCTTGTTTCTTGAGGTAGGATTGTATTGTTATAAACCTCCCCCTTAGAACTGCTTTTGCTGCATCCCATAGGTTTTGGATCATCGTGTTTTCGTTGTAATTTGTCTCTAGGTATTTTTTGATTTCCTCTTTGATTTCTTCAGTTATCTCTTGGTTATTTAGTAAGGTATTGTTTACCCTCCATGTGTTTGTGTATTTTATGGTTTTTTTCCATGATATTTATTTCTAATCTCATAGTGTTGTTGTTGGAAAAGACGCTTGATATGATTTCAATTTTCTTAAATTTACTGAGGCTTGATTTGTGACCCAAGATGTGATCTGTCCTGTAGAATGATCCGTGTGCACTTGAGAAGAAAGTGTACTCTGCTGTTTTCGGATGGAATGTCTTATAAATATCAATTAAATCTATCTGGTCTATTGTGTCATTTAAAGCTTCTCTTTCCTTATTTATTTTCTGTCTAAGTGATCTGTCCATTGGTGAAAGGGGGGTGTTAAAATCCCCAACTATTATTGTGTTACTGTTGATTTCCTCTTTATGGCTGTTATCATTTGCCTTATGTATTGAGGTTCTCCTATGTTGGGTGTGTATATATTTATAATTGTTATATCTTCTTCTTGGACTGATCCCTTGATCATTATGTGGTGTCCTCCTTGTCTCTTGTAACATTCTTTATTTTAAAGTCTATTTTATCTGATATGAGTACTGCTACTCCAGCTTTCTTTTGATTTCCATTTGCATGGAATATCTTTTTCCATCCCCTCTCTTTCAGTCTGTATGTGTCCCTAGGTCTGAAGTGGGTCTCATTTAGACAGCATATATATGGGTCTTGTTTTTGTATCCATTCAGCAAGCCCATGTCTTTTGCTTGGAGCATTTAATGCATTCATATTTCAGGTAATTATCGATATGTATGTTCCTATTACCATTTTCTTAATTGTTTTGGGTTTGTTTTTGTAGGTCCTTTTCTTCTCTTGTGTTTCCCACTTAGAGAAGTTCTGTTAACTTTTGCTTGTCTGTAAAGCTTTTGATGTCTCTGTCAAATCTGAATGAGATCCTTGCTGGGTAGAGTAATCTTGGTTGTAGTTTCTTCCCTTTCATCACTTCAAATATATTGTGCCACTCCCTTCTGGCTTGTAGAGTTTCTGCTGAGAAATCAGCTGTTAACCTTATGGGAGTTCCCTTGTATGTTATTTGTCGTTTCTCCCTTGTTGCTTTTAATAATTTTTCTTTGTGTTTAATTTTTGTCAATTTGATTACTATGTGTCTCAGCGTCTTTCTCCTTGGGTTTATCCTGCCTGGACTCTCTGCACTTCCTGGACTTGGGTGGCTATTTCCTTTCACATGTTAGGGAAGTTTTTGACTATAATCTCTTCAAATATTTTCTCTGGTCCTTTCTCTCTCTCTTCTTCTGGGACCCCTATAATGAGAATATTGTTGTGTTTAATGTTGTCTCAGAAGTCTCTTAGTCTGTCTTCATTTCTTTTCATTCTTTTTTCTTTATTGTGTTCTGAGGTAGTGAATTCCACCATTCTGTCCTCCAGGTCACTTATCCGTTCTTCTGCCTCAGTTATTCTGCTACTGAATCCTTCTAGTGTATTTTTCATTTCAGTTATTGTATTGTTCATCTCTGTTTGTTTGTTCTGTAAGTCTTTTAGGTGTCCTTTAATTCTCTTAGGTCTTTGTTAAGCACTTCTTGCATCTCCTTGATCTTTGCTTCCATTCTTTTTCCGAGGTCCTGGGTTATCTTCACTATCATTATTCTGAATTCTTTTTCTGGAAGATTGCCTATGTCCACTTCATTTACTTGTTTTTTCTGGGGTTTTGTCTTGTTCCTTCATCTGGCACATAGTCCTCTGCCTTTTCATTTTGTCTATCTTTCTGTGAATGTGGTTTTCATTCCAGAGTCTGCAGGATTGTAGTTCTTCTTGCTTCTGCTGTCTGCCCTCTGGTGGATGAGGCTATCTAAGAGGCTTCTTCAAGCTTCCTGATGGGAGGGACTGGTTGTGGGTAGAGTTGGGTGCTTCTCTGTTGAGCAGAGCTCAGTAAAACTTTAATCCATTTGTCTGCTGATGGGTGGGGCTAAGTTCCCTCCCTCTTGGTTGTTTGGCCTGAAGCAGCCCAGCACCAGAGCCCAGAGGCTCCTTGGTGGGGCTACTGACAATCTCTGGGAGGGCTCATGCCAAGGAGTACTTCCCAGAACTTCTGCTGCCAGTATCCTTGTCCCTGTGGTGAGCCACAGGCACTCCCTGCCTCTGCAAGAGACCCTGCAACACTAGCCGGTAGGTCTGGTTCAGTCTCCTATGGGGTCACTGCTCCTTCCCTCTGGGTCCTAATGCACACAGTACTATGTGTGTGCCCTCCAAGAGTGGAGTCTCTGTTTCCCCCAGTCCTGTCGAAGTCCTGCAATCAAATCCCTCTAGACTTCCAAGTCTGATTCTCTGGGAAATCCTCCTCCCATTGCCAGACCCCCAGGTTGGGAAGCCTGACATGGGGCTCAGAACCTGTACTTCAGAGGGTGGACTTCTGTGGTATAAGTGTTCTCCAGTTTGTGAGTCACCCACCCAGCAGTTATGGGATTTGATTTTATTGTGATTGTGCCCCTCCTACTGTCTCACTGAGGCTTCTCCTTTTTCTTTGGATGTGGGGTATCTTTTTTGGTGAGTTCCAGTGTCTTTCTGTCAATGATTCTTCAGCAGTTAGTTGTGATTCCAGTCCTCTTGCAAGAGGGAGTGAGTGCAGGTCCTTGTACTCTGCCATCTTGAACCAATCTAGGTATTTATTTCCTTAGTAAAAATAACCCAATTTTTTCTGTGGAAGCACCTGTCCTACTTTCATGCTTCTTAAATCCATATGACTTCACACACAGCCTTGCTCCAGGAGTGTATGCAAACCCAGGCATGTGATCTAGGCCCATAGTTTATATTATCCTCTCCATAATGGTTGGCTCAGGTCCAATCAGAACTAATCCTGAAAATGTATGCTTCTTTGCCACTGGATTTGAACATGGAAATACAGAGGCCTAAAAAATCTTACAGAATTTCTGCCATGCATAGACCTGAGACTTGACTCAATCTAGAGTCATAAAATGGAGAAATTAAGACCTGATGGCATCCTTTGATCCCCTAGTTTAAACATCATTTGAAGCTAGCCACAATAGTCTCTTCCATTACTTCGGTCAGAAAAATTGTTCTTTGGACCAAGATTTTTTTTTAAATTTTTGTATCTGAAAATCTGGTTTTAGTCAGATTTTCAGTCATTTATAAGAAAGGATCTAATTGATTATTGAACAAATGTATAAAGCTGGGAAAACACTGAGGTTTCAGTGAAAAACTGGTTAGAGAAGAAAAAAATCTCTGGAGAACAAAAAGGTATCTGCAATTTATATTTTTATCTAGTGTGAGCCCACACTTCACATTCCTATGAAAAACCATCTAGAAGAAAACTCTTTCATGATTAGAGATAGATGAAGAATAATTTGCTACTTTTCCTACTACCTAGAAGGTATAATCTAATGCCATCCTGTTGAATCTGGTATTAGTGACTTGCTTGACCAAATGTATATGGAGAAGTAATAGTCTGAGGTATCTGATGCTAGGTCATTAGAAGGCTTGTAGCTTCCATGTATGTCTCTTAAAAAACTCCTAAGCATGTTGAGCCAGCAAGTAAGAAATTCAAACCTGAAACCTCCATAACGAGGAAGCAACATACAAATGCTTAGCTTGAGATTCCCATGTGAGCCCAGAATTCTAGCCATCCACATCCAGGTACAAAGGATGTGAATGAAGCCATTTTCGACCCTCCAGAACAACTCATTCTGCAGATGAATACAATCCATTGACTACATTAATTCTATGAGAATAGAAGTATTACGTAGCCCAAGCCTTGCCAAAAGCCCTGAACTACACTATTTACAATTTAAGCAATTATGTGTTGCAGTAGTTTGTTACACAGCAATAGCTTATTGGAATAGAATTTGGTACCTAGAATCGGGGTGCTGCTGTAACAAAATTTTATGAAATGTGGCAATGATACTGGACTGGGTGGTAGACAAGTTGAAAAAAGCTCAGGCAGACTGATGATGGAGGCTGGAAGGACAGGGAAGAAATTAGTACTGGAGTGTGGATAAAAATCACCCCTGTAATGTGGTGGGGTGGCAGAAAGTTTGGCAAAAACATTGTCACCTGGGTAAAATGGAAAATATAAAATGTACATAATGAACTGGTGGTTTGGCTAAGAAGATCTCTAGGCAAATCACTGACAGTGCCATCTGGTCTCTTTCAGTGACCGATGATAAGATATGGATATCTATCTATCTATCTTTCGATCTTGAATATAGACAAAGAACTATTCTGATTGCAGGCAACATTTATATGAAATATAAATGAGCCAGGATTTTCTGGATTCACAAATAAAACTATTTTTCATTACCAGCCTATCCAAAAGCCAAATTCCTCTCTCAAAGTAAAAAATGTCATGAGGATAAATAACATTTAAAAGGCTTAAAACCAAAGCCTTTTGTTAAGATTTCAAAAGAACTTAAAACCATGCTTCATAGACCCTCTTAACAAGATAAAGAGGCTTTTAAGCATCTTAAGAGTGTTGTCTTCCACATTCTGGCTCTCAGCCCAAGCAGAAAGGAACCTGTCTTGAAAAGATTTGCAGGTGTGACTTCTTCTAATAAACTGAACACCAAAACATTAAGAAGAACCCCATGAAGATTTTAAGAGAATTGCAATTAAGAAAAAAAATGATTCAGAGAATGGAACTGGGGGTGTGAAGGGAGACCCAAGAGTTGCAGAGAATGATTCTCAGGTGGCAGAAGTGAACCCTAATCAAGGAACAAACATCATGTTCTCAGCTCAGGCAGGGACTATGGTCCAGTGACTGCTCTTTGCCTCTTATTGCACTCTTTTTTAACAGGATGCTCTATTTCAGCTCTTATTATTTGAATGAGTCTAAAAGTCTTTTTCCTCCCATCAAGAAGGGCCAGTTGCATTGGTCAGAGCTGTGGCTGAAGAAGGGGAAAAAGGTTTTTTGGAATCAGAAGCCCAGTTCTTCTATCTCAGCTCCACCACTTACCAGTTCTATAAGTTAGAGAAACATTTAAAATACTTGAGCATTAGTTGCTTACTGAAAGGGGAATGACGAGTCCTATCTTGTTATTTGAATTTCCATCACTTTTTCTCTACTTCATGAGACTTAAGGACCAATGTAAATGCTTTGGTGATTGATAAATCATAATAGTGAATCTTAGTGACTCACCTTACCCTTACTTATTTTAGAATGACTGAAGAAATCTAGCCTATTGCTATGAAGTTTAGTTTTAATAACCTACTAAATCTATAGGATAAGAGAGAATTTGAGAGAATATACAGGCTCTGCCATTAATATAAACACAATTTTCCTTGGATGGGCAACTTTCCTTGGTGCAGAGAAAATCTGTGGCCTTTTGAGGAGGGTTGCTGGAATTTATGTATTGCTAGCTGGTACTTTTTGATAAAGCAAACTGAATGTTGCCAACAGAACTATGAGTTCTTAATAAGAACAGCCCAGTGAAAAACTTTAAAAATAGGTTTCTTAGGTTAAATAACTTTAGGAATCAATGCATATATTACACTTTTTTCTTGAAGAGCCATCATGAGCACAAACACTTTAAATTCAATGAGAAGTCTTGCTACATGCATTTTTAACTTAGAGGGAACCTGGAAACTATTAATAACACAAATGAACTTATTTACAAAACAGAAGCAGACTCACAGACATGAAAAACAAATTTATGATTCCCCAAGGTGGGGGGGTGGCGGGGATAAATTAGGAGTATGGGCTTAGCAGATACACACCATTATATATAAAATAGATAAACAAAAAAGATTTTCTGTCTAGCACGGGGAACTATATTCAGTATCTTGTAATAATCTATAATGGAAAAGAATCTGAAAAAAATGTATATATAACTGAATCACTTTGCTGTACAACTGAAGCTAACACAATATTGTAAATCAACTATACTTCAACTTAAAAAATAATATGAATAAAACTTTTCATCTAAAACAAAATTGCACCCATACTTGGCTATGGTATATAGTTTTTGAGTGGGATTTTAGAAGGATGAAACCATACTCTAGAACAGTGCTGGTCAATAGAATTTTGTGAGATGATGAAAATGTTCTATACTTCTCTTGTCTAAAATGGCAAGCAGTAGTCACATGTGGGTACCAAGCCCTTGAAATGTGGCTAGTGCAACTACAGAACTGAATTTATATATATATGTGTGTGTACATATATAAACCTATACTTAAATGCCAGCTAGTGTTTCTAGGGTTGAACAACACACAGAAAAGGGAAGGAGGAATTAAGTTAAGCTTCCTTATTCTGCTTCCTTAGCTGTTCTACCTCACTCCTGCCATCCTCACCATGATTAAATGGCATTAATCATTAAATGAGTGCTAAAGGAACAGGCTAAAAAAGTGATTATCTGTTTCTAAACCTGTCTATATATGCCTTTGCTGCAGTAGTAAAATAATAAGTTTTGATTTTAAATCCTTCTTCCCTAGTGGCTGCTGATCTAAGGATCCACTTTTAGAGGGGGTGGAGTGTAGGGGTAGCACTTACTAATCAGTGTATTAACCAATTACTAGTAACATTTTGAAATTCAAACTGTTTTGTAGGAAACTGATAGAAGTTAACTGATCAATCCCGTCAAGTTATTTCCCCACATCAATTTATTTATTAACTAAATAAAACATAAACATGGTAGTTCCTTTCTTTTATGTAAATATGTATTCATTTCTTTTACATAAACATATTTATAATATGAAGCAATGAGCTGTGCCCTGCAATTAATAACAATCAAATATGAAATTCAGCATTTTATTACAATCTAAGTTATAACGTTTGACTCTTTCCCCTACTGATTGAGACTGTAGATAGTTTTCGGTTTTGTTTGTTCATTTGTTTGCCCTGAGTACACACTGACATTAGCCATCTGATGTTAGCTTGCAACTTTTCAGGTTTGTCTGTGTTTATAGAATTTATAAGATTGCTGTTGCCTTCTGTGAATGTGTCAGGACAATATTTTGCTGTCTTCCATACCTAATTAGGGAAATATAATCCCTAGCTCTTCTCTTCTCCCAAACTGCAGTCCAGTCAAGAGAAGTTTATCCCCTGAAGTGGGCATGATATTATTCTTGTCTGCAAACAGTTATTTTAAACCACAACTGAGAGCTGTGTCTCTTATATCACTGTCACAGTCTCGTCTTAGGGAAAGCTATTTTCTCCGAAGACAAGCATCTTTAGATATTATGGTTGACAGCAACCTAACTCTAAAACCAGTTGTAACCAGTGGCCTGTGGCTGATTAACTATTGGACTACTGGGGCAAGGCATGTTGTATGTTAAATTCTACTTTGTAGACAAAGAGGAGGGATGGGAAGAGAGAGAGAGAGAGAGACTGACTGACTGCTTGCTACCATTCTTTGTGTGATGTTGTATTTCAGGATGAGAGGAAAATTCAAACTACACCCATGAGTGAGATCTTCTGGTTTGATCTGGACAGAGGTTACCCCTTGATAGAAGTTTTCTTAGAGTTTAAAGGGAGGACAGAATCTTATAAAATTAAGACAGTGTCACACTGAAAGTATTTGCCACTAAATTGAATTCATTAACTCTTCCTCATGTATTGTTCTAGTTACTGACCATACAGCCACAAGCAAGAAAGATGAGCTTACTGCTTTGATAAGTTTGCATTCTAGAAGAAGAATTAAAAACAGGCACATGATCTAAATTTGTTACCACATTACCTCATTTTTATGAAGCAATTTCTGAATCAGTTATTTTTTGCTATGTAACCAATTATACTAAAATTTGCTAGCTTAAAACAACGACCTTTTTTTAGCTCACAATAATGGGAGTCAGTTGGGAGTTCTCTGGTTGATTTCAGCTGGACTTACTATAAGTTTGTAGTCTAAGAAAACAATCACATTTACCATTTCATCAAAAAGAATAAAATACCCAGGAATAAACCTATGCAAGGAAACAAAAGAGCTGTACTCTGAAAACTATAAGACACTGATGAAACAAGTCGAAGATGACACAAACAGATGGCAAGATATACCATGTTCTTGGATTAGAAGAATCAATATTGTTAAAATGGCCATACTACCCAAGGCAATCTACAGATTCAACCAATCCCCATCAAACTACCAATGGCATTTTTCACAGAAGTGGAACAAAAAATTTTTAAATTTGTGTGGAAACACAAAAGTCCCTAAATAGCCAAAACAATATTGAGAAAGAAGAACGGAGCTAGAGGAATGAGGCTCCCTGACTTCAGATTATACTAAAAAGCTACAGTAATCAAAGCAGTATGGTACTGACACAAAAACAGACACAAAGATCTATGGAACAGGATAGAAAGCCCAGAAATAAACCTATGCACTTATGGTTAAAGTACTACAAAGGAGGCAAGAATATACAATGAAGAAAAGACAGTCTTCTCAATAAGTGCTGGGAAAACTGGGCAGCTATATGCAAAAAAATGAAATTAGGACATTCTCTAACACTATATACAAAAATAAACTAAAAATGGATTAAACACCTAAGTGTAAGACTGGATACTATAAAACTCCTAGAGGAAGACATAGGCAGAACACTCTGACATAAATTGCAGTAAGATCTTTTTGGAACTGTCTCCTAGAGTAATGTAAATAAAAACAAAAATAAACAAATTTGACCTAATTAAACTTAAAAACTTTTGCATAGCAAATGAACCCATAAACAAAATGAAAAGACAACCTGTGGAATGGGAGAAAGTATTTGCAACAATGCTACTGACAATGGATTAATTTACAAAATATACAAACAGCCCATACAACTCAGTATAAACTCAATCAAAAAATAGGCAGAAGACCTAAATAGACATTTCTCCAAAGATGACATACGAATGGCCAACAGGCACATGAAAAAATGCTCAACATCACTAATTATTAGAGAAATGCAAATCAAAACTACAATGAAGTATCACCTCATACTGGTTAGAATGGCCATCATCAAAAAGTCTACAAATAACAAATGCTGGAGAGAGTGTGGAGAAAAGGGAACCCTCCAACACTGTTGGCGGGAATGTAAATTGGTACAGCCACTATGGATAACAGTATAGAGGGTCCTTAACAAACTAAAAACAGAGCTACCATATGATCCAGCAATCCCACTCTTGGGCATATATCTGGATAAAACTCTAATTCAAAAAGATACATGCACCCCAATGTTCACAGCAGCATTATTTACAATAGTCAAGACATGGAAGCAACCTAAATGTCCATTGACAGATGAATGGATAAAGAAGATGTGATATATATCACACTACGGCACACTACTCAACCATAAAAAGAATGAAATAATGCCATTTGCAGCAACATGGATGGACCTAGAGGTTATCATACTAAGTAAAGTAAATCAGACAGAGAAAGACAAATATTATATGATATCACTTACATGTGGAATCTTGAAAAATGATACTAATGAACTATTTACAAAACAGAAATCGATTCACGGACATAGAAAACAAAGTTATGGCTACCAAAAGGGAAAAGGAGGGTAGGGTTGAATTGGGAGGTAGGGTTGAATTCAGTTTCTTCACACAAGGGTGCAGGAATCCAAAAGCACCAACAGCTGGAGCTGCAAGGCATCCTGAAGCCTTGGCCAGAAACCTGCACAAGGTAACCTTTGCCATAGGCAAGTCAAAATACCACAGCACAGCAGACCGGGTTGGGGATTCAAACCCTATCTTTAAATCAGAGGTATTGCAAAGTATTGTGACCATTTTATAATCTACTACAGTCTCTTTTGCAGATTTTTCAGCATTTTGAAACCACTATTTATTACTAATTATTATTTCTATTGGCTCTCAAATGCTGAAGCTATTTTTAAATTAAGGAAAAATGAAAACATTAAATTATGTTTTGTTGGGCAATATGTGCACAAGAGATGAAATAAGCAGGCAAATGCCCAAATGGCACACAATCATTTCCAGGCAGATTAAGAAAACCTCAGCAGGTGCTATTTTTAAAACTAAGATGCTCTTCTGTGGCACCAGACAGTGTTGCTCTGGGGATATCTTCCAGTAAAGAATATTTCCAGCAGAAAAGGAATTTCAACCAATGTGACTTTGTCCCCAGAGAAAAGGTACTCCAGGAGCTAGGGGGCCGTAAGGACCCTGCAGTTACTGCTCTCTGTTTAACTCTGTTAATGCATCCACAAGGAAGGGAATGCATACACATCACAATATGTAATATTTGTATGACACTTTGGAGCAGCACTTCAGGAACATTTAACAACATAAGTTTTATTGACTATAGCTTGGCTTCTATGGTGTATTCCCTGACAGAAATCCCATAATCAGCCACTGTTTAGGAAGAAAATTTTATTTAGTTAGCCTCTAGCAAGGGGGCCTCCTACCACAGTTCTGGGAAACCTAAAAATTCTGAAATTTATGTAACAGGGTGAGATGATCTGGAAGAATAAGAAAAAGAAGGGCTTTTTAAGTGTTTTTAAACCATCTCATGACCCCATGAATAAGAGGTCCAGCTCTCTCATCTCACACGAACAAGGAGCTTCATCTTTTGAGGAATGCTTTACAGATGGTGGGACAGATTTTCCTAATAGTCATGTAAAAAGTAGTCAAATTATGTGCATAAATTTAATGGAACTCTACAATATCATGGTCAGAATAGTCAAATAGTCTTATCTATCATGTAGTTCCACCCCTACCTGATGCCTGCCTTCTTGTTATAAGATCCACATTGTGTAATCATTTGGGGAGTGCCAAATAACTCCAATGATTGGGGAACTCTCTGATTTTATATTTTAAAAGTGCTAAACTTTTCCACTTATGAGTGTATGTAATTTTAAAAACAAATGTCTACTATTTAGCAGTCACTCAACTAGCAAGGGAAACATAATAGTGATCAAGGGATATGTAATTCCTACCCTAGAGAAGCAGGAATATATTGAGAGATAACACAGCATGTTTCCTTATTTGGAACTGTACTCTCCTGACTCAAATGACACTCACTGCTCTGGGATAACACTCTTAACATCAAACACAATAAACATAATTTTTCCCCCATTGAGCACATCAGTAAGGAATTGAAGACAACTAATAAGTCCCACGTGTAAGTTAAAATTTTTCACTGACATTCACTTCTTTATTCATTAATCCATAAGTCAATTTCTGATCTTTAGTGTGTGGGCATTTTGAACCCTGGGGGTACAACAGATAAGAAATGTAGGGGAGTGAAAAATTTTCCTTGACCCTCTTAAGGTTCCTGGCTGGGTCTGAAAATTAAACTGAAGAAGACAGACTAATAGGAGAAAAGCATATACATTTATGTAATATAAGTTTTCTGTGACAAGGGAGCCTTCATAAGGAAATAAAGACCTGAAGAAATGGTTAAAGTGGAGTGGTTTTATGCTCAGTTTGATGAAGAGTGGACAGTTGTGGAGAAATATGATAGGACAAAGAGTATGAACTAAGTATTGTACAGTGGCAGGAACTTAACAAGGTCTGTTCTGTGGGTTCTTCTCAGTGTCCATCAGTCTTGGAGATAAGGATGTTTTTTTCCTCCTAGTATGGGGAGGGCACCTGTCACATGAGGGTCTTATGACCTGCTTCAGGGGAGAATGGCAGAGAGAAAGGTCAGAAAGACCTCCTTGCTTCTGCCATTTTCTCCAACTACTACAGTTTAAAATATTCAATACGGCAAGATGTCATATCCTGAACTCCATCAGAACATAGACACAATTTCCTCCTTCAAGCTGTCCTGCCAACCATTCTTGCATATACCATTGCTCTAGGTGGAAGAACACTCATCCAAATATCTCTCCATTTTCTGTTTGAAATACTGACCACAGCACTATATTAAAAGTTTATTTACATTAGTGTTTCTTAGCCTAGGGACAATTTTGCCCCCCCTCAGGGTATTTGGCAATGTCTGGAGACTATTTTTGGTTGTCATAGCTGTGGAGGAGAGATGCTACTAGCATCTACTGTTAGGAAACCAAGAATGCTGCTAAACATACTATAATGCATAGGACAGCATCCCACAACCAAGAATTATCAGTCCTAAGATGTCAATAGTGCTAAAGTTAAGAAACCCTGATTCACATTAAAAGGTATGTAGCATAAGGTCTTCTTTGAGGAATTTATATTCTGGGTATGGAATCATATGTCTATCTATTCCATTTGTCATTAACCTACTAAGATAATGAGTTATATAAAATACACGAGGTTTATATATTTTCCTTTACCAGAACTACAGATAATACCTGAAAATACGGAAAAATATCTTTGTGATGAGGTTTAATTGATATAATTGATAAAATACAGTGCAACACATTTGTCCAATAATGAACATTTACTGTAGCCTCTGTCAAAAGGATGTTTCCTTCAAACACGTGCTTTATATAGCCTATCCACTTTACTAAAAACAGATGGAACTTTATTATTATTTTTTTTAATCTGGCTCCTTAATTAATTAATTTATTTATTTATTTTTGGCTGTGTTGGGTCTTAGTTTCTGTGCGAGGGCTTTCTCTAGTTGTGGCAAGTGGGAGCCACTCTCCATTGCGGTGCACGGGCCTCTCACTATCGCGGCCTCTCTTGTTGCAGAGAACAGGCTCCAGATGCGCAGGCTCAGTAGTTGTGACTCACGGGCCTAGTTGCTCCACGGCATGTGGGATCTTCCCAGACCAGGGATCGAACCCGTATCCCCTGCATTAGCAGGCAGATTCTCAACAACTGCACCACCAGAGAAGCCTGGAACTTTATTCTTTATCCTACTTCTTTTGAAGATAAAGCGTTAAGGTGCAATTTATTCTGTACGAGACCTCTTCATTTTCCTGAGATGCTATTGCAGACATTAAGCTTGCAATCATGAGGAAAATCCTCTCAACAATGACCTCATCAAGCTACCTACCCACCTCTCTGATGCTGGCCGAACCTCAGGTTTGTTATTCAAGCCTAGATTTAGAGGTCTCCATCTCTAACTGTTAGGAAACCAAAATCATAATGCATTTTTGCTGCCTCTTCTCTACCCAGAGTATCATACACTGTAAAAATCTTTGAAAATACACCCAGAGGGCAGGGGGAATATTCTGCCTTAGTTCTCTTTTTTCTCTCTCTGTCATTCTGATATTGGCATCAATCGACTAATCGACTGACTTTTTCCATTCGGTTTAAGATCTTCCTGGTTCTGGCATGATCAGTGATTTTCAATTGAAACTTAGCCTTTTGTTATTATTTTATAAGAACCTAGATCTTATTTACATCCTCTATATGAGCTGGCTTCCTCTGACAATGTTTCAGCAAGGGAACAGGAGTGTACAGCTTTATTACTGCCAGGTGGGAGCAGAAGTCCACATTCTCCACTCTGCGTCCATGGATTCCTGAGTGTGGTGGAGTCCCCATTACTGCCTGGTATGGGTGGGAGGTTTGACTTCCGCTAGTAGTATCTGCTGATACTACCTTCCCTGGGATGGGTAAGAGTGCCTTGTTACTGCTCCACATGTGGCCTCCTCTTACATCTCATCTGCCTTCCTACTGGGCGGTGGTCAAAGTCCTGACTCTCCACTACGTCTCCTTGACCCCATCTTAGCTTGGATAAGAGGGGTGTCTCATTACTTCCAAGTGGGTATTGTAGTCCAGCTACTGTTTTTTTTTTTTAAAAAAAAAACATGTAATAATTTTTTTAAAGTACATCATTATTCCTTTCCTGAATGTTTCCGCATTGCTGTTTCTTAAACCAGGGTTGGAGTTAGATTAGTGTGAGATTAGGAATCTTCTGGTTGACAATGAAACCACACAGGGTAGTCTAACAAAATTGGTCAACTGGTCTCAGAGAACTGAAGGTGCCAAATGAGCAGAGTTCATATCATTAAGTGAAGTAAGCAGCTAGCGACTCGGGGGGCTGGGGGGAAATGAAAATCAATTAGAATAATTAAAATGCAAGATCTTAGAAGATTTTGCATTTATAAATATGGGGTGAGCTTGCTGCTTAGCTGGTACTAGTGTCTCAGGGTTTAAAAGTGGGGTTCAGAGGAGCTAGAATATGATCCTCTGGAGAATGGGCTCTGGACAGCTGGTGCTGGCTTCTTATTGGGATGTGATCAGGGAGAGTTGGGAATAAGGTAAATTGTTGTATTCTAGAATGAGCTGCTGGTAGGATGAACTCCCACTACTGCGGTAACAAAAACTTTGGCTGGGATTATGCTGACAGCAACAGAAAGAAGTATGTCTCTTCACTTCTGGAGATATTCAGACTTCTTTTTGTCCCCCTTACTGGCAAATTTTGATAAGAAGCAGTGGACGAAGTAAATACATGTTTGGCAGGGTTCCAGCTTCAATATCATGAAAAGGGTATGGAAGGGTGGGTTCAAAGCTGCAAGACACTAGTTTAAAGCAGCAGCCTCCTCAGAGAGGTCTTCTTTGGACACTTAATCTAAAAAGATATACACGGTAATTCTTTCTTACATAATCTTGTCTTATTTTCCTCACAGCAGTTTTTACTTAAGTAACCTCCTGGTAAATGACCAGTTGTGTTAAGAGTTGGACCAATGTCTACAGCATGTGAAAAACCTCTTACTATAGGGTTTCCTGTTCTCCATCCTGGGTAAGACATTGTATCTCTCAAGGCCTGTCTGTCTCCCCACCTGCACAGTGGGAATGATTCTAGCATGTTCTTCTAGGGATGTCCTCAGGCTTATGTGGGATAAGACCTGGCATTAAATGCACCTCTTTCACAACAGAAACCAGTAAGTACATGAATTTATACATGTATACTGTTTAATTTATTATTTCATTTCCATTCAACCCTACACCCAGCTAGAATATATGCTCTATAAGGGCAGGCCAGGCTCTGGTGGTTTTGTTTACCAAGGCATTCCCAGCTGACACCAATCATCAGATAGTCAACATTAGTTGAAGATATGTTTAAGGTTGACATATATTTGCTTTAAAATTTACTTATCTCAGAAAGAAGTATCAATCAACCTAGGTAAGTTGCTCACTCTCAGAATTCACTTGTACCTTAAATAGTCTTGTCTCAGGCTCTGATTTATTTCTGACAACGATGGAGACATGAACTCAATTACTCTCAATTAATTAATTAATAGATTTAACCTCTTAATTACTAAACACATTCTGTTTTAAATATGACAATCTGGAGTTTGGGTGCCTGCGTTTCTGTAGAATTCTTAACATTTGTGTGAACACACAGCCACAACACAACTGCATGAATGCACACACATATATATATATATATATGTTGTTAGTAGAGGGGAAGTACAGGCAAGGTTATTTGAGCCACAATATACCCCTTATTCAGAGTTTTAGACTTCAGAAGAAACCCTCAATTAACTTCATAAGAAGTAGTGCTACACTTTCAAAAATATACGTCTATCATTTTTGTTAAATAAAACTCCTTTAGAGTGAGTGTTTAGAGTCCAGGACCCACATGAAAGATTAAACATTTACAAAAGAGTTTTTTGGGGGGTTAGCTTTCATTTTTAAACTTTATTTCAATCATTTTAGATTTACAGAATATTTCACAGCACACAAAATTTCTACTTATCTTTCACCCAGCTTCCCTTACCGTTGACATCCTCTGTAACCACAGTACACGTACCAAAATGAAGAAATTAACGTTGATGCAACACCATTAATTTAACTTCAGGCTATTTGGATTTCTAGAGTTTCTTTACTAATGTCCTTTCTTTATTTTAAAATCCAATCCAAGATTCCTCATTGCATTTAGTTATCATGTCTACATAATCTCCTACAATCTGTGATGATTTCTAAGGCTTTCCTTGTCTTTCATGACCTTCACACTTTGTAAGAGTGATGGTCAGGTATTCTGTGGAGTGTCTCAATGTAGGTTTGGCTGAATAGATCTCATAATTAGATTGGAGTTATAGATATTTGGAAAAAATACCACAGAAATGAAGTGCTCTTCATGTTGCATCATACAGATAGATAGATAGATAGATAATTAATTTTGCTGTTTATATTGTTCTAACTATGGCCATTGAAAGTTATTTCTGGTTGGCTTCTGTGTCCTGACACTATATGAGCCTGATTTATTACTGGTGCCATTAAATTTGATTGCTTGGTTAAGGTGATGTCTGCCAATTTCTTTTTATTTTATTTTATTATTTTTGGCTCCTTAGTTCCCTGACCAGGGATTGAACCCCTGGGCCCTTGGCAGTGAAAGTGCCAAGTCCTAACCATTGAACCACCAGGGAATTCCCCCAATTTCTTCATAGTTTCTTCAGAGACTTCCTTATAATATTTTCCCATTTCCATATTATATTTGACAGAAGTCAGTCACTAAGTCTGGCCCATACTCAAGGGGAAAGGAATTAAGCTCCACTTTCTGGAGAGAGGAATATCAAGAGGAATATCAAATAATTTATGGACATAAGTTAAAGCCACCACATTAATTAATAAATGTTTAATCAGAGACACTTTCAGACTATGCAAATGTCCTATTTCTTTTAAACTTTTGCCCACTAATTTTAGCATTCTTCAGAGAATCTTAGCTGCAGCTGTTGTACTGAGGTGCTCTAATGGTGATTTTTTATTTCCCTCATTTTTCTACATTTATTATTTGGAATTATTATATAAGGAAGATTTATCCCTTCTCTGCCATTATTTATATATTCAATCATTTATTTATATCAACATGGACTTGTATTTATTTAATCCATGTGTTGTATCCCAATACTGCTTTAATTTATTTTATTCATATTGATGCAGTTTTGTCATTCTGACACAGACCCATTCTTTCTTTTAACCAAAGCACCAATTTACTTTTTGTTGCCACCAGATGCTATGGATCATCATATTTTTTTCCCCCAGCCATAGGGACATAGATTGTATTAATGTAAGTTGGCTAATATTTGATTTCTTTTGTTTCTTCTGAAAGTAAAACAAAACTATATTGGTGAAGCAAAGGATAAGTCACTTGTTGCAAAAATATCTTTTCAGTCTGATTGTAAAAGTCAACTATCAGTCACTTGCCTCTCCACAATCACTAGACATTTACTTTACTTAATACTCTTGAACTTATTCCATAAGAAACAGAAAACTTAACCAAGTAACCTAAACAAATTGTCTATTCTTTGACATGTGAAATGGATTGAGTTATCAGGTTTTGTTATTTTTTACAATTCCAGCAATATTTTGCCTGCTGGGAGCACACATTGTTTTCTTCCTGTTTTTCATTTTTTCTCAAAACATGTTATTGCATATTTTATGAATCATAGTGGCCAGGGCTCTTAGTTGATGTTTTTTAAAGTCATAAACTCTGGATCTAATGATTGCATTTTGTTGACTGATTGTTGCACATATAGTGTTGTCAAGCGTGTCCAGAAAAAATCTCAATGAAACATTCTTGTAAAAATTATTCTCTTGTACGTGACCTTTAGAAGCAGAAATAATAGGAATTCATTAAGGGAGCAAGCTGAGTTCCCCACCAGCATTTCGGTTATACATTTAGTCTGGAAACATAGATAATAATATGATAATTATTAATTGTTAACATTGAAGGTATAATCGATGACATGATGTGTATCTGCCTATGTGTCCATACTTTAGAGGATATCTTGAATACTTAGTTTATGGGCCCTCTCCTTTCATTTTGTAATGAAAGTCCGTAATCTATTTATTATTAGTCTTCCTCTCTCTCTCTCTCCACATATACACTCTCCCATTTTGAGAAACGCTTTAGTAAGCATGATGCAAATAGACATAAGAATCTATTATATAAGGTGTGAGATATAAGATAAGGTGTGAGTCCTGAAGATGCCTGCTTTTTCGCTTTTGACTTAGACATCAGGGGTACTGTGAATTTAATGAATTTGTATTATATGTCTCCAGTGTGTAAGGCTGCCAGAATGATAAATTCTCTTGAAGGGGGTAAAATTTAAGGGGTACATATGGAAAATAAAGAGCAAAATAGCTAATGAAAGTCCTAGAATTTTAGGAATGTATCTTTATATAATTGGTTTATATGCATGCATATGTATATATGTACACATAAATGTATATGCATATATGTGTGTATATGTGTACATATAAATATATGTATATGCATATATATGTGTGTGTGTATATCTATCTATCACAATTTCAAAAGTTGTTGTGAGAATCCAGAGTGACATGATACGTGAAGCGCTAAACACCAGTTCTTGCACACTGTAAGTGCTCAGTAATTGTTAGGTGCCATTCAACACATTTCTCTTTATGTCAATCAGTAACTCCATCAAGAGTTTGGGACAAAACTTCCTCTAGAGGGTCCCTAATTGCAGTAGGAAACATGTCAGAAAATCATCCTATATGTTCTAGGATTTAGAAGCAAGAGCAATTCCCAAGAGCTGATAATGATTAATAACATGGGAAGAAGAAAAGAAAAGAATGGGAACTTGAAAACCTATTCTGTACTCAACTTACACAAGGTAATATGTCAATGATATCTCAGTAACGCTGGAAAAAAAAAAACAAAACTCTTGAAATATAAAGTGTTTAACCCGGACATGGGTTAAAAGCAGAAAGATGGAAAACAATATATCACCCTAACACCAATTTTTTAAAAAAATCTGAAGCTGAACAGGCTATATAAATATTATAAAACTAAATTTCAGAACAAATAATATTATCAGGGATAGAGAGAACAATTTTATAACAACTCATTAAAAGACAAAACAAACCTAATGGATCATTCTCCTCTGTGCCATTTTCTCCTCTCTGTGCTCTGCCCTATGAACTCTAGTTACCTTAGTCTCCCCTGAATCCCCTTTATCTCCTCAACTCAAGGAGACCACCAGGCTCTCCCTGAGGGTCCCCTTCACCGTGCCATGACTCAGGTGTGCTCTCCAGGCAGTAAGCTGTTAATCATAGTTAACCTTGTTCGTTTTCTGATTTTCAGGGATCACTCTCCTCTGGTGTCCAATGTCTTGAAAACAGTTGTTTCATATATTTTATTTTCCAGTTTTTTAGTTATTTTGTGCAGTAAGGTAAATCTGGCCCTGCTGACATCTTCTTGGCTAGAAGTGAAAGTATACCTTTTTATTTTTGAATTGACTTCATCAATTCTATATAGTCCCTGCCATTCTAAGGTCACAGTTCTGTAGAAATATCAGAAAATACTGGATTAGAAAATAATGTAAGACTAAAGAGTAAAAATTAAAATATTAGTTCATAACTTGGGAAGGGAACAAGGTGATATTTGAACCTTGTTTTAGGTCTCAGCATTGATTTTCTAGGGAAAGAAGGGTGAGTGAAGTATTTTAAGAAGACAACTCTGTCAACTGTGCACTGATGCAGAGTCATTTGGAAGCATGACACTTTAAATGTACATAGAACAAAAGGGTATGAGGGGGAAAGACTAGCATATAATAAGAGAAAGCTGACAGGTCATGAAGAGCCTGGCATGTAATTCTAAGGAGTTTGAGCTTTGTACTCTGAGATGTAGGAAGCCACCATGGGATTTTAAAGAAGGAAGAAACATCCCATTTGCATATTAGTAAAATTGTACTAGTGACAGTGGGGATATGGATGATAAGGGACAAGACTAGAGTTAACAGCTTTGTGAACCTTGCAGTAATTCAGTTGGAAAAAATACATGGGGAACTTCTGTTGACAAGGCATTGGAAGGCTTGGGAAATAACACTGAATGCAAAGTCAACAACTATTGGTGACAATTAGATGCGAGATCTGAGAAAGGAAAAAAATGGGAAAAACATCTATGCTTGGATGGCAAATCAGATAGTGATACCAGTTACTGGGATGATGAATACTGAAGGAGGAGATTGTTTGAAGAAGAGGAGTTCTGGATAGGGCATGTTGATTCCAGAAGTGAATGAACTGTCTGCTGAAGAGGAAAAGGAGATTGTTAGAAATACCAAGTAGAGATGCTCTTTTAAGACCCAAAGCAGTCAACTTCTCCTAATAGCAGTGGTATATACTTCACAGCAGAGATAAAGCATGGAGAGGGGTGGTGCTGATCACAGGAAATTAGGAAAGATCACAGGAGATTTAGAATAAGAAGAGGGACACAGTGCAGAGAAGAGATGGGAGAAATGACAGACAAATGAAGAAATTATATTTTTCTGAACTATCAGGTTTTGAAGGCTGTAAAACAATTTTTAATAAGTGCCCTGTTCACATCAGGAAATCTCCTCTAATTGGAATCTCACTTTCTTTAGAATCTTGGATTTTGGATTAATGATGATTTATAGAAGAGAGCAATGAGTTTGGGTTATAGAAGATTAATAAGCGGAAACCTTAATTACATAAAGTCAGGAGACCAGAAGGGGAAGCTGAATTGATAGCAGAGCCCAAAAGGAAGAAGAAAGACACCCCCTCCCTCTTCTTTCCTTCAAGAACTCAGCCAGTGAAGAACCGTGGACTCTTTGTTTACTGTAACCTTCCCAATTTCCTTTTCTTCTCTATAAAAGTGTTCTCTTTCTCTTGCTGTACATGGACTTCCACGTGGTTTGCCATGGTTTCCGAGCCTGAATTGCAATTCTCTGCTGAATAAACCCATCTTTGCCAGAGAAATATATTATAGTCTATTTGTTTTAGATCGACATTTTGATGGCTTGTACAGGGACCAGAGAAGACTGCCCAAAGCTTCCAGGGCTGGTGAGCAAACAGATGTGGTGCCCACAATTGAGCCCACTGAACTCACTGCTTTTCTCACTGACTTTGGAATTTGAGTGTTTCTCCTGCATTTGCACTCACACCCCTTTGCATTTGAAACTCTCCAGGCTTTATTTGGGATCTGTTTTAAGGTTTTGTTCTTTCTGGTCAAGGCCTTGTTCTCTGTGCAAGTACTCATTTGGCACTTCGGTCTGATTTTGAGAACAGATTGTTTCAAACAAAGCTGGCTGAGATGCTTTCAGCCTATTCCTTCAGGAGCAGGGGCTGGTCTGATTTTGAGAACAGACTGTTTCAAACAAAGCTGGCTGAGATGCTTTCAGCCTATTCCTTCAGGAGCAGGGGCTGCTTCACTGAAACTGTGCCAATTCATCTGTCAGCCCATTACTTTGGAATACGGGATGTTCTATGGAAACCAGGTGAGAAGCCTTTGGCTTGGCCCATCTGGGACCAAGCTGTTTCCTTAGAACTGGCTGGTGTTAGACCTTCAGACTGTTTCTGTAGCAAGTTGTTTGAATTGAGCTGTTTGAGCTGTAAGCTGTTTAAAAATTGTTCCTTTACTCTAGAAAAACAATCTTTGAGAAATAGATCCCAGTTATCTAGATATTTTGAAGGTGCCCCCTTCCTGTGCATAGAGACTCCAGCCTATTTTATGTTTAAAAACTGTGGTCCTTCCTCACCTATAGTTTTAACTAAATGGACTGACCTGACCAAAGGCAATTTAGATTATCAATGGTCTTTATGAGGAACTTGAAATACCCAAATTTAATTTTCTGAAAACCAAACTGGATTACAATAGCTCAAAAAATTCTAGAACTGAATGGAATGCCTATTTTGATTGATACTTTGAGGCTTCTCTTCATTACCAGTAGTCTAAAATCGCCTCTCTGCAAAGTAAGATTTTAAGATTAACCTAGAGAAATAAAAAATTAAAGATAGATAAAATGGCTCCAGGAGTCTCAGGCTCTTCTTCCTTGGCTTCTCTGTCTCAGACTGCCTCTAGAATCAGCTTGTTTTTCTCCTTCAGATCCTCGTGGTCAGACTCTACCTCTGGTGTCATCTTCCTCCTTCCCTTTTGTATACTTACACTTCCTACATACCCACAGTTCCCCCATGCTAATTCTCTCTTGGTACTTCCTTTTTCCTCTGAAACTCTCTCCATGCCCTTTTCCACTGAACTTATCAGAATCTATCCCTTTAAAATTAAACCTTCTTAGGATCCAAAGATTTAATCCTTAATATCTTATACTCCCTGGAATAAAGCTGAACTGTGAGCCACAGTCAAAGATTTTTCCAAAATAACTGAAGATCCTCACAGATTAGCTGAGGAATTTAATATAGTCATTCAAACTTGTCAACCTGGTTTCTCTGACTTACATCAGATGGAGGTTTCATCTATTGGGGAAGATTACTCCAGAAGAGCTCTCTTCAACCTCACTGGAAAGGTGCCTATCAGGTACTGCTAACCAATTCTTGTGCTACTAAACTCCAAGGAAGAGACTCTTGGATTCATGTGACACATCTAAATAAAGTGCAGAACCCTGACTTGACCCACACATTATCTGGTGACCTGAAAGTAAAAATTTCCTTGAATTGAAGCAGTTAATACCAGATGAGACAACTTTCCCAAGGTATCTGGACCAGGCCTGTTGGAAAATTTTCACCAAACCATTGATGATGACAATGCTTCAGATGATATCCAATACCTGTGATCTTGATAACATATGGACTTTAGATTAAAAGGTGCCTGCGAGTTCTCCCTCTTACCTCTCCTTTTTCCTTGCATGTGACCTCAATAGATTTCTAAACTGTACACTTTCTCTTTGAAGTGAGACATACACCAGGGAAAGGTCCTTTCTGGCACTGAGGGACAAAAAGCCCCTGAAACTAGAAAACCTGACTCTTGATCAGTGATGTTTTCAGAGAAAGATCTTGATCAAAAGGGGGAAAATTTAAAAATTAATAACAAGTATCCTAATAAAATAAAGTTGAGAGAGAAGAAGGGGGAATTCTCACACCCTGTGACAATAGAAGAGTCCAACAGGAAGAAAAAAGACACCTCTTCTTTCCTGGCAAGGACTCAGACAGTGAAAAGCCATGGACTTTTTGTTGACTATAGCCCTCCTGACTTTCTTTCCCCCTCTGTAAAAGCATTCTCCTTCTCTTGCTGTGTGGACACTTGCACATGGCTCACCATGGTTGCAGACCCTGAATTGCAATTCTCTATTGATCCCAGGTAAACCCAATTTTTCTGGAGAAATATCTAGCACTCTATTTGTTTTTAGTCAACAGAGGCAACTGTTTTATTGTTCCAAAGGGAAGGTAACTTCCTTGCTTATAATAGCTCCTTATGGCTACCAATGAGAAGCACAGAATATAGATGAGAACCTCTTTTATAAAGTTTGTTCAGCAATCAGATATACCGTAGTGATTAGCATTAAATCCCCATAAAAAATCATATCGGCTACCTTTGTATATGTCACTCTATCCATGCTACCCTCTCACCCTGAATCTTTTTTGGGCTACACTATTAGGAGCAAGGCCAGCAAACAATGCCAGAACACAGAGCTCTTGAGGGGAATCATGCATGTCCTCACGGAAAACCAACAGCTCATAAAATCAAGGAAAATGATCAAGGGAAGTCACACCTATTATGAATTGTGGGTAAAGAGTGAAGGGGCAGATTTCTTGCTTCTCAGTCCCACAGACTGGGACATCAGTCATCTTGTAGCTTTCCCAGAAATCTTGAAAAGCAGCAATTACACCTGTACTCAACCATTAAAATGATCTGTTTTCTAATTTCAACCTTAAAATAAGGACTTTCTCCAGAGTAAATAAGTCACAGGAGTTATATTTACCCTTTTTATCCTTTTTGGATTGGTTGGTGAGTTGGGAGTGATGTGGGGAGGGCATATTGCTTATTAATTGTGCTAGGAGGCATAAGGAATAGAAAAACATAAACCTCTTCTTTCCTTCCTTCCTCCTTTCCTTCCTCTTTCCTCCATTCATCCTTCATCTCTTTTCTTTTCTTGCTTTCCTTAAATAAAAATATTATCCCAGAAGGGACTGAAGTTCTGCATGCTTGTAAGTGGTGGCACACAAGTTATTCTCTGAAATTCCTTGTAGTAAGTATAGTGAGAAAAATTGGTGATCTCCGTAATTCCCAGTAGTATAAGGTACTATGTTTTGAAGTCTCAGTCCATCTAGAGACAAAGAGCTGCAGTGTGGGCAAAAAGAGTGGAACACTTTACATACATCCTTATGTCTGCATGACAAAGTAGAAACAGAGCAAGAGACAAGTGAGAAAATGTAGCAATAGGCAGACAAGTTTAATATGAAATTAAGAGATAAAGGGCAGTTGATCCTGAGCAAGTGCTTTCAGCCAAACAGGAACCCATGCATCAAGTCAGCTAAAACCACAAACTCCCAAATAGCACTTCTGAAGGATAGTTACATAAGAATAGCATAGAAAGAGTAAGTCAAGACCCACCAGCCTCTTAAGCTACATAAAGACTGGTGACAAATGCATCGTAAATATGTGTCATAGGCAGAGATCAATAACTATCTCAAGTATGGAACTGAGAAAAATAATGGCCAAATCCATTAGGCACACTTCTATCCATCAAGGGTAATAATTTGTTAACAGAGTGATGGTCTATCCTGATTAAGTCATTAGTGGACATTAAGATGTTTTTCTTTTCTCACTTCTGTTTTAACTTCATATATTTTACTAGTCTACTCTAGGACTTCCCTTAAGTTCTGTTTTTATGATTAACTCTGAGAAAATGAAAAATGAATTACCTTTTACACCAGAAGTATAAGCAGACCCCTACTTCATTAATTGGCTGAATGTTCCTTTTTACCCTAATTCATCTATTTACTGACTGTTTTTGACCATAAGTACTGGACAGAGTTTTATCTTAAGCTTCAATACTTTGTATCATCAAAATATATATGAACTGGATTATCTACTATTGAATAAAAGTTGTTGAAGGTTATTCAAATTTTCCTGTATTAGAATACAAAAACAAAATATATCTAATGGAAAACAGCTTGCCTGTTTTCTATACTTTTATTAAATAAGTGCTCAACTAGCATTTTTAGCACTCCAGGCAATTTATATTCTCAAGCAGAACTTGTTGCCTTTTACATATATCTTTATAATAAAGCATTCAACAGTATTGTTGGCTAGTTTTCTCAGAAATTTAATCAGGGTATTCATTATTTCCTATATAGTCACTATTTCCTCAGCTTGCTTTCTAGAAATGCATTTTAAGGGAAAGGAGAAGAGTTAATCTTCTTAGTTGAGTGTTAGCAGTAGTAAAAATGCAGAGGGTCACTAAGATATTGATAAGCAAAGGCCTCATTCCTGTGGACCCTATAAACTGATCTGCACCAGTCTTTGGACCTGGTCTTGTTGGCTCATCTTGTGTGAGTTAAGTGTCTCATCTGCCTTCATTCCACAGGGGAAATATTGTCTAAGTGCAGTTTGATCATTGAACCCTGGCTGCCAGGTATGCACGAAGGATCAATGTCATCAGACACCCTTTCTGTAGCCCTTTGGAGCTCCTCTCTACTTTCTGGGATGCTGCCTGATTCATGAATAGTTCAATAAAGCCAATTAGATGTTTAAAATTTCCATGGTTGAATTTTTGTTTTTAACAATACAAGGCATGTGTTTTTTATTTATATTTTCTGATATTCTCATTTTGTTAGTGCTATACAAAGTAAAAGGGAAAAAAATGAAGATGGGCCTCTGCCTTTGTTCATGACCATTTCTTCCTCTTGCTTTACCTTGGCAGCATAGCATTCATCAAACTGGAGCTCTAGGTTGTAAGTCAGCTTCCCTGTTTCCATCCTTTTCATGAATATTTCAGTATTTACATTCCTGATTAATGTACTAGGATAGAAACACTATCCCTTGATAGATAGCAACCTAGAGTCCTCTGCTACTGACATGTCTATGCTTCCTTCTAATTTTCTGTTATATCTAAAGTTCATTTCATTGATCACATCCTTAGATTATGCTCATTTTTCAAATATCCATCTTCTAAGATTATGTTTCCAGGAGAATAGCATTTACCCAGAGGAATTATTTGATTAGTGGAAACAGTGTGGTGTTTCAAGTGCTACAGCCGGCTCACCTTAGTCAGCTTCTATTTTACCTTCTTTCATGTAAGATCTCTCTGTGAGTTCACTATGACCTGGCAAAGAACTCAGACAAGCTGTACCAGAGATTGGAGCTATAAAGAAAAAGAGAGCGAGAGATGAGGAAAACGAGAGAAGCTCCCCTGGTGAAAACGAATGCCTGTAGAACACTCTTAAGACCTTCATTTTACCAAGCTGCTGTTTCATTTTTACCACAACTGTCCAGTTAAGGAAACAAGATGCATACCTAAAAATAAATCCAGGCCCAGCACACATGCTTTAAAATCTAACTCTGTGAACACTGGAATAAAAGAGAATGAAATGTACCAATAGCAAAGCTAAAGATAAAAGAAGGGTAACAAAGACAACAACATATTCTTTAGACAACTCATGCCTTGGAGGACATGAGAAGCCACTGAAACGAACAGTTATAGGAGGTGTATGACAGGAGGAGATGCCTGGAGAGAAAGCCTTCATGGGCACTAGTGCCATCATTGGTAGGCAAAAACAGTGAGCTCTTACAAGTGTTCATATGTGCATGAGTCATATTTATCTTTTATAGTATCCTTTACCCATGGTGAGATGATAGAGAGGTACGCAAAGACAGAAACTAAGGAGAAAGTCAAAGGTACAATAGGCAAAGTAGAAGAGGCAAGAAACTAGGTGCAGAAATATTCACATTGGCCAAGAGTACCTTAGAGTTCCCCTCAGCCTGACTGTATTTTGCACAGGATTTTTTTCCTGCCTATAGGTTCTTAATTTCCCTTTCCTTAGAGCATTTCCTACTGAAGACCTGTAAGTACAAATCCATTCTATGGCCCTTTGAGATGTAAATATTTTAGAAATGATTTTGCCAATTTTACAATCTATGAATGTCTTTCTCAAGGACCTGGGAGCCATCCCTTTGAAATGTCATCATCAAAGAAGGGAGTGTCCCCATCTCCCAGTTTCTGTGGGAAGGTAGGAGCCTAACTTCCCCTGGAGGCTCCTTGCCCTAAGTAGTAAATACCTCTTGCCATGAAAATATAAGAAAGCTTACTTTTCCTTTGTAAAAGGCAGCTAGCGAACACAGATACCTGAGATCTCCTCCTCTGCTCAGCTCTTAAAGCCCCACTGTTTTTGTGTTTCAGTGGAGTTGAATTCTGACTCAGTTTTCGCCATTTTCTCTATTGCAATAGCCTTGAATAAAATCTTTCTTGCTTGTTTAATATTGTCAAGTGCATGTTTTGCTTTGATTTATACAATAAAGATATGCCTGCATACCTCTCTTCTTTCTATTTGTAGCTTGATGCAACAGAAAATGGAAGAACATTGAATATTGAACTAGTGGGAATCTCTGCTGTGTAATACATAAGCTGTGTATTCTTAGACTGATGTCTGAGATTTCCTCGCTTAACTCGTAAAATGAACTACCTTTCAGTGTTTTTGTAAGAATAAATGTAGGGCTTCCCTGGTGGCACAGTGGTTGAGAGTCCGCCTGCCGATGCAGGGGACACAGGTTCGTGCCCTGGTCCGGGAAGATCCCACATGCTGTGGAGCAGCTGGGCCCGTGAGCCATGGCCGCTGAGCCTGCGTGTCCGGAGCCTGTGCTCCGCAATGGGAGAGGCCACAACAGTGAGAGGCCCACGTACCGCAAAAAAAAAAAAAAAAAAAAAAAAAAGAGTAAATGTAAAATTCCAGGCACAAACAATCAATAAACAGATCCCAGCTCTCTCTCAACTCAGCAACTGTGCTCCAAGCACATATTTTTTTTTTATACACATAGATTTTTATTTATTTATTTTTAAATTTTCCTTATTTTTTTCGCTGTGTCAGGTCTTAGTTGCGGCACACAGGATCTTTGTTGAGGCATGGGATCTTTCATTACAGAGAACAGTCTCTTCGCTGTGGTGCTGGGGCTTCTCTCTAGTTGTGGCATGCGGGTTTTCTCTCTGTGTTGTGGTTCGAGGGCTCCAGGGCAAATGGGCTTTTTAGTTTGCAGCACGTGGGCTCTCTAGTTGAAGCACACGAGCTCAGCAGTTGTGGTACACGGGCTTAGTTGCCCTGTGGCATGTGGGATCTTTGTTCCCTGCCCAGAGATCGAACTGACATCCCCTGCACTGGAAGGCAGATTCTTTATACCACTGGACCACCAGGGAAGTCTGCCTAAGCATATGTTTTAAATGTAATTCTTCATAAGTATCTTTTGGTGTTGGTGATGTCAGTGAGGCATATGCTGACAACAGAGATTTACTGAAAGAAAATAAATACATTCCTCAAGGGATGTTGTCTTTTCTAGTATTAGAATATATGCAGGAGACAAGATGAAAAGGCAGAGGGCTATGTACCAGATGAAGGAACAAGATAAAACCCCCAAAAAAAAAACTAAATGTAGTGGAGGTAGGCAATTTTCAAGAAAAAGAATTCAGAATAATGATAGTGAAGATGATCCAGGACCTCAGAAAAAGAATGGAGGCAAAGACCGAGAAAATGCAAGAAATGTTTAACAAAGACCTAGAAGAATTAAAGGACAAACAAACAGAGATGAACAATACAATAACTGAAAAGAAAACTACACTAGAAGGAATCAATAGCAGAATAACTGAGGCAGAAGGACGGATAAGTGACCTGGAACACAGAATGGTGGAATTCACTGCTGTGGAACAGAACAAAGAAAAAAGAATGAAAAGAAATGAAGAGTGCCTAAGAGACCTCTGGGATAACATTATATGCAAAAACATTCTCATTATAGGGGTCCCAGAAGGAGAAGAGAGAGAGGAAGGACCAGAGAAAATATTTGAATAGATTATAGTTGAAAACTTCCCTAACATGGGAAAGGAAATAGCCATCCAAGTCCAGGAAGCACAGAGAGTCCCAGGCAGAATAAAGCCAAGGAGAAACACATAGTAATAAGACACATAGTAATAAAATTGCAAACATTAAAGACAAAGAAAAATTATTGAAAGCAGCAAGGGAAAAACGACAAATAACACACAAGGGATCTCCCATAAGGTTAACAGCTGATTTCTCAGCAGAAACTCTAAAGACAGAAGGGAGTGGCATGATATACTTAAAGTGATGAAAGGGAAGAACCTACAACCAAGATTACTCTACCTGGCAAGGACCTCATTCATATTCGATGGAGAAATCAAAAGTTTTACAGACAAGCAAAAGCTAAGAGAATTCGGCACCACCAAACCAGCTCTACAACAAATGCTAAAGGAACTTCTCTACGTGGGAAACACAAGAGAAGAAAAGGACCTACAAAAACAAACCCATAACAATTAAGAAAATGGTCAGAGGAACATACATATTGATAATTACCTTAAACATGAATGGATTAAATGCTCCAACCAAAACACACAGGCTTGCTGAATGGATACAAAAACAAGACCCATATACATGCTGTCTACAAGAGACCCACTTCAGACCTAGGGACACATACAGACCGAAAGTGAGGGGATGGATAAAGAATTCCATACAAATGGAAATCAAAAGAAAGCTGGAGTAGCAATACTCCTATCAGATAAAATAGACTTTAAAATAAATAATGTTACAAGAGACAAGGAAGGACACTACATACTGATCAAGGGATCAATCCAAGAAGAAGATATAACAATCATAAATATATATGCACCCAACATAGGAGCATCTCAATAGGGCAACTGCTAACAGCTATAAAAGAGGAAATCGACAGTAACACAATAATAGTGGGGGACTTTAACACCTCACACCAATAGACAGATCATCCAAAGTGAAAATAAATAAGGAAACAGAAGCTTTAAATGACACAATAGACCAGATAGATTTATTTGATATTTATAGGACATTCCATCCAAAAACAGTAGATTACACTTTCTTCTCAATTGTGCACGGAACATTCTCAAGGATAGATCACATCTTGGATCACAAATCAAGCCTCAGTAAATTTAAGAAAATTGAAATCATATCAAGCATCTTTTCTGACCACAATGCTAATCTTTTCTGACCACAATATTTTTTAGGTTTTTTAGGGAAAAAACCTAAAAAACACAAACACATGGAGGCTAAACAGTACATTACTAAACAACCAAGAGATTACTGAAGAAATCAAAGAGGAAATCAAAAAATACCTAGAGACAAATGACAATGAAAACAAGACGATCCAAAACCTATGGGATGCAGCAAAAGCAGTTCTAAGAGGAAAGTTTATAGCTATACAAGCCTACCTCAAGAAACAAGAAAAATCTCAATAAACAATCTAACCTTACACCTAAAGAAACTAGAGAAGAAGAACAAAAAACCCCCAAAGTTAGCAGAAGGAAAGAAATCATAAAGATCATATCATAAGTAAATGAAAAAGAAATGAAGGAAATGATAGCAAACATCAATAATACTAAAAGCTGGTTCTTTGAGAAAAACAAAATTGATAAACCTTTAGCAAGACTCATCAAGAAAAAGAGGGAGAGGACTCAAATCAATAAAATTAGAAATGAAAATGAGAAGTTAAAACAGACACTGCAGAAATACAAAGCATCGTAAGAGACTACTACAAGCAACTCTATGCCAATAAAATGGATAACCTGGAAGAAATGGACAAATTTTTCGAAAGGTATAACCTTCCAAGACTGAACCAGGAAGAAATAGAAAATATGAACAGACCAATCACAAGTAATGAAATTGAAACTGTGATTAAAAATCTTCCAACAAACAAAAGTCCAGGACCAGATGGCTTCACAGGTGAATTCCATCAAACATTTAGAGAAGAGCTAACACCCATCCTTCTCAAACTCTTACAAAAAATTACAGAGGAAGGAACACTCCCAAACTCATTTATGAGGCCACCATCACCCTGATACCAAAACCAGACAAAGATACTACAAAAAAAGAAAATTATAGAATAGATGCAGTTTTAAGATGTACTGTCTGAAGCAAGCTACAAAGATGGTGGTGTGGGAAGATGCTGAGTTAGCATCTCCCCACAATTAGGGTGCCGGCTGGCTGCCGGTGGGGGACCCTGACACCCAAGGAGATAGGAGGAACCCCCAAGTGAACTGGTAGGACATAGCGGGACTGAAGGGGGAGGATAAGTGGAAGCTAGACAGGATCGGCACCCATGAGGCTGGGGAGATCATGAGAGGCAGGTGGGGGGGGGCCCTCTGGAAGGAGCAGGAGAGGAGCAAAGGGCGTTTGTCAAACCCACTTGGGCACAGGGAGCCTGCTGAGCTCCCAGGCCAGTACCCCCCCTCCGAAGCCCCCTCCAGGCCACATGGGTCCTGGGAGCATAAGAGGGAGGCATTTGCCCCACCCACCTGAGGCCAGGATGCCTGCTGGGCTCCCGGGTGAGGTACCCCGCCCTCTGAGCCCAGGGGTGGTGGCATGTGCAGGCCCCTTCTGTTGTGTTAAGCCTAAGTTCCACCCCCCACAGCCCCCAGGTCCTTTTCCAGCCCTGTGAGTCCTGAGCATAGGCCCCGCCCACCACTCAAACCTCACCCTTGCTCAGGTCCCGCCCTCCTCAGGCAAGGCCTTCCCCCACCCCGTTTTTTTTTTCTTTTCCCTCCTCCTCTTTTTTACTATTGTGGTACTGTTGTACCTTCTGGTTGTTGATTCATCTATATTTTTATTTTTATATTCTTTCTAACATATCTGTTAGTATCCTAGTCTAATTTTATTTTTTACTTTTTTATTGTTTTCTCTCTCTTTTTTTTTTTTTTTGCCACCCCACACAGCTTGCAGGATCATGGTTCACGAGCCAGGGGTCAGGCCAAAGCTCCTGCGGTGGGAGCTCCAAGTCTGAGCCACTGGACTAACAGAGAACCTCAGACCCCAGGGAATGTTCATCAGAGTGAGGTCTCATGGAGGTCCTCATCTCAGCAGAAAGACCCAGATCTATACAACAGCCTACAAACTCCAGTGTTGGAAGCCTCAGGCCAAACAACCAGCAAGACAGGAACACAATCCCCACTCATGAAAAAAAAAAAATGAGATGGCAAAAATTATGTCACAGAAGAAGCAAGGTAAAAACCTACAAAACCAAATAAATGAAGAGAAAATAGGCAATCTATCTGAAAAACAATTCAGAGTAATGATAGTAAAGGTTATCCAGAATCTCGGAAATAGATTGGAGGCATGGATTGAAAAATAAAAGAAATGTTTAACAAATATCTAGAAGAGCTAAAGAACAAACAGAGGTGAACAACACAATGACTGAAATTAAAAATGCACTAGAAGGAATCAATAACAATAACTGAGGCAGAAGAACAAATGAGCTCAAAGACAAAATGGTGGAAATAACTGCCAAAGAGCAGAATAAAGAAAAAAGAATGAAAAGAATTGAAGACAATCTCAGAGACTTATAGGACAACACTAAACATACCAACATTCGAATTACAGGGGTCCCAGAAGAAGAAGAAGAAGAAGAGAGTCCCACAAGCAAATTCTATCAAACATTTAGAGAAGAGCTAACACTGATCCTTCTCAAACTCTTCAAAACAGTTGCAGAGGGAGAAACACTCCCAAACTCATTCTGTGAAGCAACTATCACCCTGATACCAAAACCAGACAAAGATACTACAAAAAAAGAAAATTATAACACTGATGAACATAGATGCAAAAATCCTGAACAAAATACTAGCAAACAGAATCCAACAACACATTAAAAGGATCATACACCATAATCAACTGGGATTTATACCAGGGATTCAAGGATTCTTCAATATATGTAAATCAATCAATGTGATACACCACATTAACAAGTTAAGGAATAAAAACCGTATGATCATCTCAATAGATGTAGAAAAAGCTTTTGACAAAATTCAACACCCATTTATGATAAAAACTCTCAAGAAAATGAGCATAGAGGGAACCTACCTCAACATAATAAAGGCCATATATAACAAACCCACAGCAAGCATCATACTCAATGGTGAAAAACTGAAAGGATTTCCACTAGACAAGGAACAAGACAAGGATGTCCACTCTTGCCACTCTTATTCAACATAGTTTTGGAAGTCCTAGCCACAGCAATCAGAGAAGAAAAAGAAATAAAAGGAATACAAACTGGAAAAGAAGAAGTAAAGCTGTCACTGTTTGCAGATGACATGATACTACACATAAAAAATCCTAGGGCTTCCCTGGTGGCGCAGTGGTTGGGAGTCCGCCTGCTGATGCAGGGGACATGGGTTCGTGCCCCGGTCCGGGAGGATCCCACATGCTGCAGAGCGTCTGGGCCCGTGAGCTATGGCTGCTGAGCCTGTGCATCCGGAGCCTGCTGCTCCTCAACGGGAGAGGCCAAAACAGTGAGAGGCCCGTGTACCACACACACACAAAAAAATCCTAAAGATGCCATCAGAAAACTACTAGAACTAATCAATGAATTTGTTAAGGTTGCAGGATTCAAAATTAATGCACAGAAATCTCTGGCATTCCTATGCACCAACTATGAAAAATCAGAAAGAGAAATTAAGGAAACAATCCCATTTACCATTGCAACAAAAAAGAATAAAATACCTAGAAATAAACCTACCTAAGGAGGCAAAAGACCTGTATGCAGAAAACTATAACATACTGATGAAAGAAATCAAAGATGACATAAAGAGATGGAGAAATATACCATGTTCCTGGATTGGAAGAACCAATATTGTGAAAATGACTATACTACCCAAAGCAATCTACAGATTCAATGCAATCCTTATGAAACTACCAGTGGCATTCTTCACAGAATTAGAACAAAAAAAATTACAATCCTTATGGAAACACAAAAGGCCCCAAATAGCCAAAGCAACCTTAAGAAAAACAGAGTTGGAGGAATGAGGCTCCCTGACTTCAAACTATACCACAAAGCTACAGTAATCAAGACAGTATGGTACTGGCACAAAAACAGAAATATAGATCAATGGTACAGGATAGAATGCCCAGAGATAAACCCACGCACACATGGTCACCTAATATATGACAAAGGAGGCAAGAACATAAAATGGAGAAAAGACAGCCTCTTCAATAAGTGGTGCTGGGAAAACTGGACAGCTACATGTAAAAGAATGAAATTAGAACACTCCCTAACACCATACACAATAATAAACTCAAAATGGGTTAAAGACCTAAATGTAAGACCAGACACTATAAAATTCTTAGAGGAGAACATAGGAAAAACACTCTTTGACATAAACCACAGCAAGATCTTTTTTGACTCACCTCCTAGAGTAACAGAAATAAAAACAAAAATAAACAAATGGAACTTAATTAAACTTAAAAGGTTTTGCACAGCAAAGGAAACCATAAACAAGACAAAAAGACAGCCCTCAGAATGGGAGAAAATAGTTTCAAATGAAACAACAGACAAAGGATTAATCTCCAAAATATACAAACAGCTCATGGTGCTCAATATCAAAAAAACAAACAATCCAATTAAAAAATGGGCAGAAGACCCAAATAGGCATTTTACCAAGAAAGACATAGAGATGGCCAAGAGGCACATGAAAAGATACTCAACATTACTAATTATTAGAGAAATGCAAATCAAAACTACAATGAGGTATCACCTCACGCCAGTCAGAATGGCCATTATCAAAATATCTAGAAACGATAAATGCTGGAAAGATTGTGGTGAAAAGGGAACCCTCCTGCACTGTTGGTGGGAATGTAAATTGATACAGCACTATGGAGAAGAGTATGGAGGTTCCTTAAAAATCTAAAAATAGAGCTACCATATGACCCAGCAATCCCAGTACTGGGCATATACCCAGAGAAAACCGTTAATTCCAAAAGACACATGCACCCCAATGTTCATTGCAGCACTATTTACAATAGCCAGGACATGGAACCAAACTAAATGTCCATTGACATATGAATGGATAAAGATGTGGCACATATATACAATGGACTATTAGTCATAAAAGGAAACGAAATTGAGTTATTTGTAGTGAGGTGGATGGACCTAGAGTCTGTCAAACAGAGTGAAGTCAGAAAGAGAAAAACAAATAGTGTATGCTAATGCATATATATGGAATCTAAAAAAAAAAAGGTACTAATGAACCTAGTTGTAGGGCCAGAATAAAGATGTAGACCTAGAGAACGGACGTGAGGACACGGGGTAGGAGGGGGAGGCTGGGGCGAAGTGAGAGTAGCATCGACATATATACACCACTGAATGTAAAATAGCTAGCTAGTGGGAAGCAGCTGCATCACACGGGGAGATCAGCTTGGTGCTTTGTGACCACTTAGAGGGGTGGGATAGGAAGGATGGGAGGGAGGCTTAAGAGGGAGGGGATATGGGGACATGTGTGTGCATATGGCTGATTCACTTTGGTGTACAACAGAAACTATCACAGTATTGTGAAGCAGTTATACTCCAATAAAGATCTATTTAAAAAGAAAAAGATGTACTGTCTGGAGTGAGCATTGCCTTATTATCTGAATATCATGTAGAAGTTATACACATGTGGTTAATAACACACTTGTTCCAGATAAAATTGGGCTTCTGTCTAGTGTTTTGTTTATGCTGTATTTTACTTTGCCTAAGTGTGTATATATATATATATGTGTGTTTAAATATTACATATTTATATACACATATATACAATATATACATATATAAGCACATATACACATACACATAGTCACATATACATATGCACACATATATGCACATATATGTGTGTGATTTGAAAACCAAAGTAAATTATTTGGTTATGATAATGGCCCCAAAGGTATCATGCTGATTTTGTGTAAGTAATTAACTCTAAATTGGACAGGTGTAATGCAGCAGCCTAATTTTGCTCAGAAGGAAATACAAAGAAATAGGTAAATTATAATATCATCTCTACATGGCTTTATATTTTTATTTATAGCAGGTTGTTTTCCTAAGTAAATTTTATCCCAGCTATTGTGAAAGGAACCACTATTTCTAGGACATCAAATTGTGCTATGGTGTTTGACCAGGACTATGTTGGGTATTGGTGGAATAAGCCTGGTCATTATATCTTTTTACAGATTATTTAGTTCAGTTCAACATTCATATGTTGAATATCTACTGTGTGTTAAGAGCTGAAACGCTTCTCTGAGTTGCCAGCAATTGCTATGCTTACAGTTATTTTATAGTTGTCCTCCAGTATGATGCCTTGATTCTATTACTCGGTATGTATATTGTATACTAAATACAGCATATACTCAGGGGCCAAGGTTTCTTTGGGAAGAGGAGAGGTTCTGTATCTGACTCTTTGTCAGGAGAAGTTTGAAGAATTATCTGGAAATTTTCTGGGAGCCCCAGAAATAATGTAGCTGCGTAACTATCTTTGGCTGTAATTTACCTTCAAGCTGGGTTGTGGGGTACACATACCATGGCCACAGAATATCTGAGCTCTGGGAGCAGGTGACTCTGTGTCATACATTATGGCTGTAACAACACCCTTAAGGAAAGAAGAGGGGCCTGAAGATAGAGGAAGAAAATCACTAGTGCAACTAAAGTTAATGATTTTTATCTACCCTCATAATCAGTCTGGTTTGGAAAACTTTCTGATTGTACTCCCGGAAGATTACTTTTAAAGGAGCTACTGAAAGCATTCATCTCCTTTATTTTTTGTACTGTCATTTTCCTGTGGTTTAATTTTGGTTGGAGTCCCAGAGGCCACAGTATATATTTACATGTGACTAAATTTTTAAGGAAGCTATTATTAACTCTATCCACACAAATATGTCAGAATAGTGTGGTTGATACTACCCCCAGTGAGTTACTCGCACCACCTTTCAAGGTATTTAACTAATGTAATTAACAGATTAAATTTTTCCTCTGGTGGAGAAGTGAAGTTATACAGCTCAACATCATTGGGCTGAATAAATGTCCACTGCAATGGCAGAGGGTAACTCTCTTATTAAAAATTAAGGGGATTTTCTTGGTGGTGCAGTGGTTAGGAATCTGGCTGCCAATTCAGGGGACATGAGTTTGAGCCCTGGTCTGGGAAGATCCCACATGCCACGGAGAGGCTGGGCCTGTGTGCCACAGCTACTGAGCCTGCGATCTACAGCCTGCGAGCCACAACTACTGAAGCCCGTGCGCCTAGATCCCGTGCTCCGCAATGGGAGAAGCCACCGCAATGAGAAGCCCGTGTACCGCAGCGAAGAGTAGCTCCCACTCGCTGTAACTAGAGAAAGCCCGCGGGCAGCAGTGAAGACCCAACGCAGCCAAAAATAAATAAATATATTTTTTAAAAAAATTAAGTTTTCAAGATCCCACTTAAGGCTTCATATAATACTTCTTGATAGTTTTTAGTACTTCATGTCTTCTTCCCTTCCCCTTCTTTTCCTTGCTATTCTTTCTCTTCTTCTTCCTACTCCTCTTTCCCCCATCTCCTCCTTCTACTTCTCTAACAGTGATAAAATGTAAGTGTGCACCATATACTAGATACAGCATATACTATATACTAGGCTAAGCACTTTACTGATATTATCTCATTTACTTCTCAGAAAAATTACTATGAAGTAAGCATTACTACAGCCTACTATAGCCATTATACAAATGAAAATTACAGAGCTCTGCAACTTGCAGAAGGCTAAAATGTTGGCAAATGCCAGAGATGGAGCTGTCTTTCTAAATCTAGAGCCTGGATCTTTAACCATTATTCTATGCCACTGCTTATCTGAAAGAATTTCTGAAATCTTTGATGCAGAGGGCTTCTGTCATACATGCTAAAGTGATTAATTAGCTTCATGTTTTTTCCTTGAATATAATAGCATTAATGTATAGAGAGTAAGATTTGCTTATTAATGCACAGAAGAAATTTTCTTAACCGAAAGTAACAAATCAGTGTCTACACTGGAAGGAAAGTCCAGGGAACTGATAGCTAATCTGTTTTAAGAAACAGATAAAAGAGAGAAAAGTAATTGTTTTTGGTAGGCTTGATAGGAGAGGGGGGAGGATTAAGCAAGATACTGATGCTTTTGCTATTATTGCTGTTAATAAATCTTTCAGTGCATTTTAAAATTGCTAATTACATGAAGTATTTTTGGAAAAAAATACCAAGGAATTAAAAATCAGCTAGGAGGGATGGGACCTTCTGATTCCAACCTTGATTCTGTAGCTGGAACTGCACTTACACTCTTACTTTTACTGATGAAAAAGCAGAACAAAACCTGTGAAATAACTGTTTTCAGATATTGACCAACAGGCAGTGCAAAACTATGATCTCTGATAGAAGGGAAAATAACAATGTCAGTTCTACAATTGTCCTGGCCAGAAATATTCTGTGGATCACAGTTTGAGCATGATACATGGCAGTGTTGCAGTGTTGAATTGTGAGATAGAGTTTAGAATTCAGGGTAGTTGAGGCAAGTAGAATTTGAGGAGCTGAATGCTTGAGAGATTTCTTTCTAGACAAATAATATCAGATATCTACATTCAAGTCCCTTTGAGCTTTGGATTAAATACTAAGAAACATGTGAAACTCCATAATACTGGGCAAAGAACTATTAAACAGCCACAACCTGAACAATTCCTAGCTTGCACACAGGGCTGGATGCTTTCAAGTTCCAATCAGCCAGAGAGAGATGTCATTGTTAAATATCTAGCACATTATAATAGAAACCCAAGAAGCGTATTAAGTGTCAAACTAGCACGAAAATACAGGTTACCCTAAACTTATCTTAATAAAACTTAAAAATTAATCTTGAATATGTTGTTGTACCACAAGTAATTTAATTGGCTTCTAGGTCAAAGTCCAAAAACATGTAAACATTGATAGAAAATAAAATCAAACACAAAACTTCAGAAAACTCATGCTACACAACAACTAATCAAAAATGACTAGACATCCCAATGTTCTATTAACATATATATACTACTATATATAAAATAGATAACCAACAAGGACCGACTGTACAGCACAGGGAACTATACTCAATATTTTGTAATAACATATAGGGGAAAAGAATCTGAAGAAGAATCTGAAGAAGTTATAGATATATAATTGAATTGTTGGGCAGTGCTGTATACCTGAAACTAACACGATATTGTAAATCAACAATACTTCAATAAGAAAATTAATTTAAAAATGACTAGACATGAGAAGAAATAAAAAATGTTACTCATAACAAGGAGAAAAACCAATCATTAGAAATCAACTGAGAATGAGATATATGAATGGGACATGTAAAGAAGGATTTGCCCTATCTATTATAATATACTCAAGGAATTAAAGAGAAAACACAAATGGAAATGAATGATTAAGAAAGTAACCTAGGGCTTCCCTGGTGGCACAGTGGTTGAGAGTCCGCCTGCCAATGCGGGGGACACGGGTTCGTGCCCCGGTCTGGGAATATCCCACATGCCGCGGAGCAGCTAGGCCCGTGAGCCATGGCCGCTGAGCCTGCGCGTTCGGAGCCTGTGCTCCGCAACGGGAGGGGCCACAACAGTGAGAGGCCCACATACCGCAAAAAAAAAAAAAAAAGTTTGTTGCACACAGTTTCCAAGAGAGGGGGACATGCCACATCTCTCAGGACCACAAGAGGTATCAACAGGGTCAGTCTTGGGGCAATGGAATCAGTTTTGGGAATAAACACAGTCTGTACAGTTAGTGTCCTACTTAGCTCTCTGACAGAGAAACATAGTCTAGACAGTACAGATTATTCAGAGAAATCCCATCCATACTATTAGGGGAAATCTTCAAAGGAAAGTTCTACTGCCAGCGGGACGTTGTCATCCTTTTTTTTTTTTTACGGTACGCAGGCCTCTCACTGTTGTGGCCTCTCCCATCGCGGAGCACAGGCTCCGGATGCGCAGGCTCAGCGGCTATGGCTCACGGGCCCGGCCGCTCCGCGGTATGTGGGAACCTCCCGGACAGGGGCACAAACACGTGTCCCCTGCATCAGCAGGCGGACTCTCAACCACTGTGCCACCAGGGAAGCCCGGCATCCTCTTTTTAATAAACAAAACGTCGGTAGGCCTTTTCCCCAGAGCTCGTCAAGACTATGTATGTATTGATATGTACTGCCCTGAAAGTAGAAATGGTGGTTACATGAACTTTTCCAATGCCAACTAAAAATTGACACTTGTATCTGCTTCTACAAGGATTAAGCCACTGCAGCTACTGACCTTCAACACACCCTGAAAGGAATTCAGGGTGGATATCAAGAATGAGGTGCTCTGTACTCTGGGAAAAACTGGCAGAACAAGTCTTCAGGTAGCTAGATATTTTCAGGAGAAGATTTTATGTGCCTGATTCTTGCATCTCCTCATATCTAGAAAAGCACCACAATCAATTCTTAGAAGGAGTCATCTTCTTCTCGTGACCAGCAGTAACCTTTTGCAAAATGTGTGTTTAATTGCACATACCCCCCTTCACCAAAATCACATATATACTGACCTTTCCCCCTACCTCTTCGGAGCAGTTACACAGAGGTATCCGAAGTTCTGTCTCCCTGGCTATAGTCCTCATTTTGCGCTAAATAAAACTTAACTTGCAACTCTCATGTTGTACTTTTTTTTTTTTTTCAGTCAACACCAGGAATTGGTTTAGCTATATTAATCCCAAGAGTTTATGTATTAATGAGTGTCAAGATAACCTAATACCTGACTCCTACATGTTCAAGAGGAATGTTCATTAAAAGGACCATCTCAGAAAGTACATTGCTTTATATATGTGTATCACTTCATGATACACATGAAGTTCCTGGATGGGGAGGCCAAACTTACCATGTTACTTGTCCATGGTCACATAGCTAATAAGTGGCCAAGTCTGTATTCAAACCTCAACAATCTGGGTTCAGGGTCTGTGCTGGTAATCTCCACCCCATGTTGCATTATTCCATTTGAGCCTCATATCAACACATTTTTTCTCTCTAATATTTGGTTGAGTGTATAATTTGTCAGTCAAATGGGGACAGTTTTTGAGAGTGAAACTGAGCACTATGAATAACTATTCTGGGAAAACAGGCATAAAAAGGACTGTCCTGAGCCAACAAGGAGTATGGTCTCCTGCTTTATTACTAATGTGCAGTCTGAGGCCTGGGGATGCCTGGATTATCGGTGCCAGAGTCAGGACAAATCAGGTTCTGGAGGTCCTCACCAGGGTTTCACCTCACTTCTACTGTGTCCTGGCTTCCCTTTACCATATTTTGCCAGCAGCTAACACTTCTAGTCACAAAACACAAACACAAACAACCATAAGAAGGAAGCTGATCTACATAGTCAGTTAAATACTTGATGAAAAGTGAGACCAAGAAGGTAGAGAGATGAGAATAGATTTCTTGAGTTTAGAAAAGGAAACCACCTACACAAAGACCATATCCCTAGGAAAAGACATAGAATAAAGCTGACCATAACATTGCAGGTGTCCTCCCTGTTAACTCAGGTGCATGGCAGGTGACCTTGGAGGGGAGATGCATCAAGTTACATCCCAGTTCTTACAACTCTGAGGGACCTGAGGACTTGGGCATTCAGGACGGCCAGTCATCTCTGTGTATGGTGAAATGGTGTGAGTCTATGGCCAACATCTTGCGAGGTTCAAAGCCCTTGATAATACCAACATGGAAGAGCAGGGCAGTGGGATCACTTCATATCCAAAATCAATGCAAAAGACTGGTGCTTTTTCCCTGTTTGTCATGTGGCATCGTTGTCAGGCCAAAGAAGCTGGGAGCTGTCTTTAAGGTTAAAATATCAAGGTCTACATCTTAATATCAAATAGTTTAGTGATTAAGAGAGTGGATTTGGGAATAACATAACCTGGATTTGTAGCCTGACTTTGATACTTGCTAGTGGCGTGACCCTCAGTGGCTTAGTTATAATTTCATATCCTCATCAAAATATGGGTTTCTTCATACTATCAAGTCTTATTTTTGGATCATAAACATAACAAAGGCATAGAAATCAGAGGAGAGCAATGTCTGTCAGTCTTTCTCAATTTCTCTTTCCCTCTCTCAATATACACATACAGGCACAATTTTTTTTCTGAAGTACTTTACAGGAATTCGGAGATATTTCCTTTTACCTTTAAATGCATCAGAATATATCAATATTTCTTAAAAGAGGGACATTCTATCACATAACCAAAGCACAATTAGCACAATAATGAAATGTATTATTATATAATATTATATTATGCAAATTCAGTCCATATTCAAATATCTTCAACTTTTACAATGATTTTCTTTATAACTTTGTCTATATGCTTGTTTCCTGGTCCAGCATATAAGCCATGATCACAAATAGCATTTAGTTGACATGGCTCTTCAGTCTCCATCATTCTGCAAAATTCTTCACTCTACTCGTCTTTCATAAACTTGACTTTTTTTTTTTTTTTTGGCTGTGTTGGGTCTTTGTTGATGCACGCGGGCCTTCTCTAGTTGCGGCAGCAGGGGCTACTCTTGGTTGTGGAGCATGGCCTCTAGGCGTGGGGGCTTCAGTAGTTGTGGCACGCAGGCTCAGTAGTTGTGGCTCGTGGGCTCTGGAGTGCAGGCTCAGTAGTGTGGCACACGTGGGCTTAGTTGCTCCGTGGCATGTGGGATCTTTCTGGACTGGGCTCAAACCCGTGTCCCCTCTATTGGCAGGCGGATTCTTAACCACTGTGCCACCAGGGAAGTCCCAAACTTGACTTTTATTTGAGGAGAATAGTGTAGTTATTTTGTAGAATATCTGTTAACTTGAGTTTGATGTTCCACTCATAAATAGATCCCTATTATGCATTTTTGACAAAAAAACCATGTTGGTAATGATTGTCCTTTTCAGTGCACCATATCAGGAGGTATCTGATACGATTTTTGGTGATACTACATTGGTTCAGACGGTTTTCACAACTTTTTTTCCCATTTGAAAGGTCTTATTTTCCTGCAGTTTATTTAAAATAAACGATTTGTGGGAAGATATTTTTGGTTCTATGTGGACATTCTGTTTCAGATCAAATTTTCATCTACAACGCTTAGACAGAAAGTAGATTTGTCAGGCATGCCTGAATCTATTTAAATAATATCATAGGACTCTATTTCTCAGATAAAAATCTTAATCTAAAGAAACAAAAAAAAATGGAAATCTTCCCCAAGCAGAAACTATAACAGCTAAAAAAATTAAAAAATACTGTTAAACGTGTCCCAGAACAAATTGCAAGATAGAGTAAAGCTGGATAACATTTTATATGCCTTTGAATCCTAACATACTATGAGATTCTCCAAGCATAGGAAAAATCCAGTATCCCAAATGGTTTTCTTTACACTAAACTGTGATATTTCCCCTACTTAGTGCATTGCTATGTTCACTAAACAATTGGCTGTATTTATAATCCATCAAGTCACTAAATCTACATTATAACAGTTTGGTCAATGCCCCACCACCATTGTAACAACTCTCTTTATCCTCCTATATTTTAGGATATTAAGAATGTAAACCATGCTTATTCTCCTACGTATCCCTTGTATCTACCATAGTACGTGGGCCCTACTTAGCCCTCAATAGTACTTTCTTAATAAAGGAATAAACAAACTTCATAATTTCATAGTATTACCCACTTTCATGTCTCTAGACACAGACAGACTTATCAGAAATTTAAACACATAAATCAATTCTGAATGAATCATAAAACGCAATACATGATAGAGATCTCTTGACATTCAAGAGGGAGCCATAAAGAAACCTTCGAGAGACAGTAGTTCTGGGGGCACCATCAAATGTATGATATAGGAGGAATTTGAGGAAGAAGAAAAAAAGGAGAAGCATTTTTAAGCCTGATTGTGTCATAGCAGATACTGCTCAATCATTAAGAATGTATTTGTCTTTCTAGAATTTGAAGATGGCTTTGATATTATTTGTGATTTTGAATGAACAGTTTACCACAGCTTGAGGTACTAGATATTTAGGGAGGAACACTTGATTCTTTCACAAATTAAGGGATCCCCAAGCCAAGGGGTCAGTGGAGTACTAACACCAAAACCATACCCCACACCTAAGAAAGCTTTTCATATATAACTCACTTTTTGTGTTTTTATGAATGAATATGTTTACATATGGGCCTTAGAAAAATGTGACTTGCAGAAGCAAGTTTATCCTTTCAAAATAGATATAGAGAAACAGAACCATTTTTCTAATTTAAATTCTATCTGAAGATCTTGTATGAGATTCTTTCTTTTTTTTTAATGTCTGTGATTATTTTAGGGATTCAGTAGTTTTGATCCAAACTGTGTTTCTCCAGATCATACCAGGATGGGGTTAAAAATAAGATAAACACAGCAATCAGTAGGATTTCATTGGCTCTAGTCCCCACTCAGTGACATAGACAAAAATGTCAGTTCCTCTCCAAGTTTCATTCATTTGTATCTTGAAATTCCCAGCAGGGGCCTCACAGGCCCTTGAACAAATTCTGCCACAACAGGTCTTTCATTTCGTTCTTTGCTACCTAGGAAGGTGCTTGAGTGCCTAAACACCTCTTCTCCCCACAAGGACAATATTGTGCACTGGGTCTACAGCTTCCAGAACCTTTAAAGAATATAATTCTGTCCCCCTGATAGCTCAGGGCATAGACCACATGGCCTCTCCTGCCAGCCTCTGCAGCTGATATGTGATATGCTGCAATCCTGGAGCTCCTGGAATTCTGCAAGTCATAAAGCAGGCTGGGTCCAAAGTGAAACAGTATTGAAGAATCTGGCCTAGAATATAACTAAGTAATATCAAGGGGTTCAATTGTCACCTCCACTCTTGAACTTTTGACATTAGCAAGCATTCCAAAGCGGAAGGCACATGGCTATCAACCACAGGCATTAACCCATGAGTCAGGAATTGCCCAGATGTGTCCTCTAAACTATTGATTCTGTCTACTACTTCTTTCTATATGATTCCCTGCTTAGGAATTTCATTTTATGATATGTACTTCTAACTTCCACCTGACTTTGATGACTCATACAGACTCTCCTCTCTTACCAGACTTGATCCACTCTCTGCTTAGTTTTTGTTTATTTACATGCTCTGAAACTGCACAGCTTTGGCTAAAAGACACCCTTGCTCCAGCCTTGACCTTTGCAACCCTCATCTCCTTTTCTGCATACTTGCTGGCTGAGAAAAGTGGACAATGGGTATTGCTGTTTATAATATATATGCTGATAATTCTCTCTGTGGGAAAGTCCGTATTGACTGCCATGAGCCTCTGAACGTGTTGTGGCTCTCCATAAGTAAGCGTAGAGAGGCCCCTCTTGTGGTCTGTATCATCTGGCCTTGCAGACATCTCTAGCTATGTCTCTCCCTTGTCCCTCTTAAACTCTATGCTCCTGCCACACTGAGCTACTTAAAGCTTCCCAGTGTGTTATAATCTCCTTCATATCTGTGTTTTACACTTCTACCAAGAACACTTTCTCTTACTCACCCCTCGGTGCCTCTCAGTCTTCATCATACTTCCTTCCAATCTGAGCTCCAAGGTCTCCTCTTCCTAGAAATCTTCTCTAATTTCCTTAGGTGAGGTCACATTCCCACTTATGTCTTTTGTAATGGTGTGTTTGTGTTCACCTCTGGTCTGTGAGGTGAACACAAACCAGAGGTCTGTGAGCTCCTGGAGTACACAGGATGCTGTGTCACACATCCTTGTACCCCCCAGTTTAGGTAGCTGCCCAAAATACAGAAGGCACAACGCATATGAATATATTATGCTTTTACTGCTTTATTGCTCCTGTAATTTCTAATCGACTGTGGTTCTTCGCACCCTCTATCCCATACTGCTATTCATTTCAATAGGTGTTAACAGAAAAGAAATTGCTATTGATGTGATTGTTAGGTAGAGTGTAAGCCTGGCCATTAAGCCCCACTCCACACCAAAAAGGTTGAAAAAAAGTCAGTTGTAGGGAAGAATATCCAAGAAGTAAACGACTTCATGCTCTGCCTAATATTATTTCTGCTTTTCTCTGCCTTGGGTTTCAAGTGAATCTATACCGTCAATGCACAATAATCGCTTGCCCACCAATTATATGTTCAGCTGATAGTTTGGTTAAGAATGCAAACAAAAGTAAAGTTAGAGAGATGACGAGAGGCTTACAAGGAAAAAGAGAAAGAAAGAAAGGAAGGGAGGAAGGAAGGAAGGAAAAATAATTCAAAAAGAAGCTAAAAGATTGAGCTGACTCTGCCATCTAAATATAACACTGGAGCACACACATGTTTGTGACAAATTACTCACTGGCTTGGAGGAATTCAGCTAAATTATCTTCTAAGACACCCACCTAGCCCACCCCAGGGACAATCCTTTCCTGAGGAAGAGGTTCTGTGACAAGTAAGAGGTTCCGTGACAAGTAAGACAACCAGGATTTTTCTCTTTTACCTAGTTACAGAGTCTTTCAGCCAGCTAGCTTCTCAAACTCCTAGGGAAATTTCAGATTGAAGTCAATGATTTCAGTAAGCTTCCTTGGACATGTTAACATAGAGCTAGTCCTTGAACACAGAGCTCCACATTTTCATGGGCTGCAAAAGTCGCAGAGGAATGGATTTCTGTTTATAAATAGAATATAGCTCCAGCGCTATGGGTGTAGCATCTCTTAGCTGCTTCGTATCAGATGGAGTGCTGACCCTGGGGCCAGTGAAGAGAGTATGCTACGGTACGGAGTAGGAAACACTTATCTTAGTTCATAATTTAGTTAACAACTCCATGTAGGGCTCTGTGCAGAGTATGAGGCTGGGAGACCACGAAGTTCAACGGGAATTAGGGGTCCATGCTGGGTGCTTAGGATTGAGCACATAGCTGAGCACTCTATTGGTATTTAATAATTATAAGTTGTATTAACTTCCTGTGGTGGCTTTGACTCTGTAAGGGAGAGGTACTGACCCTGAAAAAATTGTTATGTGTAGATACTTTGTTCCTCTCTACCAACTTTATCCACAATACTGCTTGATGTCACCAGATTACAAGTGTGGCCATTTTATCGTCAGTGGTAAGAGCTGAAAAATCTCTCAACAAATCACAGTATTTGGGGGTTGACAATCATATTACAGAAAAATCCTCTAAAAGCCTTGGTGGGCCAATCAATGCTGAGCAAACCAAAACAAATTCAGAGTAGGCTGTGGGCACTGAGGGAAGTGACAGTCTCATCACAAGACAGTTATTGCAGGAAGAGGAAAAAAAATCAAAGGAGAGGCCAAAGCTGCCATTGCATTTGTGCAAAATGAATTTTTATTGCTGTGAATATAAAAAGCAATTCTAATCTGAGTATTTTCTTGCTCATGTGAGTCCCTCTATCTTTTTCTCTTTCTCTCCTGGCCAATTCCTCTACATCTGTCCATCACGTTTGCCTCTTCCATGGGTCCATCCCATGATTTCCCAAAGCTTCATTATTTAACATTTAGGGTAATCATATAATTCATTAGCTAAACTAGGAAGCTTGACAGTGCATGAGGTGTTATTAATAATTACTCCAAGGAAACAAGGGCAAACCATTATTGTCTCTGGACAAACTTAAACATATGGTCACCACTTGCCATAGAAAAGAGCACATATATACGGACATATATGTGTGCCAACTTATTTCTATGATCTCTTGATTTTTGATTAACCATTTCACATATGCATGACTTGGGCCTCAATCTAAAATGTCACCTCCTAGAGAACAAAGACTCTGTATTATCCCTTTTGTTGTTCCAATCATTGCTTAACACTCTGCTAGCAGGTACACAGTGAATATCTAGCATGTAAATTTAAAGCAATATAAATGATTCATGCTGATGACCACACAGAAGTCATTCTTAACCTTAACTATCCATTAGAATAACCTGAAAAATTACACACACACACACACACACATCTTGATCACAGCTCCAGATATCAGATATTCTGATTTAATTTGTCATGGGTTTTGGCTTGAGTGTCAGGGCTTTTAAATACTGCCAGGTGATTCTGATGTCCAGCCAAAATTGCTGGGGCTTGTCTACAATTTTGGCTGGACATCAGAATCACCTGGCAGTATTTAAAAGCCCTGACACTCAAGCCAAAACCCATGACAAATTAAATCAGAATATCTGATATCTGGAGCTGTGATCAAGATGTGTGTGTGTGTGTGTGTGTAATTTTTCAGGTTATTCTAATGGATAGTTAAGGTTAAGAATGACTTCTGTGTGGTCATCAGCATGAATCATTTATATTGCTTTAAATTTACATGCTAGATATTCACTGTGTACCTGCTAGCAGAGTGTTAAGCACTGTGGTGATGAAAACGCATACTTTGTGAATGGAGAGGCCAGGAAAGAATAACCCTACAGAACCATATAATATTAGACCTAGAAACCATGTCAGAATTGCAGCAATATTATGAAGCACTCAGACTTTAGAGCCAAATAAATGCACATTCAAATTACTTGAATGGAAGAGAATCTGCTGGACAGAAAGACAAGAAAAGAATAATCCAATTCGCTCTCCCTAGAAAACATTAAGAGGTAGTAAATTATCCTAGATTTCCTCTAATTATTTTAATTTAAAATATGCTGGCTTGTGGTCAAACATTAATCCAGAATTGTTCTGAAAACAGATCATCAAATTCCTACACATCTGGTAAATCATTCTATTGCCCCCTGTGGTGGTATGACTTTCCTCCCCATGTCAGAACAGGGCAATGTGGAAAGATGGCTACTTTCACTGACTGCCCATTATGGAGATATTAAGCAAGAATTCTTGCTTACTGTTTAAATTCAAATTCTTTGATGTTCAACTTAATGATCTAATCCTTGTTTTCCTCTCGAATTGTGCCACCTGGCATCCCTCCCCCACATATATTCCAGCCACTTAGAATTGCTGTCCCATACTCCTTCCCACTTTTGCGAAGGAGACATTCCTTCATTGTATCCTAATTCTCCTTGACTTAAGCTGGCAGAGGTATCACTTGTAACATTTGTCTCCCCATATTGTCATTTTTGGTCTCCATATCTCTTTACCCTATATATAGAATGTGAGATTTGCAAGGGCAAAGAGTATGTTTAATCTTCCTCTACATCTCGAAGAACTAGCAGAGAGCTGGCCTATAGTAAGTTCTCAAAAGGGATGAGCAGGTGAAAGAAAGAATAAACATTGATAATGCAATATTAATGGGAAAAAGCAAAACACAAAACTGGATTACTCACATGTATGAGAAAAACTATGTCTGCTTATTGATGATGAAAAGGAAAAGATCCTGTGCAGAAATATAAAATATTGATAACTTTCTTTTCCCCTTGCTTGAGAAAAAAGCAAAAACTTGCAGAAAAATGGCTTCCTCCCTCCCAATGCAACAAGTAATTTATTTGCTTATTTGCCTAAATAAATGAGATAAGTTTGGGTAGTGCAGGAGCTTGAAGCCCTCCTGCTGTTATAACGGGAGCAGCAGCATCTAGTTTACACTGAGAGCAGACAGGAGGGAAACCACGACTTGGAATCCAGTGGTCTCTACCATTTACTACCTACAGGCCATTGGAAACTTTCAAATATCTCTGAACTTCTATTTTCTCATTTTTAAAATGGTTATAATGACAGCTGCTTCATTTGTCTAAATTGTAAGTGAAGTGACCAGACTAGTTCGACACATGGGGCAGATAAATCCCGTGAGCCACGGCCGCTGAGCCTGTGCGTCCGGAGCCTGTGCTCCGCAACGGGAGAGGCCACGGCAGTGACAGGCTCGCGTACCGCAAAAAACAACAACAACAACAACAACCAAAAAAAAAAAGAAAAAAAAAGATCAATGGATCTGTCACTTGATGAAAGATAGTGTCTTTCTCTTCTGAGGAAACATTTTTTCTTCCTTATTTTCCTGCTTGGTCCAATACTTAATTCTGACCATCCAGGAGAGATCTTTTTTGTGCCTCCAAAAGTGTGATCCTTATGAGTCCTGACTTTAATTCCTTAAAGTACAGCTAATAGGAATCCAATGACCCTAGTTCCCTTCACAAGGCAAAATGAAAAATGGTTCTTATCAGAAAAGCAGGAAAGAGCAAGCCCAATAGATGAAATGCCTCCCTAATTGTCTAAGTCGGCTAGGGCTGCTATAACAAAGTATCCCAGACTGGGTGACTTAAAAGACAGAAATTTGCCTCAGGGTTCTGGAGGTTAAAAGTCCATGATCAAGATGGTTCTTTCTGAGGCCATGAGGGAAGGAAGGACCTGTTCCAGGCTTCTTTCCTTGGCATGTAGACAGTGTCTTTTCCCTGTGCCTTCACATCATCTTCCCTCTGTGTATGTCTGTGCCCAAATTTTCTCTTCTTGTAAGGACAAAAATCATTTTGAATTAGGGGCCATCCTGATGACCTCACTTTAATCTAATAACCTCTATAAACACCCCATCTCCAAATAAAGTCACATTGTGAGTTACTGGGAGTTAGGACTTCAACATAACTTTTTAGAGGGGCACAATTCAGCCCATATACTAGTTTTCTTCTTTTACATTGGATCATTAACAAAGTATGAGGATGTCATCAAATGCAGCATTTAGTCATCTTCATCTTAGTGTGAATTTTATTCAAATAAATTTAAGTACTTAAATATAAATGTTTTTTCTTAAATACAAATTTAAATAATGAAGTTTTGCCTTTTAAATGATAATTTGCATTTAGCTGTGAAAAAGATTTTATCTCTGCTTAACCTAAGACCGTGACAAATAGAAATTTTATTTCTGCTTAGTCAAATGTCTAAATGATAAATAACATTGCGTGAAGTGTTCACTATATTTTGAACACCGTGAAAATCACTTTTTAGAAATTATCTCAGTCATTTGTGTGCTCACAGCAACAATGTAAGGTTAGTGGGATTATTAGGGACATCTAGATCTACAGACATAGAGTTACAGAGATGGGAAGTGCAAATTCCCCAAGTGGGTCACTGGGACTCATGTATCACGGGGCCACTCTTACATCCCCCTTGATTCCTAGATTTTTATGTTCAGCATTTAGGAGACATCACACCATATAATGGTCATTGCTCTGTAAGACTTTTGGATAGCTGTGCTTGCTAAGGTTCTGTAGGCAAGGAGCGACAAACCATACCCAGACTGTGTATTCAATTCATCACAATGAACTGATGCACTCTCCAGGATGGAAGGAACTCAATGTATTCAAATTGCCACCAACTGAATGACTTATATCCTCGAGGGATGGTATGATATTGGAGCTAGGCATTTGTTTCTGTTGCAAGTTGGACATCTGTTGCAGTGGCAATAGCTAGATGGGATTTGGTGAGTACAAGCCCATGCAGTTGGGCCTGTGTAGTCTTCATTTCTGTCATTATAACCACTCAACTCATGTAGCCTTTATGCCCACAATAGTGTGATCAACCAGCTGAGTTATTCTGTCCACTTGATTGTTTAGTGAGTTTTCTATGATGGGTGCATCGCAACAGATGCACATTTCTTTTCCATCTTACAAGGTCTATCCACAGACCTCTTCCCCAGACTTCTTTCTCTCTAATTCTCCACTCTTTCTCCTTCTAGGCCCCTGACCAACCATTTGGTCCATGAGTTCATACAACCACATCTCAGGCCACATCTTTTCACCAAAGGTGTATTATGACACTACACACCTATTACAATAGCCAAAATCTGGAATGCTAACACCAAATGCTGGCAAAGATGTGGAGTAACAGGAAACTCCCTTATTGCTGGTGGAAATTCAAAATGGTGCAGCCACTTTGAGAGACAGTTTGGTAGTTTCTTACAGAACAAAATATACTCTTACCAAATGATTTAGCAATTGTGGTCTTTGGAATTTACCCAAAGGAGTTAAAAACATATGTGCACACAAAAACCTGCACATGGATGTTTATAGTAACTTTATTCATAATTTCCAAAACTTGCAAACAGCCAAGATGTTCTTTAGTAGGTGCATGGATAAACTGGTACATCCAGACAATGAAATGTTATTCATGATAAAAAGAAATGAACTATCAAGCCATGAAAAGACATGGATGAACCTTTAAATGCATTATTACTAAGTGAAAGGAGCCAATCCGAAATGGCTACATACTACATAATTCCAACTAAATGACATTTTGGACAAGGCAAAACTATGCACAAATGATAAAGTAAAATGATCAGTGGTTGCTAGGTGTTGGGGGCATGGGGAGTGATAAATAGGTAGAACACAGAGGATTTTTAGGGCAGTGAAAATACTCTATATGATACCATAATAATGGATAAATGTCATTATACATTTGAACAAACTCTTAGAATGTATAACACTAAGAGTAAACCATAATGTAAACTATAGACTTCAAGTGATTATAATGTGTCACTGAGGGTTCATCAACTTTAAGAAACACACTACTCTGGTGGGGATGTTGTGATAGGAAGGCTGTGCACGTGGCGGGCAGGGCTATATGGAAAATCTCTATGTTGGAAAGCCAACATAGATTTTCTAGTTTCTAATAGATTTATGTCACAATTTGTACATTTTGCTGGAACCTAAAACTACTCCAAAAAATATGAAGTCTTAATTTTTAAAACTGGATTCTAAGGTATACCTCTTGAAACTTTGCCCGCAGGAATAATTCCCCCTCACTTCTGTCTTTCAAGTTCACTGCTGTTAATCTGTAATGTATTTACCAAGCATTTCAGTATGCCTCAATATACTGAGCTAACTCACTGTGGATAAAGCTCAGTACTTTATTTGTTGGCTGGTCACCATAGGTATTAGCAGAGAGTGAGATACTACAGCAAAAGTGGTAGATAACATGGGTGTCTGGGAAACCTAATTTATCTGCTTACTTGTGCCTTACTCCTGCCTGATCTTGGATATACCATTTCTATCTAATGATGCCCAGGCTTGTGAACTGCTGGATGGGAGGGAAATTAGCTAATGACCAGTAGTTATGACCACATGGTCATGTAATGTCATGGCCTGAGGACTCAAGAAATATAGGGGATCTACATTCTGGTTCTTTTACTGAATCTGACTATAAAATCCACACGGCATCTTTTCCTATTGCAGATAAATGTGATACCAAAGGATAGGATAGGTCATGTGGTAGAACCTACACCACATCCTGAATTTTATTCAGAGCCTTTGTACACTCTAGGACCCACTGTAGTTTTATGTCACTTGGTAAATGCACTGAAATAATTTTAAGTGTGAAATATGCTTCCTGCAGTACCTGAAGAGTATTATCAGGTTGTGAGTCTTTCTTAGTGGTGGGAGGTGCAAGAAGCAATTTTTTGTACTTTATTTTGGAGCAGATATCCTGTCATGTCCAGAACACTAAACCCCTAAAAACTCTAATTTTGTGTCATGGTCCGTAAACTCTTATAGACCTTACCTAGTTTGGAGTGCATGTGTCTACCAAAGTTTCCAACATTTTTGCTACCTCTTGTTCATCTGATATGGTTAACATAATGTTATTAATATAGTAGAACAACATGATGTTCTGTAGAATATCCAGACAGTGAAGATCGTTTCTACCAAAGGACAAGAGAATGAATGTAGCCCTAAGAGATAAAGGTAAATGTATACTGTTATTTACCCTGCATGAATGCAAAATGTTTCTGACACTGCTTCTTGGCAGGGATGGGGAAGAGTGCATTTTCCAGATCAATGACCTCATACTATGTATCTGAGACTTTGTCAACCTGCTTCAGCAAAGGTACCTATTCTGGCATAGCATCTGCAATTGGACCTATTACTTTGTGGAGTTGGAATAATTCACTGCCATCTTTTCTTATCCACCTGATTTTTGATGGGGTCATTAAATATGGATAACATTGGGACCATCTCCCCTGCATTCTTTAGTTCTTTAATTATGCCACTAATCTTTGCTACTCAGGATCATGGTCAGGGCTAGGGTGCACAATCTTGAAAGTGAGTGTTTTCTTAAATTTTGTTCCCTAAGTGCTTTATTTGCTTCACCCTAGTCCTGGCCCAACTTGGAACACAATATTATTTTTAATTTAAAATCTTGGTCTACTTGGCCTTACGCCACAGGCTAATAAACCAATAGAAGGTCCTGCCAACAACCACATTGTTCATTCCATCCATACATTTGAGGATTGGGGAATGGTCAGTGGGAATGGGTCATACCCTACTCTACCAGGGGTACCATAATGACGTTTTTGATCCTTGGGCTTTAATGTCAAAGCAGATCCTGCATCTAACACTCCTCAAAAAGCCTTGGAATTCCCATTTCCATATGAAAAGTTTTCCAAATTTATGATCTTAAGTCTCTTTGAGAACAAGGGACTCCCATTACTGTATATATTTGTGATGTTACATGATCCTTCTTCCTGAGGACTCAACCTCTTCACCAATGTGTAATATATCTGAAAATGACTCAGTTTCATAAAGTGGGCAAATAATTGAGGTTTTATTATTAGGGTGTCTTCCCTTAGCCCCTTGATTGTCTTTGATCTCTCTCGATTGTATAGGTTGGGCATTACTCTTTTATCCTGCCTAATCCTCTCACCCCCAAAATACTGTGTTTTATTAACTTCTTCCATACCTCTCTATGAGTTAGGCTGCGCTAGCTGTCATTCAGACCTTATAACTCATTATGATCATTGTATCTACCTTTCTAATGTTTCAGCACTGCATCAACCTGATCCTTGTGATTTTGATATACTATAATTCCATTGCTATTAGGCAGGTCAGTTCTATAATAGTGTCTCCTATCGTAGCTTCAACCAACAGATGACAGCTGGTATGAACTTTTCAGTGATGCCAGGGCTCCTTTCACCAGCACATTCCTTATCTCTTTGGAACACAACATCCTCTAGCCCTCTGACAGAACAAAGCCAGCTGCTTTTTTTTTTTTTTTTTATGGTGGCCTTTCACAGTATATACACTCTAGTATTTCCACATCTCTGAACCTTTTAATCTTCTTTTCCAACATCTACCTCAGCAGCCCTGACATTTCTACTTCCATTATTATGAGCTATTACATTCTTAAAACTTTCAAGAGCCATCCTAGCAGCACATGAGCACTGTCTCCCAGAGTCCTTGTTAGGGTGTTAAATCCTGTATCTGGGATGGTGCTCATTGTTCAGTAAAACATTCCTGTCCAACTATGTGTTTCTGTACCTAGATGAAGAATCCTCAGGTTCTAGTCCCTCATATAATTTCCTGGCTACTGCCAGTTTGAGCTGACTTGGTTGTGCAAATCCTGCAGCTCAATGGGGTAAAGTACTTTTCCTACTTTTAGCTCAGACTTCCCTGACTAGTGTGTGTTGTGATTAACACTACACATTGGTCCTGTGGCCATTAAGGGTGGTGAAGTTCAATTCTCAGAGGGTATTTATATTGTCTTGTAAGGCAGAGGACTCATCTTTGCCTTTAAATGATGGGGTGTACTGGTTTTTACCAGAGAAAGGTGTTCTACTTCTGTAGTTTAGGTACTTGTGTGGATCCAGGTTTATGAGTTTACGTATCCAGATAACCCAAGCCTAAGACTCAGAGTCTCACCAATCTTTTGTAGTCAGGGCTTTGCCCCAGCGTAGCAGACTTGATATTTTTGAGAATTCAACCTTCTCTGGAACCTTCTGCTTCCCTTATAATTGAGTAGCAGACTTGATCCTTAGCTTTTTTCTGTCCTCTAATTGAAAAACCAATCATCCTTATCTTCAAACCGGTGATTAATTGCCCATGGCATTTCATTTCACTGTCTTTCTACAACACATTGATCAGCCCTAGCCACAACCATCCTGTCTCATTGTTCCTATAGTAACTACTTTGTATTTCTCAAACACCAAAGGTTTAACCTGCCAGTGCATTCCCTGTCACAATTACCCCATCCCATTTCACCACTGGTGAATGTAAAATACATGCACTGCAAAGGCAGCAAAGAGACTATCAACATTCCACCTTCCATCAGTGATGGAGTTCTCACTGCCTGCTGGTGGTATACCTGTTCCAAAACACCATTTTATTTATTTTAAGATTTTTTTTATGTGGACCATTTTTAAAGTCTTTATTGAATTTGTTACAACGTTGCTTCTGTTTTATGTTTTGGTTTTTTGGCCCTGAGGTATGTGGGATCCTAGCTCCCTGACCAGGGATCAAACCCGCACCCCCTTCATTGGAAGGTGAAGTCTTAACCACTGGACCACCAGGGAAGTCCCCCAAAACGCCATTTTAGAATGTTCCCTAGGACCACTTCTGACTCCTTTTACTTCAAGTATCGAAGTCAGAAAATAGGGTTTGAACTGGAATCCCTCAAACCCTTGCATGGTACCTGAGGCCCTATGGGATACTGGTAGATTTTGTTAGTGTCAAATACTTAGCTGTCTGATTCTCCAAATATCCCTTGCTCCTATATTTCCTATCCCAGCATACTACATACCCATTAAGGCATTGTTTCATCTCATGTTGGACCCACTCCCATCCAGAGGCCTACCCTTTGCTAGTTCCCATACTTTCTGGAAACCCTGTTATGGCCAGGTCTGGATTTTTTTGTGTTCCCACCCAAAGCCTGTATCTTTTAGCAAGCTGGAACTATAGGACCAACATAGATTTTCTAGTTTCTAATAGGTTTATGTCACAATTTGTACATTGTCATGTCTATAGATATTTGTATCATTTGTACATTTTGGCCATTACATGCCTATTGGATATTTTTCATAAATTGCAAAAGAATATTTTATGACTTAGCACCGAATTGAATGTGCCTAATTGTAAGTTTGTAAACTATGTTGTGCTAACTTGTATCTTTTCTTTATCCAAATAGTAATTTACTACTATTGTCCCATTTGTAATTATGTGGAAGTTTTCAGAATTGTAAATAAATGCTTGTGGATTGAAAAAAAAAAAGAAAAGAAAATAGGGTTTGAGATGTAGACTGGCATGCTGATGTTTTATTTGGGATTGCATTTTAACAAGAACACCTATATGGGAGTGAGGGATGCATGCAGAGACAAAGGAAGAAGTTGAATTGTGATTCAGTTGCAATAGAAGCCTCAGCTAATTACACAGGAAGCTCTGTATTTAGAATAGCTAGAGATATCCTTAATTGAGGCAAGGGCCAGTCCTTTATTTCTCTACATCAATCTGCTTTTAGATGAGGGGTGCTGTAGAAAGGGGGTTTAAACCTGGGTGAAGCAGCTTCCTTTTGCCAAGAGCATTTTCTGGGGAGAAACTCGGCTGAGGTACATCAGCAGCAACATTCCCTGAAGTTGGGATAGTGAATATCCTTGTCCTGAAGGAGTGACCTCAGTGACACCCCAGCAGTATGCAAAAGAGACCACCTTACATTTTTCTTCCCTGCTTCTCCGGAAATCTCATGCTTAGCAGAGGGCAGCAAGAATGTGGAATAGAAAGAAAAAAAAAATCCAAAATGTGGTTAATTCTTAAACAGTTTAACTAGTTCCTGAAATACTGATTGTTCTATACACGGTAATGCTAAAGAAAAAACATAATGTGGTATGTTATTATATATTGAGCCTCGGAATCTTGGAAACCTAGGTTTGAATTCCATGCCAGATATATTGGGCAAGTAACCGTATCTCTAGGTATCAGTTTCTCCCTCTATACCAGATGGTGTTTGCAGTAGTACTTCTCTTAGAGAGTTAGAAAATTTGCCTGGGGCTGTGGATCTGAAAAATCTCTATCTCCACATTCCCTGCTACTTCGGCAGGAGGGACTTAATAAATTGGATTTCTCCCCCTGCTCCTACCAACAAGCAGTCAATCTGCCAATAGCGTGAGTGGGTTTGGATTGAACTATCTACTCCCTGTCAAACAAGTATACTCAGAAAGAACGTAGAAGACTTGTTTTGACTAGGGGTGCAAGCATTCTGTGCTGGTGAAATAAGTTTGTTTGTTTCTTTGTTTTTCTCTCTGTGTGAAACTATTTGCCTGGGAACCCTCCCTCCACAACTCCAGATTCACTATCTGGCTGCTCAGCTGATCACCCCTGACCAAACAAAGGTAAGTCCTAGCTTGGACTCAGAAAAAAAAAAAAAAAGAGCCTACATGTGTACACTTTTCCATGTGCCACATGATCTTCATTAAGGCCACCAAAACTTTAATAATCTAGAACATGCAGACATGTATTACAATTTTAGAATCACTAACGATGGGAGTAAATTATGAGGAACAATGGAAGCTGAAGAGAGCTGACTAGATTTTGGATCCCTACCAGGTGTTCCAGGAAAACCAACTGTTTTCTGAGAAGGTCGCACCTGTTTAATTAGCAATAATCAGAGCCTTTAGATGATCATAGAGTAATTAAATAGCTAAAGATAAATAACCTAGGAGGGTTAACAATTTAATCCCAACCAAAGAGAAAACAGAATGCAATCTAAAAACATCATGGCAAGCAGAATTGTAGGTTAATGACCTTGTACTTGATAATCTAATGGAGTACACATAGTAGCAAGTTGAAAGTAATGGACTATAGGAAATAAATACATATACTGGCATTTTATAAATAAATTATTCTAACACTAATTGCAATTAAATCACCTTGTTTTAATATGATCTAGTAATTATGCCACAAGTAGCTTGCTGCCTGGTTCTTGTCTGAAAAGGAACCAAACAAAAGTATTTGACTCAGCTAAAATGTTTGTGGATATATCTCCAAACTTTTTCTTTCATTAGGGTGGAAATTGGTGGGAATATTAATTATTTGCAAAAGAATTACCTTGGTTTTTTTTTTTCTTTTAGGATATGCATCTGCCTAGAGAAAGCATTATTAGAACAAGTTGGTCAACGTGGGCTGGGCCCTCTTTCAGGGAAGAAACACTGTCAATGCTGACAACCTCTCTCCAAGAGGTTGCTTCCAAGTTATTCAGTTTCATCTATCATCTATTCCTTAACAGTGTAAGTGTCACTCTATAGTCAAGAATCACATACTACTGGCCCCATGGTTCTAGCTATGTGTAAACCTCTCCTGGTTTCATCCAGGTCAGTTGTCTCCCTTCTATGCACTAAAAATCCTTCTGTGTATAGCTTTATAGCACTGTTCTCACCACATCCCAATCATCTGCTCATGGGTCTGGACATGTGGGCTTCTGTGGTCTGTATCATAATTCTCTTATATCCCCAGATGTTGGAATAATACACTGGGTGTTCAATAAACTTTAAGTCATTGAAGGAAGGAAGAAAGGAAGGGAAGGAAAGGGGGGGGGAAGAAAGAAAGTAACAGAATATAACCTATAGTTCTGTCAAATCACTTCTTGTCCATTTGTATTAAAAAAAATTTTTTTAAAATAGTGTCTGGCCTGTGCAGAGATCTATAAGAATTAAAAGAGAGTGTTAAACACACATGTGCATGTGCATGAGAGGGAGAGAGAGAGAGAGAGAAAGAGAGAAAGAGAGGTAAAGAAAATTCTGCCTCTGATAACTTAGAGTTCATTGGACAAAACAAGGTTTATACACACAAAACAAACAGCAAAATTACTTGCCAGTCACTCAGCGGTGGTAATCATATGAATGTGTTTCTCCTCACTGTAAACCCAGGCAATAGGTACTATTGTCATTACCATTTTATAGATAATGAAACTGAGGTATGAAGAATTTAAGAAATTTCCCCAAGGCCTCTCAGAGTATAAGCAATGGAGCCTGTTTTCTAAATAAGGTAATCTGCTTCCAGAGCCTGCACACTAACTGCTACATAATATAATTGTCAAAAACATAGATGTTTTGTATTCAAAGGAGGAAAAGGTCATTGATCTTTAAGAATTGTAGTGACTAAAAAAGTTTAACAGAAATGTTAAAAACCGTAAAGGATCTGAGGTTTTACCCTACTTGCAAGCTAATGAGGTGTCCAGCCAGAGTTTAATGGGCACTGGTAGAGGATATGAAACTTCTGGGTCAGAGACAATGGACAGTTCATTACAGCAATCAGCATTTACATTGGTTCTTCAATGCCCAATATTTATAGGCGTACAGAAGCACAGTACAGAAGGGGAACCTTAAGTTTGGGGAATGCAAATCTTTTATAATGAGCAGTAAGCAAACCAGCCCTTTTGCTTCAGTGGGAGATAGTATCTTTGTCTTCCAAGGCTGTAAGTAAACCTTTCTCTGCTATTTGTATATTCCAAAACTGTTCATTATAAAGAATCTTTGAAAATATAATCCAGGAAAAAAAGGCAATCAATAACTCTGCTCACAAGGCAAGCAGAAACACAAGAGACCTTCAGAGAACTGCCTCCTAATAAGCCAGGTATAGAGTCAACTGAGTCTTAAAAGATGAGACAGATTTATATAAACAAAGGGAAGGAAATGAGGAGAGCAGAGTGAGAAAAATCAGCATAAAGACAGTAGCAACATGATTTAGTGTGAGTGACATTCCCCTATGTATCAGAATGAAACAAAAAGCTGGACAGATCTCCTGTGGAATACTTCAACTGCCATGCTGAAAAACAAAATGACAAAACTTAGATATTCTTGTAATCCAAGCTCTTCACAGTGTTTACCTGGCACCCCGCCCAAGGCTAAACTCCACAGGTCCATCACCCTTTCTTTCAGAAAGTAACATTACCAGCAAAACCCAATGTACAAAATTGGACCCACTAGCCTTAAAAATCTAGGTCAGGGCCCCTCTGCCCTACAAGAAGTGTTGTGCTAATTAGAAAAACTACCATCTGCAGATGGGCAAATGGCTTGGCGAGGATGGGATGCCCCTGTACAAATTAGAAAAAGGAACACCACTGAGCAGAAACAGCCCAGAGTGAAGAGCTTGGTGAGTGCAACACTAGACGGTAAACCCTACTTACCCCCTCACCCAGAAGCCTTTGAATAGTGTACAAACTTTATGAAACTGTGCAGAATAGCACTCATCTCAAAGAAAAGCTTTATAAAAGCTGTCCTACAAATTTGCGAAGATTTATATAACTTATATACTTACAAAGATTACTGATAGATATCCATGCTCAAATGTGATGAAACCCTCATCAAAGAGCAAGGAAAGGAAGTGGCCGCAAACATTGTGGTAAAAGTTTATAAAAAATAATTATAAGGTTAGTAGTCATTTTAACCCAGTAACTCTGGTATGGGAGTAAATCCTAAGGAAATGTTTTCTGTAAACTTCAAAAAGCTATTATACATAAAGATGTTCAGGGTAGTCTATAGTTAGATTGGAAGTGATAAAATATTTATTAGTAAATCCATTGGAATGTAATTCAAATATTAACATTTTTACTTTTTGTTTTTAATAACATTAAGAAGTGTTCAAATTATGTTTTATTTAACTATAAAATTGTATTTATATAACTTAAAAATTGAAGTATAACTGATTTACAATGTTGTGTTACTTTCAGGTGTACAGCAAAGTGATTCAGTTTCTATATATGTGTGTGTGTGTGTGTGTGTATATATAATTTTTTTCTTTTTCAGATTCTTTTCCCTTATAGGTTATTATAAAATATTGAGTATAGTTCTCTGTGCTATACAGTAGGTCCTTGTTGGTTATCTATTTTATATATAGTAGTGTTATCTAACTTATTTTTAAATGTGTTAAAATACAACAGCAAATATGGTATTATATTATTTTTATTTTCATATTTCGATATTTTCTACACTTATATGTATTGTTTGAATTATTGCAAATAATAGTAAGAGATCCCAAGTGATTTCATGGTAAATATACATTTATTACACAACTACTCTTTCCCTGGCATTCTGCTGGATTCTCAAAAGATTAAAGGGAAAAACATGTTTCTTGCCTTTAAGGAATTCACAATTTGATGATTAAAAACAAAATCTTAATTTTCAAAAAAATTTTCATGTAGCATGTTCTGGGAGGTGAGTGGAAGCTGTTGACTGGTCAAAGAAACAGTAATACTCCATGGAAAAAATTCTATGTGTTCAGGGCCTTAAAGGATGAACTCCTGGCTGCCATGTCCCCTATGGTAGGGTCAGCTGGGGAGCTCTGACCTTTGAATAGTGTACAAACTTTATGAAAGTTTATGTCTTCTACTTTGACATAAATAAATGAAGGCATTCCTGATTTAAAGTAAGATCGAAGGAGAGGAAAAATCATCTTTTGCTCGAAGAACACATTCTATACTAGAATCCAAAAAAAGAAGAATTTTGAGGGGTCTAGGCTGGGAAGGGAGAGTCAGCAGAGGAAAGTGAGTTTATGAGTTATAGGAAAATATGCCAGTTTACTCTTTCTCTGGGGGAAAAAGAAAGCTATCAGTATCTAATAAAGTAGGTTTTTTTCCAAGCAGAGTGAATGGGTGGAGGTAAATACATCAAATAAAACATGTTTTTGAGGAATGCTTTTTTATGATGAGTGAACTTGGTGATGGTAGGAAGGGCCAATAAAAGGTGTTAGGGATTTCGGGAGGTTCAATAAAAAACGGCCTTCTGCCCTACCTGGGTTCTGAAAGAATTGAGCAATGAAGGAAAATAGCAAGGCAGATAAGAACTCAAAATATTATCTTCATTATAAAACAGGCTAAATAAAAGGATATAGCTTGACATAGGAACCTAACGATTAGGACAAATAACCACATAAATAAAAGAATTAGGCAGACTTATAATCCAGTCACTTTGGAACAGGGTGGCCTCAATGTTTATATGGGGCATGGAGAAAGAGCCTGCACCAGAACAGCAGAAGAAGACACCTCCTCCCTACAGGCAGGTTCTCCCAAAAAGAAGAAAATGAGGTAAGCCAAGCCTGCCTAGTTTATTCTCTGCAACTTTACAACTCACCCGAAAGACATATTATTATATATGCCTTGTGACAGAGGGAGTAAATGGGCAGGGAAAAAGAGTTAAAAAATTACACTGAGTTCTTATCATAGGGAAAGAAATATCAGCCATCCTCAACGCAAAAAAATCACTTTTGAAGCTTGTTTAAAAGGGTTTGTAAGCCAAACCCACAGAGATTCTCATTCAGTAGATTCTGGGATATAGCTCATGAATTTATATTTTTAACATTCACCTCCCTCAATAACCTTGAGTCATCTATTATTATTGGCTTTTGGACCACATTTTTAGAGACCATAAACCACCTCATGTTGCTGATTTCAGATATCTTTTTTTGAAGGAAGACCTAATAAGGTAATGGAAAATGAAATATATAATTACATAGTCATTTATTATAGCTACTGTTGTTATTAGTTCATTGAATTGTGATACTGCTTACATTCTAGCTCACAAAGTAATTATGCTTTTGAAGGAAATTCTCTTGCCTTCCTTTGGTTCAAAAATGTCTAAGTCATATATTCAATATACAAAGTGTTTCATGACCATTCAAATGAACTAAAAAGCATTCATTTAACTTCTGAAGTAGTGGTTACTGGAAACATTTGCCAAAAGTCTGCAGCTGATACTTCTGCAAGCTTCACAGGGCATTTGGTCCTGTCGGAAACATCCATAATAAACACCAAAAGGCTCATGAAATCCAGTCCTGTCTAAAACATCCACAAGCATATTTGGTCCATGACAAATGCTTTTGGACAGGTTCAAATATCCAGGACATTTTGGGATGGATTAAATATGTCTCATGAACCAAATGTCTTATGGACATTTTGAACAAGACCAAATGCCTGCTAACCTTCTTCAAAATTTCTTTTCCCTAGCTAAGATGACATAAGAGGCCTTCTAACCCTGGCATTCATATAACCCTTAGTCCTGGTGTGGCAGGCAGGATTCTAAGATTCCCAATACCTGGTGTACACATCTTTTCCCAGATATCCAGCCAAACACTAATATAGGGAATGACATAAAGAGATTTGATAGATGTAATTATGGCCCTCAATCAGTTGACTTTAAGATAGGAAAATTATCTAGGTGAGCCTGACAAAATCACATGAGCCCCTTAAATCTAAGTCTAGAAGTCAGAGACAAAAGAAGTCAGAAATTAGAAGTATAAGAGGGATTTTAACACATGAGAAATTCTTCTGCTGATTTTGAAGATGGAGAGTGCGATGTGTCAAGGAATATGGGTGACCTTTAGGAGCTAAGAGTGGATCCCTGCTGACAGCCAACAAGGAAACCAGCACCTCAGTCTTAAAGCTGCAAAGAACTGAATTCTGCCAACAACCTGTGTGAATGGGAAGTGCCTCCAGATCAGAATGCAGCCTGACACCTTGATTTCAGCCTGAACAGAGAAACTAGTTACACTGTGTCTGACCTTCAGAACTGTGAGCTAATAAATGAATCTTATTTTAAGTTGCTAAATTTATGGTAATTTGTTACACAGCAACAGATTAACACACTGGTTTCTTGGCTAAGTGCCCAATGAAGTTACATTTTGCTTCTCCCCAGGTCTATCAAAAAAAAATTTTTTTTCTAATGATACTTGAGAAGCAATTAGATAAACTCAGTCCCTCTCCTTTCTTCCTCAGCAACACATTAAGTCTGACAATAGTAGGAGGATGTTGGTTCCAACTAGGAACCACAGGACTGAGTATCTGCCCATTTTCCCCTTTGCAGAAAGAAGTCTCATAAGGAATATTTTCTTGATTGGCTAGTGCTTAAGTTATCAATTTCTGGTTGCTTTAAGCAATTGTGACATCATGCTTCAGATGAACCAGGAAGACAGATGCTTGGATGTTCATCTCATTTTGTCAGTAAAATCCCCATTCAAAGGAAATTAGTTTGTCCCCAGATGAAAGTTGGAATCAATAGCCATTTCAAGCACTATTGTTTTGGGTAACAATATATTTCGTTAAATTAGGGTGGTAGATGATGGAGATGTCCTTGTATATTATCAATTATGAATAAGCTGTTGTTTGGAAAAAACAAGATGGGTCCTGTGGTGGCAGAGATCAGCCAGGTTATGCCTCTGGAGGAACAGGCTTTCTGAGTTAGCCGATGATCAGATTTGACTTTGCTGATCCAGGCACCGATCTAATGCAATCACAATATCCCCAGCTCAGCCTGACTCACTGAGGAGGACAGCTCCCTACAAGTCCAGTCCTGACCTTCAGGAAGTCCCTGGGGAAACTGGGTGACAGAAACTAAATAAGACAAAGCTCATATGGAGCTAAATGAAAGATGGGAGTTAGTTGGGTGTTTTGGACAGAGAAAGATCTTTAACTATTATAATGTAAACAATATTACTAATTCTATCTTCTGAGGAGAGTAATATTATTGTATTAGCTGTGATTTGGAGGGTAAGTCCTTAGTGCCAGGCACTGCACTAAGTGATTTCACTTAATCCTACAACTGTCTTGTGAGAAGGATATTATTCCAATATCATTTGTTTGGATAAAGAAATTGAAACTTAGAAAATTAGTGACCATGCAGGGCAATATGACTAGTAATTGGTGGGACCCGAATTTAAGCCCAGGTTTTTCTTATTCTGAAGTCCATGATCTTAACATTGTGTGAAAGCCTGCTAGCTCCCTGATCTACTAACCCACATTAATGGAATACAGTTGAACCATTTTCAGATAAACCAGTCTCTTTGCTGTTTGGGGCCCTGTCCCATACACAAAATAATCAGCAGCTAGTTACTAATAGGATTGGGGGAAATATCAACATTTCCCTTGGTCTTAAATCTATCCTACATGTTTTCTATAGGCCCAAGATCCCTTTGAGTTGCCATGCAAGACCGTGTTCAAATTCAACCTGTGATGGGTATGGGCATGAAGAAATAGTGAGAAAAAGAGAGGTGACTCATTTAACCATCAACAGAGGTGAACTGCTTCTTTGGACTGTTCCCTGATATCACGTAGTACCTAACAAGTCTGAAATAGGCAAAACAGCACTGAGGAAGGGAAAGTGCATAACTCATAGCATTAAGTGAAATGCAAATGTGGAAAGGGCAGCTTTGTTACTTCTTCAGTTTCCAAAAAGTCAAGATTTGTCTTAGTCGATTAAAGTGAAAGCCACCTCTCTTCCACCTTAAATTGCTTTTAAAGTCCAGGCATACTATTCATATAATTTATATCTAATAAATACAACAACAGTAAACACAGTAGTATCCATGTAGCTGCTGAGCATTTTGACATATGTTATCCCATTCTGTTCCTAGAAAAACATGTGAGACAAGAAGGGTGGGTATTTTCCTTTCCTTTCTATGAGCACAGTAAATGTCTCATATTTTGTTGCATAATCCAGAACTAGCAGAGCCAGGTCCAGACTGGATATTTAGCTATAAATGTTTTTTTTTAAATTGTAGCAGATAGAAGTCAACTCTGAAAGCAAGAAATTGGAGAAAGATGTGAACTTTGATGCCTTTATGCCTGGGACACTTTTCCTGTTTATATCTAGATCTTGGGATTGGGGAAATAAAAGAATGTGTCTACATAATTGTGATAATTTCAAAACACAGCCACACATTCTTTGATATTCCTCCCATTAGGAGGTGAGGTCTATGTCCTGAAATATGGATAGACTTGTAACTGCTTCAACCAATTGAGTGGGCAGAAGTGACATTATATGACTTCCATGTCTAGGTCACATAAGACTGTATAATGTCTTTCTTGTTCATTGACAAAATCCCTCTCAGAGCCCTGAGATACATAAATCTGACTACCCTGACATCACCATCTGGAAAGACCACATGTGGGCTCTCCAGGCTGCAGTTCCACCAAGCTCAACATTCCAGCCACCTTTCTAAGGTGCCAGACATGTGAGTTAAACCATTATGAACTCACTAGACCAGACTGTCTGCCAGCTGTATACCAGAAGTGACTTCCACTGATGGTACAGAAGAATCACCTAGCCAAGTGCTGCCTGATTTCATGGTCTACAAAAGTGTGACCTATAATTATGTGGTTGTCATTTCAAGCTACTCAATTTCTGAGTAGCAGCAATAGATGCCTGGAACGTGTGTGTGTGTGTGTGTGCACGTGCACGTGTGTGAGTGTTGGGATACAGAGGTACAGGTAATCCTGATGCTTTCATCTCAGTCACAGAAACTGGCTTAAAGGAGCTGGGGATATGCCATCATTTTGTTTTTAGAATGTGGCACAGAGCGTTCCTTGGTTTCATCTTCTCATGCATCTTGGCCAATATAGTCCAGAATGGCCTGAGTAGTTTTCAGGGGGTTCGGCAGCGGCAAAGAAGTTTGCCTTTTTTATTTTTGTTTTAAATCACCCATCAGTGACAAAAAAACCATGTTATTAACATCTGCTTTTGAATTTAATGGCTTAAAATGATCAGTATTTTATGATGCAAGTGACAGATGCCAGGTTTTTCACTACACAGAGCTCCATTTATATGGGAGCAGGAATTTAGAGATTTTTGTCAGGGTCAAATAATAAAAATAATATATTATTATCAACACCAAATTGTCATTATCGTGATCATCAGCATCAAATGCCTTCATTAAATAAATCATCAGAAGAAATCAATCACACTTAACTTGTAAAAGTGCTAATTGCTTCAGAATAAAAGCTAGGCTTTGGGGGAGTCCAATCATTTACAGTTAGTCTAAAGCACAGAGAAACAACTCCAAGTCTCCTTCTCCTAGGAAAAGAGACTTGAAGCTAAGCAGAAAACACATATACGAACATATACATATACCACACACACACACACACACACACACACACACTCATTACAGTAACAGCTTTCCTTTGATGGTGATGAAAGCTGACATCTCCCATCAGACAAGAATTTGAAAACTTGATTTGTGTCTCCAAATAGCCTAAGCTCACAAGGAATAAGTCTAAGAAGGTAGACAACTCTGAGACATGTAACAACTGGAGGAACAAGTGTGTTCCTCACATACAGGAGATTCAGTGTTAGGGGCCCTCATCTGGTATTTTGCCACTGACCAAGGTAGTGTGGTGCATCAGAGTATAGGTTCCAGAGTTTGGATTTAAATCTCATGTAAGCCTTCCAGTTTCTGGGTTATCTTGAATATTATAGCTCTCCAAAACTTTATTTTACTCTCTGTAAAATAGGGATAATGATATTAGCCACCACAGGGGGTCTTTTTAAAGATAAAATGAGCTAGTGCAAGAGAAGAACTAGACAGTGGCTGAATTAAGTAAATGTGGGATAACATGTTAGATAAAGAAAGGTAAAATGGTAAGCCTGGGTATGACTAGATGGAGCTCAAGGATCCAAATGAGAAGCTGCATCTTAAGGGTGTGCCAAGAAGATCATCTGAAAATTGATGTCCAATCAAGAAGTAAAATTTAAATGGCTTACTCCAGTGAAGCTGGAGACATCTGTAACTAAGGGAACCAGATATCAAGGGAGGTTTTAAGCAGAGGGTTGGAATCAGAGTTTAGCATCATATAAGATCTGATATGCAGGTGACTGAAGGCACTATTGGTCCCCAGCCACTGATTGTATTTAAAGGGGTGGTATTAGTATGGGCACCAAAAACAAAGACAGACAGCCAAATTCTCCCCCCAAATCTAACAGTCTCTCCATTCTCTTCCTCTCTACCCTAAGACTTATTTATTCTTTTACCTTGTCAAACATTATCATTGGAATACGACTTTAGCTATTGTAGCCTTTGCCATGGATTGGATCTGTTAATGACCCTTCCTAAGAGTAACATCAGCTTGAGAATCTGGAAAGTACATTAAGTTTATTTTAGGAAACTGCCAGTCTATGCCCACTAATGTGGGCTCCCAACTCTTGATACCTTGAAGTGTGTGTTTTATCATGAACCCCAATCCTAAATCCCGTCCCCAACCATATCTCTACAGACACCAGGTCCATCCAAATATAATAGGAGAAGATACCTTAGAAGGTTGGAAAGATAGAAAGAAAAGTAAGTCAAAGGGACCCCCAAGGTTGGGAATTTGAATCAGGGCACTCAAGTTTCAAACGGTGGATGGCAGGGTGGCTGCAAAGTCAAGACTGGGCTCCCAGTATCAGAACAAGTGCACATATATTTATGAAGGACTAGAGACCAGAAGAAGCAGATGAGGAAAACAGAATGGAACATGTGAGGGAAGACATCCATAGAAGTCATAAGAAGAAAAGAAATTCAAGTCTTAATCTTCCTGAGGCTTGACATTCAGCTTTCCTTGTGTTCCCTTGAGACATCATTGTGGTCCCTTCTCTGCATCTGAATTTCTTTGTCTTTCTTGGCACAAAATGATTCTAGAAGAGTAGCCCTTTGTTCATTCTGAAAGCAGAGTTTGAGCAGTAAACTTTTTTTTTTTTAATTTGAAGAGCCAACGCACAGTGGTTGATGCTATGAGAGTGATTTGGAGAAATAAGAAAAAAAAATCTATAACTGGCTGGGGCAGTCACAGAGAAACTACCTTTTATCCACTTCATCTCAGGCATGACACAGCATCTTTCCCTAGGAAACCATTTCTGAGGTCAGTAGAGGCCTCAGAACCCACTGGAATAAGTCCAGAGCTCTGCAGTGGCATAGAACAGGAACTGAAATTCCACACGTCCACCTACTAGCCATGTGGCTCCAGGTAGTTGTTCCACTTCTCTGAGCTTCACTTCCCATATCGCTGGTATGAGTAAATGAGTAACTATCTTATATGAGCTTTGCACACATTAAACATAATATAGCCAGTCTATGGAGCATCTAGTCTCTTCCTGGCACATGGTAGCTGACTTGTTTGCTCACACAGTGGTATTTTTGTGTAAACTAGAAGAAGAAGCCCCTTCCTTTGGGTGGCCAAGTTGGCGAACAGAGTATGGGCAGGATTCCAGATGTTATTTTTCTCCTTGACTGGGTGCACTTGTGTGATGCACAAGTTGCACAACAGTATATGGAGGCCCTGCGTAGCCAGTAATCATTAGCTGACCACTATTCTGATGCCTTTGCAGATGGCATATATCCAAGTGTATTTCCTTCAGGAAAACAGCATGGATACATGTGTGGAACTTGTATGTTACTAGTATTTTTTTCACTGTACAAATTGTTTCATAAAAAAAAGAGGAATAGCACAGGTGAAAATAAAAGTGTCATCAAGGTTTTCAGCTGGATTGGAAAATCAGTGCAATTCAAGGTGTCAATATCACCAATTATGTCTCATTGGGCATAATCAAAAGTGGTTTGCACTCACCTATTACAGGTTCTTTTCCTAACCTGATGCTTGGCCACTTGTCACCTGAACCACTGAATCAGAAGCAGGTTAAAATTAAAATAAAACACATCCATGTCTTCTATCAGTGTGGCTACCAGCTTGGAAGTAGTTTATCTATAGTGCAGAGTATATACTTCAAATTAAAATCAGAGGAAAAAACAGTTTGTTTTCTGTTATGTTCATGCAGAGTTAAGGTTGCTGACAGATTTATGAAATTCAACATGCTGACAATTTTCACTCACTGACATTTTTACTCATTTCCTATTGAGACAGGAAGATTGGTTAATCTTCAGGCCCTTTGGATGATCTTTCTCTGGGTCTCAACAGACTTTAAATCTGAGGAACTTATTCACTCTGATTTGATGCTACAAATGGTAGCTGTCTGAGACTGAGTTGCAGCAGCTCTAAAAGTGACACAGACTTTTCCATATGGCATTTACAGGGGTCAACACTATAAAACAGGCTTGTGACACAAACCACAGACACTGAGGACATTGCTCAGCCACGCTGTGTTCTCTTTTGATTTTTTCATGGGCTGGGGGTGATAGTAAAAAGAATTCAGAGCCATGAGATCCTCTCACCTCCAGATCAAAAGGGACAGTAATTAATAAAATGAGAGCTCCAAGTCCATGGTGAGAATTTAGAAATACCATTTGGGAGAAAAAGCCAGGGCAACATCTTTATTCTAGAGTTGGCAACCCGCAGCTGTGTGTGTGGAAGTATTCTAGAGTGAAGAGGTTCAGGAGGCTTTCATCTAAAACCTGCCCTTGGGCAATGAAAGCCATGAGAAAGCCAAGAATGGCAATGTTTCTGCAAAGTCAGTTCTCTAGGGTTTCTTTTCATCTGTCTGCCTCATAAAGCAATGTTTCAGCACCCACTATGCAAGGAAAAAGTAATGGGTTTTTCATAGGTCTAAAAGTGCCTAGTACACAGTAAGTGCTCACAAAGGGGTCTTCCCTCCTTCCTCACAAAGGACACACTGGTCTTCTATTAGAAATGAAGAAGGAAAAAGTTACTTCTGGCCAAAGATGAGCTGCACCAGCATATTCCCTGAGTCTGTGACAGAAAACTGCTCCCTCAGCAATAGCTAGGGTTTAGGACTCTCCCTTCCCTTCTGCCACCTCATCTCTAGAAGCCAGGTAAATTCTCACCTCAATGGGAGGAACTGTTACCCTGAGAGTGAGGGGTCAATTCTCTCTGAGTCACCTTTGCCTGCAGGCAGAGGGTGTGGTACCTCTGGCTGACCATGGCATGGGAGCCGTTCCTGTCAACGTGGCTTTCTACACAGGTAGATTTCAGTGGGTAGGTCCTAGGTGCAGTAGGTAGAAGCAAACAGATCAGAGTTTGAGATACTGTGGAGACAGTTTATTAACTTGTCTGAAAATGAGTAAGCACATTTAAAAAAAAAAAGATATTACCACTTTTACTTAAAACTCTACCGCTAGAGAAACATGTCTTTAATTCAAACACCATCCTCCCTCCACCTACATGCAGTCATATCAGTGCCAATTCCCCCGACAGAGTTACCCCGCTAAGTTACCACACCAGGTATGAATCTATACCCCAGATCACCTTCCGACAACAGAAGAGTTTCTTAGGAGAGCTAGAATAGCCAGAGGTAAGAGGGTAGAGGAAAGACAAATAAACAAGAGGTGGCGATTTCCCAAATGTCAATGAAATTCACATTCTTTATAGAAAAATATGAGGGCGCTTGTCAGACAGTACGTTATCGCAAATATGTCATTAAACAGCAACACTCCCAAGACACAAATCCTATTAAAATATGGGGTAGAAAGAGATGAATTATAAATTCTGAATTCTAAACTGAGCAGGAAAAGCAAAATGATGAGAAAGTGGTAATCATTCTTAAAAGGAAAAAAATGAGGGGTGGGGGAAGAAATGCAGAGACAGAGAGAAGTGTATCCCTAAGTGTAATTTCTTGACTTTTTACTGTAAGCGTCAGAACAATTTGAGTGCACAAAGTGCATCAGAGATGGTACTGCCTGTTTTCAATGACCGGCAATGAAAGCCTCTTCTTGATTGAGATTCAAGTGATTTGAGGTGGAATTAAAGGTCCATAGTTAGCTGTTTTGGAGTCCATTTTCCCTGGGTCTGAATACTAGAATAGGACTTCCTAGACATGGAACCACAGGCAAGTCAACTGAACTCTCCAAGTTTCTGCTTCCTCCTCACTAACACTGAAATAATATTAGTAATGAACCCAAAAGCCTTTCTGAGGAGTAAATAAGACAGTATATCTAGAGTACGCACCCAGCTGCCTGAGTCATATTTATTATTCTATTGCTATTACTGCTGTTAATATTATTATTATATCATCATCATCACCACTTAAACGCAGTAACTGGAAGAGCCATGAATGGCCTTCAATGGAAAGGTGTGGAAAAGCACCATAAAATCTATTCTGCATTTTCCTAGATAGCTGTCATCTGGGAGTTGGTCAATTAGAACTTGGGCACCCAAGAAAAGTCTATTTAAAGAGATTGCAGGCTATGGAATTTGCTGCCAAACATAGAGACCCCTCAGTGAACCAAATAACCCTAGGGCATCATTCAAGTCTCCATCAACAGAATATGACTGATATAGAGTCCCTGATCCCAAACTGCCCACCCAGCCAGTTGGGAGACTTGGGTTAAAATCCTCAGCAGGGGAGGCAAAAGCTCTATGATAAATGAATCATCAGACCACACAGGGCAGGCAGCTGCAGGCTTTCATGAGCATTAATTTTGCTTAATATTACACATTTTAAATGGCTGCAAATACATACAAGTATAACAAATAGAAAAGCACAAAGTGATCATTAGGGTTATAATGTGTGTGAATATGCGATCAGAATAGGCACACTGCAAATAAAGTACTAAATAAATGCTAAATACCTCACCATTTGCTACTACAATAATGTGTCATGTGGCTGGAGTTCTTAAGTACCTTATGTTCTCTGCTGGTATGAAGTCATTAATCCCATTTGTACCATTAATGAGGAAACCCTGTGTCCAAATTAGGAACCAGAGGAAAAAAACTGAAATTAAAGACAAATGATGGTTCATTTTTCTCTAAAGCTCTAATGATCTTTTGCTAAATAACACATATTTCCCTGAACCCTATTTTAACCACTGCACAATCCACCCTGAAAAGAACCGATTATTACCACGACGATCAATTATTTTCAGTTGGATGACCCACACATTGCCACTACCCAGAATGAACCTGGATCCTTCAAAAGCCTCCTCTAAAGTATTCACGTTTCAATCACTCTTTACAAGCTGAATCAGCTATTTTCCAAGTGTCAACGTAACAAGATAAGGAGGGAGAGCTTCTACTCTGCGAGGTTGCCCAATTTTAAAATTGTGACTTGGGGAGGGGGAAGGTAAGCTGGGATGAAGTGAGAGAGTGGCATTGACATATATACACTACCAAATGCAAAACAGATAGCTAGTGGGAAGCAGCTGCATAGCATAGGGAGATCAGCTTGGTGCTTTGTGACCACCTAGAGGGGTGGGATACAGAGGGTGGAAGGCAGATGCAAGAGGGAGGAGATATGGGGATATATGTATATGTATAGCTGATTCACTGTGTTATACAGCAGAAACTAACACACCATTGTAAAGCAATTATACTCCAATAAAGATGGTAAAAAAAAAAAAATTGTGACTCTTTCATCACAGAACAGAGTGTATCTTAATGGTGAAGGGAATGAGCCCTGGAGCCAGAAAGCCCTGGTTTGAACACAGCTTCGTCTCAGGGTGCATAACCTTTGGGCAGGTTACTTAATATGTTAAGTAACCTGCATATTAATTAAGTAACTTGCATATTAATTATGCAAGGCATAATTACTGAGGAATTTACAACAAAGGAGCCTAATGCAACTTAAGTGACCTTTATTAACCACTATGAGAACGCATATCTTGAGAACCATTAGGAAAAGTATCTTACTCCAACCTTGGTCTGCTGGGATCCCTTCTCATTAGGTAGCTACTTTTAGAGGCAGCTCTTCTCTCCATTGAAGTGAAAGGTGACAACTAGTTTGGTCCCCAGAGAGGTGCTTGGACCTCATAAAACTACATTTCAGTGAGGGTAGAAAAACTCTAAGATGCCACCCAGATCTCCCTTTAATTAAGATTGTGTTGCTCAACTGCTATGAGCACTGTCAGCAAAGGGACCCTTCAGTAATTCCTTCAGCAGGAGACAGCTGCCCCACTCAAGTCACGCCCCTTTCAAGATGGCTCATATCTGAGGACTGGTCAGTGATCTCAGCCCCTTGGACGACTCCAAAGGCCATTCTAACTCCAGAGCTCTCCGTGGGATCAGCCAAGTCTATCCCAGCTCAGTTTCTGCCTAGTCCTGCTTCCTTCCTCTCTTTTTCCACAGGTGGTGATTTCAAAGGCACTTCCATATAAATATCTCGTACACTAAACCTTTTATCAGAGTTCATCTCCAGAAGAACCCAACCCACTACAGCAACCACATATTTATTTTCCAAACAAGGACACTTTAGAGGGGAAGCATGCTGTTAATAATTTTGCTGTGACAACAGACAAACTAATACTGCTCTTGGCAAAGAGAAACTTATGGTAACCCCAACTTACCATGGCTGAAGCAGGGAATGAATTTGGTTAAGGTTTCATACTGGAAACCCACAGAGGGAGCAGGGTATGGACCCTTCATTAATTAACCTTTTGCCTTTGAAAACAACCTTAAGTCTTGTCTTTTAAAATTTTTACATCTTTAAAAATGTTAAGGGAACTCCCTGGCAGTCCAGTGGTTAGGACTCCATGCTTTCACTGCCAAAGGCTGGGGTTCAATCCCTGGTTGGGGAGACTAAGATCCCACAAGCCACACAGCGTGGCCAAAAGAAACGAAAGTTCATATGCTCATTAGGAACTTTTAAGCTACGTAGAAAAGTAAAAAAATAAACAGAAAAATGTACTCAAAATAGTTTTTCCCAACCAGGGGGAAAATATTAGTATTTTAGTTTGATGAAAATTATTCTAGCCATCACTTTGCTCAGAATGAATAAATGGATAGATGAATGAATGGATGTGTACATAGAGTGAATAATTTTATGACAGTAGGATCACATAGCACAGTTATTTTTAATTATATATAATTAACGATACACAAAGACATATTTATATATACACGCATATATATTTATATACATAATATATGTATATAAATCTTTACTTATCAGATAAAAAGAAACTATTGTGAAATTGAAGGAAATTTTAAATTTCAAATAAATACTTCTTCATCACAGTAAGATGAGCTCCTATTCCCCAAATCTCCAGGGTCCTGCAATGCTGCAGACCCAATCCCATTCTGACATGACTCCAGTTCATTCACTATGATTTAGATTAAAGAGAGGTCTGCCTTTAGCTAGAAGGAGGCAGGTAGCCTTGGTGCTGCCACTGAAGGAGTACCAAAGATGTTCCCCTGCCCCCAGTGTCTCCTATACAAACCTACTTCAAGGTCTGTAATTTCCACCTTTGGTTACTGATGGGGGAAATGTCCCTCCAAGCATGTTGCTTCAGAGAGGTAGTTTGATGCAGTTGGCAGAGCATTCCACTCAGAGTAAGGGACTCAGTCCTCGTCTGGGCCTGCAACAGCCTGAACGTCTCTTGAGCATTTTGAGCCTAGTGCTTCTTCTTCCTCAGAAGGTTGGTGGGAAGGTGAAAGGAGAGACCACATGAGAAAAGTTTTACAGCTCATAAAGCCTGACATTAATGCAGAGTATGGTTAAAAGAGTGACCTCTAAGTACAATGACAACATGTTCTCTTTTGCCTGGGACAGTTCCAGTTTATTCCTCTTGTCCAAGCATAATTAATAAAAGTCACCTACTTAACTTTCAAATGTAATAAATTATGGTAGCTCTACCATTAAGTCACTTTCTGTATTGAAGTATTTTGCCCAAATTAGGCAGCAGGAACAAAAAAGCAAATGTATGGACACAGCTGTATGCATCATAACTCTGTGACACTGGCCAAGTTATTTGTATTTCTGGAGCCTCAGTTTCCATATCTTTAAAATGGGGATACTAGTACAACACACCTCATAGAATTAGTATGAATATTAAGTGAGACTCCCTAGAAAAAGACTGTAGCACAGAGTCTGACATATCTTAAGATACTTTCTGTCTCTGCGTCTCTTTGTTTCTCTCTCTCTCTCTAGTCATATATATAGATATAGATATAGATATAGACATAGACATAGATACAAAATGGTAAATTCTCAAGATTAGAGGAAGTCATGAAAAGCACTGGCGTGCTTCCTGTGATGAACAGGGCTAAGTGGACAGGGCATCCCTAAGATGGCATTATGCTGATCTTAGAGTGAAATGGGCATTCTGATCCTCACAGCTTTTATTGTCTAGTGGAGATAGCAACTCTGTAGGAGTTTGTGGTGCAGGATGCTTTTGCACTTTTCAAGCTTTATACTGCCTCAGGTCAAAAAGGTCTAAGTGTGGGAAGTACTACACAGAAATATCCATCTCTCTAAAAGGAAGGAAGATTGGTTTCCCCAGGGCTCACTGTTTGTTTGCCATCCTCCTCCAGGCAAATATAATCTGTAGAATTTGCAGAAAACTTGTAGCCCTGGGACTTGATTTGCGTCCACGAATATGCAGCAAACAGTTCCTAGGGCAGGACATCTGCTGTGAGAAGGGTACTTGTGTTGTAACACATGTCTATACATCATGCCTTCTTGTATTCAATTCTCAGTTCAGATGATCCAAACCTCAGGAATGAAGAGGAGAGGGATAAATCCCCTCTGCCACCTTCCACTTTATTTTTCTTTATTTATTCTAACATTGTACTTGTTTCTCCCTGAACTATTTTCACTTTACGGAAAAAGGAGTGCTACCTCATTGTATTTTAGGGGCCAGTTACTTTAAATAATTCAAAGGGCACCAACACTTGCCCCAGGAAAAGCTTTTCTATGTTCTGTGTCTTCAGAACCAGGGGTTTCCCAGGAGGTCAGAACTTATCACTACAGTATCTCTAGGTCTTGAGCCTACAAGTGGACAGAATAACAACCTGCCTAAGGTGTTCATGTCATAGTCCCTTCAACCTGTGAACGTGTTAAATTCTCTGGCAAAGAGAAATTAAGGTTGCAAATGGATTAAGGTCACTAATTAGCTGAATTTCAGATGGGGACATTATCTCAGAGTATCCAGGTGGACTGAACATAATCACAAGGGTCCTTAAATGTGGAGAAGGTTGAGAGTGTCTCTCTATGTTTCTCAAAGTGAGGCCCGTAGACCATCTGCATAAAAATCACTTGGAGAATTTTTTTCAAGGTTAATTCCTGTTCTTCTTCTCCTGCCCAAGATCAGTCTGAGTTAGAGCCTCAGAAACTTCTTTTAAAAATAAGCATCCCAGGTGATTCCTTAAATATTCTCACCACTCACATGCTCATGCACAGCAATAACTGTATGGGTTGACAGGGTGAAAAAAATGTGGGAAAGGGAGGCAAAAGTGTCAGAAAGATGTGATATGACAAAGAATGGGCTGCCCACTGCTGGCTTTGAAAATCAAAGGGGCCACAAGCCAGGGAATGTAAGCAGCCTCTAGAAACTGGAAAACTTAGAGAAATGAACTCTCCACCAAAGCCTCCACAGGGAACACAGTCCTGCCAACACCTTGACTTTAGCCCAGTAAGACCAATTTTGGATTCTGACCTTTAAAATTGCAAGCTAATAAATTTGTGCTTTTAAAAGCCACTATGTTCATAGTAATTTTTTACAGCAGCAATTTAAAAAAACTAATATAAGCCCCTAAATGCTTAGAACTTTCATAGAGGCATCAAAGAATCAGTGGATAAGAACTTGGGTTCTGGAAGGATGCTGCCCACGGCTGAATCCCACTGCTCCCAATGATTCGCTGTGTGACTTTGGGATGAGCATTTACATTTTCTGAGCCATGACTTCTTCTTCTTTAAAATAGGGATAATAACAGTACTTCCATCATAGAGTTTCTGGGAATATTAAATGTAAAGATCTAAAAAAATATATTTATTATACTGCCTCTTTTAAGGACTGAATAAATTTTGGGTATCTGGAAAAATAAAGCCCTTAAGTCATGTATTGGGCTCCAAATCACATTTGGGGAACTTGTTAAATAAGTGACTAAAATTGATTGGCAAAATACTTTAAAAGAATTGGAACAATACCTGGAAATAGATAAAGAGTTATCGCCCATGGTTTTGGGTAGACTCACCCAAGCAAATGGAAGAAGTTTCTATGGAACTGTCTCACTTTACTGCACCTGAATAGAACACATTGAAAGTGCTACCCAACACTGTCCTCATTATTCTGTATCAGAGGATACACATCTTGTTAGAACATAACGAAGGGGGAGTGCTGTAGGCAGGTGACCATTGAGCTCGGAGAACTAGGTGGCAGTGGATCATCTCCTTTCCACAAGGAGGGCTGGGCATGGGGAACAGTCCATCATCATAATGACATCTTAGTCTTGAGCTCTCCCATCTCACTGCTGTCAAAGCCTAATTGGAGGCCTGGGGTTGCTATGGGAGAACAATCAGCTCTGCCTGGTAGTACAAAGTAGGAAGCAGAGGGATTCTCCTGAAGGTGATTGAAAGGACTAATGTCCTTAAGTGGACTCAAGTATGCATGAAAGTTCACTGTCCTCAGCCCCATCTTGTCTTCTTTTGGGTTGAGCTGTGTATTAGAGTCTGGAGAGTTTTATTTCCCCATTTGCAAAGTAGAAATAATAAAGACTGCTCTGACAAGGATCCTACTAGGCTCCATGTTTCCAACACCATTTACACTTATAAATACTTGTTTAACATCTGGCTTCCATTAGGCTGGACACTCAATGAGATCAGAGACTACACTTGCTTTATTCATTGCTGAATCCTAGTCTGGAGCAGAGTACTTGGCATTCAAAAGGTACTCAATATATATTTGACAAAAGTGAACACTAATAGATAATACATAACGCAAGCAGAACAGGAGAAAATGCAAATAAAATGAAAACTTTATTGACCTTGACCCTGGGTTCAAAATAATAGAGAGTCCAAATGTTCACCAAAGAGAATATCAGGAAATCTGTATTTTAATTTTAGCTTGGGCATTGACCAGAGTTAAAACTTTAGTTAATTATTACATTTCTCTGATCCTCAGATTTCTTACTGTAAATATCAGAGTAGGTGATTACTGAAATCCTGTATAGAACTAACCCCACAGACCCAAGGATGATGCCACACCAAGCTATTATCATTTCACAGATCAAAATTCTGATACATGATGATTGCTCTAGAGTTATAGAACATGCTTATAAATCCTGACACTTGACTGTTCATTTTCCACCACCTTCCCTTCTTTTCTTTCTATTCTTTCATGTATTTATACAGTTATTAAATGCTTGCTCTGTGTGTACTTACCCTAGGGAAGTTCAAAAATACGCCATACATACCTGTCTTGAATTAAGCACCCATATTCTGGCTGAAGTCTCTATTTTTGATGAGATTCAAATTCTAGCCATGGGTTTGTTTCACTAAGTGGTTTAAAAAGTTATTTTCCGACCTTGATGCATTAATGGAAATGACAGAGGCTAATTTGTCTTGAAGAATAATCTTCTGGAAACAGAACTCTGATCTCAGTGATGTGGCCAAACACATACTGGAGAGGGGCTTGCCCCACATGCTCATTTCTTTGAGTCTTTTGCCCTTCAAGAAGGGTTAATGTGCTTGTGTTTACTTTCCTGACAAGTTTCTTTGCCTTCAACTATAGATCAATAGTTTCTATATCAGACTGACTTCCATGATGTAAAACCACATATTTCCTCTCCATCCTCACTATTTGTATGTATCATAGCTTATTCATTGGTTCACAGTTATTAACACAATAGTGATCAAATAGAAAGACCCCAGGCAGAGATCTGACAAGATCAAGAAAATAGATGATTGTTGAAACTCATTTGCAATATTATAGAATTCCAGCATACAGTACGTTTTTGACCTTAAGCAAGGGAAAGTTGATGACTTTAATAGAGTTTTCTTTATAAACCTTTTTATTTCTGCTTCAAAAATGCTGACTTTTTTTAAACTTTCTTTCCTACAACTGCTTTCAAAAGCATATTTCTAAGTTTCCAAGCCAGAGTTCACTTCAATAATGCTCTGTTAATTGTAGGGTACTTACACTTGATGGGAAGCCAAAGGCTCTCCTTGACAGGATAAAATATAACCCTGGAATGCTTGCCCCCTCTCTCTTCCACAGAAGGCACTCACTCTAATTATGAGAAAGTACTTCTTTGGTTCCAATTGTCTCAAAAGTAGCCCAATAATAACAAGATCTTATTTATACAGCCCAAGAAGTAGAGATACAGATGTAGAGAACAAATGTATGGATACCAAGTGTGGGAAGGCAGGGTGGGATGAACTGGGAGGTTGGGATTGACATATATACACTACTATGTATAAAATAGGTAACTAATGAGAACCTACTGTATAGCACAGGGAACTCTACTCAATGTTCTGTGGTGACCTAAATGGGAAAGATATCCAAAAAAGAGGGTATATATGTATATGTATAGCTTATTCACTTTGTTGTACAGCAGAAACTAACATGACATTGTAAAGCAACTATACTCCAATAAAAAAAAGGAGTAAGACAGTTCTGTTAATATAGATCTGGATTCAAACACTGCCACTAATAGACATTTGTGGTTAAATTCTAAGGCTCAGTTTCCTTTCTTTCAACTAGACTGATAATAGTACCATGGTAATCATGATAGGATCACAGGTTCATGATCCTATCAATATATAGAATCAGAGTGAGGGTTAAATCATGTGCTTATAAAGTAATTTATAGAACTCCTGAGATCCTGGCACTTACCATGTACTTAGTAAACAATGGCAGTGGATATGTATGTTCTTGTTGAACAGCTACCTGTTACTGCTGAGGGAACAAGTAAATGTCTTTGGTTTTTGACTAAAGGCAGTTACCAAATCAATGGCAGAAGAAATTCTGCAGTTTGAGATATGATAAGGGCTGCTATCTTGGGCACCCTCCCCCATTTCCTTGTCAGTCTGACTTCTTATATTCCTGGTGTCTCTTCTTTTTACAACTCCCGCATTTGCTTTCAAACTCCCTTTCCTTCATATCTATTATTATTCAGTGAACTCTCTTACTTCTCTCTCTCTCTCTTTCACTTGTCTATTGTAATCTCCAGCAGGGTGAAATATGAAATATGGCTTTCTCCCTCATGGACTGGGGTAGAAATAGAAGCCCCAGCTACATCACTCTAAAAGAACCCTAGATATCATCTGTTACTCAAAGGGCTTAGCTATTAGAAATCCTGCTTTCCCCAGGAAAGCTATTCTGGTGATATCAAATGAAAAGAAATGAATATGGACATGCAGGTGCTAAATTAAAATGTCAACCCTGACCTTTGGGGGTCAGAGCCTTCAAAGGTCTTTCAGCTCTCACAGGTAAAGAAAACATTTTTATAAATTGAAGCCTCACGGAACGGAGGAAGGTGTGTGGATGGCTGCAGGGCAGGATGTCAAAGACATTCAGGTCCAACTCTCCACCTTCCTCTTCAAGCTAGCACCACATAATTATGCCAGTTTAAAATACTGATTAGAATGTGGTTTGGTTATTTATTCATAAGCTTTTTAGCAAATTAAATTTACATGACAGATATTTTTTTTAATGCATTAGTGGCTAGAAATCTTCCAGGAAGTTTCAGAAAAAAGCTAGGCAAATATACAAAGTATCCCAGCATACTCTTCCTGTTTTCACCTGAAGACATTATATGATTTTCTGCCAGTCCCCAAAGCACATTCAATACAGATGAAGACTTTCACCTCAAGCACCTTCACTTGCCTAAACTGCCCCATAGAGTAACAGAAACTTCAAAGTCTTTTCTTGTTATGTGAGGTATGAAATCAAAGAAAAAACGCCAAAGCTACCATTTACTGATTATTTTACTCCGAGTATCTCCCAGGTTTTAGGAGGGATCCCCATATTCAGCATCATACCCCACCTCCATTCACCACACACTGATAAAATTCAAGGGTAGAAGCTCCTAAGGGCAAGGGAATTGATTTCCTACAGCAGGAATAATGACTGCTTCTTAAATGCTTCATGAATAAACTAAAACTGTGTTAATACCCTTATCTGGCTACTTGGTTAATTTTTCTGAAGCAGAGATTATGTTACCTTCCACCTCTTCAAACTTTTAATGGTTCCCTACTACCTGGAAATTCTGAGGAAATGCCATTGTTAATTTGATGCCGATGTACCTTTCCAAATTCACTTCTCCTTGCTCGCAGTTAAACTAGACATCACCCTGTGTGGGAACAGTTTTCTGACGACTCCACCTTTTTATTATTTTTCTCCAGATTTTTGTAGCCTAGAATGACCTTTATATAGGACCTCCCAACCTACTAGGAACCACCTCAAATATTCCTCTTTTCATGAATCCTTTCCTGCCTAACTCTCTCACAAACATATGAGATCATTCCTTCTTTTGTACTCCCATAACATTAGCACTCTGTGTATTACTGAGAAAAATATTTTCTCTTGATTTTATTATAAGTATTGACATACTATTTTATCTCTATGCTTGTCTCTAAGTTCCTTGAAGGCTGCGGTTGGTGTTAAATATTTTTGTATGTCATACAATGTCAAGCAGAGTGCCTTGCTCATAGTAGATACAGATATTCTTGTAGAATTGACTGAATTTAAAAGTAGGAATAAATAGCTGCATTCCAAACAGAGTTTAATGAATACGGAAATCATTGAAGTACAATAACATTCAATATGTTCCAGTGTCCAATAAATACTAAATTTTATTAAGTGATGGATTAAAATCAACATGACAAGCCCAAGAAGCAAGAGTTCAGAAGGCTTCTAAATATATCCAGTTTGTTCTAGATTCCCTCCGATTCTAGGTAGAATTATAAATTAGGAAAGTATAGTGGCCAGAATTTCAGAAAGAAGAATTCTATACGGATCCAAATCAATCATAATATTTAAGTAAACAGTGAGCTGTAGCATAGGGAGGATTTTTTTTTTAATAGTGAACTGGGGTTGGAGTAACTGGATGCCTATTTAAAATCAAATAAATCTGGATTTATGTGTCATACCAGAATGAATCCTCAAATGATCCAAGGTTTAAATAAACAATGAAGCCTAGTTATTACTAGTAAAAGAAAAGATGAGAGGATAATTAAAATTATTTTTTAATCTCAGATTTATAAAAAAATTTTGGACTTCTGAATTTTCTGTCACATTTAGAAAAGTCTGTTTAATTCTAACATAAAAATAATAATAAGTTTGAATGTTAGAAACTACCATAGACAAAGAAAAGGATGAATGACAAATTGGAAACAAAATTAAAACTCATATTTCAAGCAAACAGCCAATTTCCCCAACATGGAAAGAACCTTTATAAGAAAAATACCAAACATTTTATTAAAAATAAAAAATATATTTAAAATATTTAAATTAAATATTATAATTAAAGTTCATCAGAATAGGAATTGAAAAGACATTAAACATGTGAAAAATAATTTCACACAATATAAAATACATGCAAAATAAAATTATACTATTACTATTGTTCACATATAAGATTGTCAAACTTAAAAAAAAGTCATGCTGTATTGTCAAGGCTCAGGTGAAATGGATAATCTTTTAAATTGCTGGTAGAAGTATATATCTGTATAATTCTATACAGTATGTTATATAACCAAACATGCAACAAAATTAAAATGCACATACTATTTTAGGTAGCAAATTCACTTCTGTGAGTTTAGCCTAGAGACTCCTTCTAAATGATATCAGCAGAAGACTATTTACTGTATTGCCATTTGTAAAAAAGCTTGACTAAAATCAAATGTCAATCCATAGTGGACTGATTAAACAAATGATGTTAAATTTAAAAATAGAAAAGGCGTAAGAAGAATGGGTAATCACTCCATGAACTGATATGGAACAATCTCCAAGATTTACTGTTAAATGAAAAAGAAGTGCAAAGCAATGTTTACTTGTGCAAAAAGAGAGAAAATAATATATGTCTAGTTTTGGTTTATTTACAAAATGTTTCTGAAAAGATACAAAAGAAACCGATAAAAGTGGTTGCCTCTGGGAAAAAAACTGGTTGTTGAAAGATCACAAGTGGGAAAAAGAATTTTCAAAAATAAACAAACAAAAAATAAATAATGGTGAAAGGACAGTGTGCCTTTATAATTGAATGCCAAATAAAAATATGTATCCCATGGCCATTGAAAGAATAAGAACAACTCAATGCCCACAAATTTGATAACAGATGAAATAAATTTATTCCTTGAAATAAATAAAACTCAACAAAAGGAAAAACTGATAATCTGAATAAGTCTCCAACTATTAAATAAACTTAATTGATAAATAATCATCTCTCATAAAAGAAAGTACCAGGCACAAATGATTTCACTGGTGAATTCTACCAAACGTTAAATAAGAAACATTTAAGAAATTCTAATATTGGAGGAACCAAGATGGCGGAGTAGAAGGACGTGCTCTCACTCCCTCTTGCAAGGACACCAGAATCACAACTAGCTGCTGGACAATGATCGACAGGAAGATACTGGAACCCACCAAAAAAGATACCCCACATCCAAAGACAAAGGAGAATCCACAATGAGACAGTAGGAGGGGCACAATCACAGTAAAATCAAATCCCATAACTGGTGGGTGGGTGACTCACAGACTGGCAAACACTTATACCACAGAAGTCCACCCACTGGAGTGAAAGTTCTCAGCCCCACGTCAGGCTTCCGAACCTGGGGGTCTGGCAATGGGAGGAGGAATTCCTAGAGAATCAGACTTTGAAGCCTAGTGGGAATTGACTGCAGGACTTCAACAGGACTGGGGGAAACAGAGACTCCACTCTTGGAGGGCACACACAAAGTAGTGTGCGAATCGGGACCCAGGGGAAGGAGCAGTGAGCCCAGGGAGACTGAACCAGACCTACTGGCTGGTGTTGGAGGGTCTCCTGCGGAGGCAGGGGGTGGCTCTGTTTCACCGTGGGGACAGGGACGCTGGCGGTGGAGGTTCTAGGAGGTGCTTCTTGGCATGAGCCCTCCCAGAGTCTGTCATTGGCCCCACCAAAGAGCCCAGGTAGGCTCCAGTGTTGGGTTGCCTTAGGCCAAACAACCAACAGGGAGGGAACCCAGCCTCAGGCCAAACAACCAAAAGGGAGGGAACCCAGCCCCAACCATCAACAGTCAAGTGGATTAAAGTTTTACTGAGCTCTGCCCACCACAGCAACAGTCAGCTCTACCCACCACCAGTCCCTCCCATCAAGCCTCATAGATAGCCTCATCCACCAGAGGGCAGACAGCAGAAGCAAGAAGAACTACAGTCCTGCAGCCTGTGGAACAACAGCCACATTCACAGAAACATAGACAAGATGAAAAGGCAAAGGGCTATGTACCAGATGGAGGAACAAGATAAAATCCCAGAAAAACAACTAAATGAAGTGGAGATAGGCAACCTTCAAGAAAAAGAATTCAGAATAACGATAGTGAAGATGATACAAGACCTCGGAAAATGAATGGAGGCAAAAATCGAGAAGATGCAAGAAATGTTTAACAAAGACTTAGAAGAATTAAAGAACAAACAATCGGAGATGAACAATAAAATAACTGAAATGAAAACTACAGTAGAAGGAATCAATAGCAGAATAACTGAGGCAGAAGAACGGATAAGTGACCTGGAAGACAGAATGGTAGAATTCACTGCTGCGGAACAGACTAAAGAAAAAAGAATGAAAAGAAATGAAGACAGCCTAAGAGTCCTCTGGGACAATATTAAATGCAACAATATTTTCATTATAGGGGTCCCAGAAGGAGAAGAGAGACAGAAAGGACCAGAGAAAATAGTTGAAGAGATTATAGTCAAAAACTTCCCTAACATGGGAAAGGAAATAGCCACCCAAGTCCAGGAAATGCAGCGAGTCCCATACAGGATAAATCCAAGGAGAAACACGCCGAGACACATAGTAATCAAATTGGCAAAAATTAAAGACAAAGAAAAATTATTGAAAGCAGCAAGGGAAAAATGACAAATAACATACAAGGGAACTCCCATAAGGTTAACAGCTGATTTCTCAGCAGAAACTCTACAAGCCAGAAGGGAGTGGCATGATATACTTAAAGTGATGAAAGGGGAGAACCTACAACAAAGATTACTCTACCTGGCTAGGATCTCATTCAGATTCGACAGAGAAATCAAAAGCTTTACAGACAAGAAAAAGCTACGAGAATTCAGCACCACCAAACCAGCTCTACAACAAATGCTAAAGGATCTTCTCTAAGTGGGAAACACAAGAGAAGAAAAGGACCTACAAAAACAAACCCATAACAATTAAGAAAATGGTCATAGGGACATACATATCGATAATTACCTTAAACGTGAATGGATTAAATGTTCCAACCAAAAGACAGGCTTGCTAAATGGATACAAAAACAAGACCCATATGTATGCTGTCTACAAGAGACCCGTTTCAGACCCAGGGACACATACAGACTGAAAGAGAGGGGATGGAAAAAGATATTCCATGCAAATGGAAATCAAAAGAAAGCTGGAGTAGCTATACTCATATCAGATAAAATAGACTTTAAAATAAAGAATGTTGCAAGAGACAAGGAAGGACACTACATAATGATCAAGGGATCAATCCAAGAAGAAGATATAACAATTATAAATATATATGCACCCAACATAGGAGCACCTCAACATATAAGACAACTGCTGACAGCTATAAAAGAGGAAATCGACAATAACACAATAATAGTGGGGGACTTTAACACCTCACTTATACCAATGGACAGATCATCCAAAATGAAAATAAATAAGGAAAGAGAATCTTTAAATGACACAACAGACCAGATAGATTTAATTGATATTTATAGGACATTCCATCCAAAAACAGCAGATTACACTTTCTTCTCAAGTGCGCAAGGAACATTCTTCCGGATAGATCACATGTTGGGTCACAAATCAAGCCTCAGTAAATTTAACAAAATTGAAATCATACCAAGCATCTTTTCTGACCACAACGCTATGAGATTAGAAATGAATTACAGGGAAAAAAACCGTAAAAAACACAAACACATGGAGACTAAACAATACGTTACTAAATAACCAAGAGATCACTGAAGAAATCAAAGAGGAAATCAAAAAAGACATAGAGACAAATAACAAGGAAAACACGATGATCCAGAAACAGGAAAAATCTCAAGTAAACAATCTAAACTTACACCTAAAGGAACTAGAGAAAGAAGAACAAACAAAACCCAAAGTTAGCAGAAGGAAAGAAATCAGAAAGATCAGAGTAGAAATAAATGAAATAGAAACAAAGAAAATAATAGCAAAGATCAATAAAACTAAAGGCTGGTTTTTGAGAAGATAAACAAAATTGATAAACCATTACCACACTCATCAAGAAAAAGAGGGAGAGGATCAAATCAATAAAATTAGAAATGAAAAAGGCCAAGTTACAACAGACACCGAAGAAATACAAAGCATTGTAAGAGACTACTACAAGCAACTTTATGCCAATAAAATGGATAACCTGGAAGAAATGGACAAATTCTTAGAAAGGTATAACCTTCCAGGACTGAACCAGGAAGAAATAGAAAATATGAACAGACCAATCACAAGTAATGAAATTGAAACTGTGATTAAAAATCTTCCAACAAACAAACGTCCAGGACCAGATGGCTTCACAGGTGAATTCTATCAAACATTTAGAGAAGAGCTAACACCCATCCTTCTCAAACTCTTCCAAAAAATTGCAGAGGGAGGAACACTCCCAAATGCATTCCATGAGGCCACCATCACCCGGATACCAAAACCAGACAAAGATACGACAAAAAAAGAAAATTATAGACCAATATCACTGATAAATATACATGCAAAAATCCTCAACAAAATACTAGCAAACAGAATCCAACAACACATTAAAAGGATCATATACCACGATCAAATGGGAAATATCCCAGGGATGTGAGGATTCTTCAATATTTGCAAATCTATCAATGTGATATACCATATTAACAAATTGAAGCATAAAAACCCTGTGATCATCTCAATAGATGAAGAAAAAGCTTTTGACAAAATTCAACACCCATTTATAATAAAAACTCCTCAGAAAGTGGTCATAGAGGGAACCTACCTCAACATAATAAAGGCCATATACGACACAGTCAGAGCAAACATCATTCTTAATGGTGAAAAACTGAAAGCACTTGCTCTAAGATCAGGAACAAGACAAGGATGTCCACTCTCACCACTATGATTCAACATAGTTTTGGAAGTCCTAGCCATGGCAATCAGAGAAGAAAAAGAAATAAAAGGAATACACATTGGAAAAGAAGAAGTAAAACTGTCACTGTTTGCAGATGACATGATACTATACATAGAGAATCCTAAAAATGCCACCAGAAAACTACTAGAGCTAATCAATGAATTTGGAAAAGTTGCAGGATACAAAATTAATGCACAGAAATCTCTTGCATTCCTATACCCTAATGATGAAAAATCTGAAAGAGAAATTAAGGAAACACTCCCATTTACCATTGCAACAAAAAGAATAAAATATCTAGGAATAAACCTACCTAAGGAGACAAAAGACCTGTATGCAGAAAACTATAAGACACAGATGAAAGAAATTAGAGATGATACCAACAAATGGAGAGATATACCATGTTATTGGATTGGAAGAATCAATATTGTGAAAATGACTATACTACCCAAAGCAATCTACAGATTCAATGCAATCTGTATCAAATTACCATTGGCATTTTTCACAGAACTAGAACAAAAAATTTCACAATTTGTATGGAAACACAAAAGACCCCGAATAGCCAAAGCAATCTTGAGAACGAAAAATGGAGCTGGAGGAATCAGGCTCCCTGACTTCAGACTATACTACATAGGTACAGTAATCAAGACAGTATGGCACTGGCACAAAAACAGAAATATAGATCAATGGAACACAATAGAAAGCCCAGAGATAAACCCACGCACATATGGTCACCTTATCTTTGATAAAGGAGGCAAGAATGTACAGTGGAGAAAAGACAGCTTCTTCAATAAGTGGTTCTGGGAAAACTGGACAGCTACATGTAAAAGAATGAAATTAGAACACTCCCTAACACCACACACAATAATAATCTCAAAATGGATTAAAAACCTAAATGTAAGGCCAGACACTATCAAACTCTTAGAGGAAAACATAGGCAGAACACTCTATGACATAAATCACAGCATGATCCTTTTTGACCCACTTCCTAGAGATATGGAAATAAAAAAAAAATAAACAAATGGGACCTAATGAAACTTAAAAGCTTTTGCACAGCAAAGGAAACCATAACAAGACCAAAAGACAACCCTCAGAATGGGAGAAAATATTTGCAAATGAAGCAACGGACAAAGGATTAATCTCCAAAATTTACAAGCAGCTCATGCAGCTCAGTAACCAAAAAACAAACAACCCAATCCAAAAATGGGCAGAAGACCTAAATAGACATTTCTCCAAAGAAGATATACAGATTGCCAACAAACACATGAAAGAATATTCAACATCATTAATCATTAGAGAAATGCAAATCTAAACTACAATGAGATATCATCTCACACTGGTCAGAATGGCCATCATCAAAGAATCTAGAAACAATAAATGCTGGAGAGGGTGTGGAGAAAAGGGAACACTCTTGAACTGTTGGTGGGAATGTAAATTGATACAGCCACTATGGAGAACAGTATGGTGGTTCCTAAAAAAACTAAAAATAGAACTACCATACGACCCAGCAATCCCACTACTGGGCATATACCCTGAGAAAACCATAATTCAAAAAGAGTCATGTACCACAATGTTCACTGCAGCTGTATTTACAATAGCCAGGACATGGACGCAACCTAAGTATCCATCAACAGATGAATGGATAAAGAAGATGTTGCATATATATACAGTGGAATATACTCAGCCATAAAAAGAAACGAAATTGAGTTATTTGTAGCGAGGTTGATGGACCTAGAGTCTGTCATACAGAGTGAAGTAAGTCAGAAAGAGAAAATCAAATACCGTATGATAACACATATATATGGAATCTAAGAAAAAAAAAAGGTCATGAAGAACCTACGGGTAAGACAGGAATAAAGACACAGACCTACTAGAGCATGGACTTGTGGATATGGGGAGGGGGATGGGTAAGCTGTGACAAAGTGAGAGAGTGGCATGGACATATATACACTACCAAACATAAAACAGATAGCTAGTGGGAAGTAGCTGCATAGCACAGGGAGATCAGCTCGGTGGTTTATGACCACCTAGAGAGATGGGATAGGGAGGATGGGAGGGAGGGAGACACAAGAGGGAAGAGGTATGGGAACATATGTATATGTATAACTGATTCACTTTGTTATACAGCAGAAACTAACACACCATTGTAAAGCAATTATACTCCAATAAAGATGTTAAAAAAAAAAAAAAGTAGTGCTGGGAAAACTGTACAACTGCATATAAAAGAATGAAATTAAAACACTCCCTAACACCATACAGAAAAATAAACTGAAAATGGATTTGAGACCTAAATGTAAGACTGGACACTATAAAACTCTTAGAGGAAAACATAGGAAGAACACTCTTTGACATAAATCACAGCAAGATCTTTTTTGATCCACCTTCTAGAGTAATGGAAATAAAAACAAAAATAAACAAATGGGACATAATGAAACTTCAAAGCTTTTGCACAGCAAAGGAAACCATAAACAAGACGAAAAGACAACCCTCACAATGGGCGAAAATATTTGCAAATGAATCAATGGACAAAGGATTAATCTGCAAAATATATAAACACCTCATGCAGCTCAATATTAAAGAAACAAACAACCCAATCCAAAAATGGACAGAAGACCTAAATAGACATTTCTCCAAAGAAGACATACAGATGGCCAAGAAGCACATGAAAAGCTGCTCAACGTCACTAATTATTAGAGAAATGCAACTCAAAACTACAATGATGTATCACCTCACACCAGTTAGAACGGGCATCATCAGAAAATCTACAAACAACAAATGCTGGACAGGGTGCAGAGAAAAGGGAACCCTCTTGCACTGTTGGTGGGAATGTAAATTGATACAGCCACTATGGAGAACAGTATGGAGGTTCCTTAAAATCTAAAAATCGAATTACCATATGATCCAGCACCCACTTCTGGGAATATACCCAGAGAAAACCATAATTCAAAAAGACACATGCCCCGCAATGTTCATTGCAGCACTATTTACAATAGCTAGGTCATGGAAGCAACCTAAATGCCCATCGACAGATGAATGCATAAAGAAGATGTGGTACATATATACAGTGGAATATTACTCAGCCATAAAAGGGAACGAAATTGAGTCATTTGTTGAGACGTGGACAGATCTAGAGACTGTCATACAGAGTGAAGTAAGTCGGAAAGAGAAAAACAACTATCGTGTATTAACGCATGTATGTGGAACCTAGAAGAATGGTACAGGTGAGCTGGTTTGCAGGGCAGAACTTAAGACACAGATGTAGAGACTAGACATATGGACACCAAAGGGGTAAAATCGCGGTGGGGTGGGGATGGTGGTGTGCTGAATTGGGCGATTGGGATTGACATGTATACACTGATGTGTATAAAATTGATGAGTACTAAGAACCTGCAATATAAACAAACAAACAAATGAAACAATTAATACTAAACTTCCTTTGGGTTATTTGTATGGAAATATGTTAATATAAATGTTTCAGACATTACATGAAATTTCTAAAAATCTTATATGTTCTGGTATTATGTTATAAATCATAATTCTACTTATTACTTTAAAATGTATATCTCAGAAATAACTAAATTTCCCTTGTCAATTGCATTATTATGAACTTTCATCAAACCTTTAGCCGTGGTCATTTTTAAGTCTTTTGTCATTTACAGACAGTTCCGGGTGTACTCTGATGCTTTTGAAAATATGTTCCTATAAAAGGGTTTCATCTTCAAGGAATTCATGGAAAAGACTCTGACAAGTACAGGTTTCTGGTAACTGACTATACTGCTGAACTGAATGAATAAGCCTTTTCAGAACTCTAATGGAAAACTGATGAATTCATAAAAGTGCTAGTAAAAGATCAAGATGAAAAAAAATTAATTACATGGGACTGAGTGAACTGATGAGGATGATTATAATTTTTTGTGACTTTCTGTTTGTATAAAAACAAAAATCCCACAAGGACTCAGAGGCAAAAAATATACAAATCAATTTTCACTGCAAAGTAAAGGAGCTGTTATAGTGGAGGATTACTGGACTGAATGTCAATATTATGACATAGTATAAGTGTGTTTCGTGTTTAATTGCAATCATTGTTGCCTTTGTTGTGGTCATCCATTTACAATGCTTGGTGTCAGTCTATTTATCTCTTGTAAAAATAAAATACAGTGTGTGAAAAAAAAAAAGAAAGAAATTCTCTACAGTTTCTTCCAAAAAATATAAGCAGAAAGGAATATTTCCTAACTCATTCTATGATGCCAGCATTATTCTAATACCAAAACTGATAAAGGCATTATAAGTATAAAAAATTATATACCAATATCTCTTAAACATAGATGCCAAAATCTCAACAAAATATTGTTAAATTGCATCTAATAATGTATTATAATAATTACACATTATGATCAAGTGTGATTTATTCCAGGTATATAAGACTGGTTCAAAATCCAACACTTCAACAGGCTGAAGAAGAAAAAATGGTACTGATGTTATGTGATGCAGGAAAATAGTTTGACGAAGTCCAACACCCATTCATGATAAAAACTCTCAACAAAGTAGCAATAGAGGGGAATTTCCTCAATTTCTAAGTAACATCTATAGAAACATTCAGCTAATATTATGCTTAATGGTGATAAACCGAATGCTTTCTCCCTAAGACCAGGGACAAGGTAAGAATGTACTCTTTTATGACTTGTGACGAACACTGTAGGTGGAAGTCCTAGCTATTTCACTAAGAAAAGAAAAGGAAATAAACAATATACAAATTGCAAATGAACAAATTCAACTGTTTTTGTTTGCAGATGGCATGATTGTCTATGTTGAAAATCCCAGAGAATCAAGGAATAATTCCTGAAATTAATCAAAGTTTATAGCAAGGCTACAGGACACACAATTACTTTCAAAAAGTCTATTGCTTTTTATCAGCAAACACTAATTGGAACTTGAAATTAAAACACACAATATCATTTACATTAGTATCCAAAATGAAATATTTAGGTATAAATTTAACACACTTATGTTTAGGATCAGTATGTAGGAAACCATAAAACTCTGGTGAAGAAATCAAAGAAGAGCTAAATAAATGGAGAGATATTCCATATTCATTGATTGTAACACTCAATGTTGTCAAGATTTCAATTATTCCCACCTTGATCTATGGCTTCAATTCAATCACAATGAACATCCCATCAAGCTCTTTTGTAGATGTCAACAAACTGTTACTAAAATTTGTATGGAAAGGAAAAAAAACAAACTAAACTAACAAACAAAATACCTGGAAGAAGAATAACAATGTTGAAGGACAGATATTACTCAATTTCAAGATTTACTATAAACCTAAAGCAATCATAGAGTGTGGTATTAGTGAAAGAATAAACACAAAGACTAATGGAAGAGAATAGATAGTCTAGAGATAGATCCATACACATCCTCAAATGAAAAACCCCCTCCTCCAACAGAATAAAAAGTGATGATTGAGAGAAACTGAATTAATACAGAAAACTGAGCTGATATGTCCTTCTCATCCATGAAATTATAAAAATTTATGCAATTATAGAAAACATGCGAGACAACCAATGAAAATCATAGCTGCCAAAAGCGTAAAAAAATTAAGGCGATTCTGAAAGTAAGACAGCATAAGAAATGAGATCTACAGAAAAACAACTAAAGAAATTATGCAAGAGACTACTCTGGAAGTGATTTTAAAAACAAAACAAATGAACAAACGAACAAAAAGCACTAAGAATTACCAAGCAATAAAGAAAATACAAATCGTGAAACTGAAATATCAAACTCGATAAATAGAAAAATAAATTTCTAAAAAAAGAGACTTGATAGAATATATTGAAATGGAACATAGAATAAAAATATAATACTCTTATAACTAGTTCAAAGACAGTGACTATGTACAATAAGATAAGACATCTTGGGATTTACATTTCTAATTTTCGTAAGTAACACTAAAGGATATTAGATGTTTAAAACAAACAAACATAAATATAGGACACTAAATCCAAGTCCAAGTTAAGGGTGGTGGTAAATATTCAAAAGATAGGTGAAAAATCATGCTCAAATACTAGATGGGCTACAACTTGACTTTAAATTTGCCTAATAACCAAAGAAAAGAGAACATATGATTAGCTTGTGAATTATAGAATTCACAAGTTGAACAACATTTAAGAGATTTAGAAGTAGGTCTCATAAGGGAAGCTGCAAGAAAATTTCCCAATGAGTTTTTACAAAGTGGATGTGCTCATCACTATTTCTTAAATTAATGTAACAAATTTATTAACAGAAAGGTTTGTTATTATGTTCCTCAGTGGCAGGAATTATAATTTTTTAAAGCACTTTACTTTTTCTTCTTTAATTTTCAGGGAGATTAATGAATTTTAAGTTCAAGGGTTGGGTTAGAAGGAGATCCCAGTGGTTTTTACAGAAACACAGAATAAAATATTGCTTAATGCAGCATTTCAGAGGTAAGCAAAACATGGTTCCTCAATACCTGGAGTTCAATTAGGAGACAAACAAAGGTTCTGTCTTTATCAAAGAGGATTATTTGTATTATTTTGTCTTCATCAGAAGAAGAGAGATGCGGGAAGGGGTTATGGGTTTGATTGAAAACACTCACTATTTTGAAATAAAGAGTAGTCATAAAATATAACTACTGATTGGGACTTCCCTGGGGGTCCAGCGGTTAAGACTTTGCCTTCCAATGCAGGGGGTGTAGGTTTGATCCCTGGTCAGGGAGCTAAGATCCCACATGCCTCGTGGCCAAAAAACCAAAACATAGAACAGAAGCAATATTGTAACAAATTCAATAAAGCCTTTAAAAATGGTCCACATCAAAAAAAATTAAATATATATATATAACCACTGATTATTATGTCTATTTTGAAATATGTCTGTGCATATTTGACTACTGAATTCAACATAATGGTATTTCTGGTATGGCAATGTGGTGTAATTACATATCCTTCAAAGTACTATGAAGATAGAAGAACTTTGTTTAATTTTATTATGTGTTCCCTTTGCATTATATTTCTAGCAAATCAAGATTTCATGAATTATTTAGTAAGAGTTGGCAAAATGATCCAGCAGTCTCTCCACATAAAGTAATTCTGGTTCCAATAAATGTATTTTTGACAAATGAATTCTGCTCACATGATTTATCAACTTAATGTGAAATGGGACTAAAACAGCAGAGTAGTAGGCTTCTTTTGCACTTGGTCCTGTCTTTGTAGACAAAGAGAAAGGTAGAAAATAAAACATACCTAAGAAGAGGTTGAAAAAGTATTATGTTTGTGTTCAGTTGGCAGCATATGGATCAGACAACAGAAGCAATAAAGACACACAAAGTTTACCTTTATCTTCAATCATGGAAGTTCTTTATGTCTACTGAAGAAAGAAAAAAGCACCACTAGGGTTAACAAAGTGACATCTCATGTCATAAACTTAGTTCCAAGTGGCTCTGGTCAGTTTAGATTTAGAGGCCACAACGGCAGCATGGTTTAACTAGGAGCAGTTTGGGTGAAAAATGCTACAGCTGAAAAATGTATGGAGTCAGTCACTTTCTTGACCAACATTCTCAGATTTACAGTGATCAAATTGTGGAGGTTTATATGCTTTGAGATCCTTCATCAGCTGACAGTTCTCTATAGAATCTGAAATTGTATGGTTGACTGAAAGCATCTGTTCAATTGTTCATTGATATATAATGTGACAAAAATTTCAGTCCAGCCCAGGAAGTAACCTAAAAGGGTCTGTCACTGTAGCAACCCAAAATCCATATGGAGGCAAACACTACATGATAACGCAATAAATTAAAAGAGCAGGCTATATATTCTCATTCACTCAGTCAATTAAGGATACACTGAACACATTATTAATGACAGGTATTCTACCAGGCACAGGATGGGAATATTTTCTGCCCCTGTGGAATATACAATACATGGAAAAATAGCCTAGGGTAACGGTTGCAGAAATCAATGAAAATTGAGCTCACAAAAAAGGTAAAACAAAAAAATGTACCTCCTGATGAAGGCACATGAGACCACCTAGGCCACAGTTTTCCCAAAATATCAAAAACAAAGAGAGAGAAATATGTTAAGTGTCATCATAAGGGTACAATAAAAAAAAAATCCACAGAGCAGAGAAATTAACAGGGCAAATAACTCATGATTTTTCAAAAAATAAACGGCAAAACAAATAACAAAATAAAAGAATCATGTATAAAAACATATTTAAGGGCTTCCCTGGTGACGCAGTGGTTGAGGGTCCGCCTGCCGATGCAGGGGACATGGGTTCGTGCCCCGGTCCGGGAAGATCCCACATGCCGCGGAGCGGCTGGGCCCGTGAGCCATGGCTGCTGAGCCTGCGCGTCTGGAGCCTGTGCTCCGCAACAGGAGAAGCCAAAACCCCGTAGAGCCCAGAATACCACAAAAAAAAAAAAAAAAAAACCAATCCGTTGTAATGTGTTCTTGTTCTCCGGTTCATGATTTGAATTCTGATTCAAATAAACAAACTGGTATAAGTGAGAGAGAGAGGCCAGAGACATAGAAATAATGACTAGGTATTTCATAATGCTATGAAAATACTGTCGATTTTTATATGTGATCAATGGCATAAGGTAAGGATCTTTTAAAGATACATATTGCAATGTTTGCAGAATTTACTTCAAAATAATCAAAGTGAGGTGAGGGAGGGGGGATATAGGTATAGATGAAACAAAATTGGCCATGAGTTGGCAATTTTTGAATCTGGATGATGAGTATATGGGGTTATATTATACTACAGTATTTTCTCTTTTGTTTATATTGGGAATTTCCTTTTTTTAAAAAAGAAACCCTTTCTTGATAGTGCAATAGAGGAGTAAAGGGGAGTGTAATATGTATGAGAGAGAAATATTAACCTTAGAATGGAGACTCATGAAAGGCTCTTCTAAGAAGGTGACATTTACATTTAAAACTAAAAAATAAGTAGGAGTTATCCACATGCCATATAGGGTAGAGAAAAGTGTTTAAGTCAGGGTACAACATATATGAAAATCTTTGAAGTGGAGAGAAGTTAAGTGGATTATCAACAAAAAAAATCCCAAAACACTCAAACTGAAACTGAAAAAAGCATGGTTCTAATTCAGGTTCATTTGCTAGTATTCTGTAAATACACTAAAGTAAGTAATAGGAAGTGCTCTCAGGAAGTGTACTCATGGAAGGGGGCAGCAGATGTGGGCATAAAATATCAGTAATCCTGCTCTCCTGGGAGCATTTAAGAAGACACTTTCTGAGGCTTACAGATTTCAAAATACTGTGACCAAGATGGTGAGTGGTCTGGAAACTGCTGAAAGAAGAGTATTGGAGGAAGAGGGCTCTTCAGGGACAAGAGAGGGATGACAGGACATTAACAAGACAGTAATTAAATATACATAGGGTGCCATAGGGATGAAGAAGCTGGCTTGTTTGCTATTGCTAAAAGCAAAAGGGCAGAGGGTATATACTGGTACATATGGTCAGCTTAAGTGGACAGCTGGTGTTATCCTCAAATGGACAGAGATGTAAGAAACTCCCAGAGAGAATTTCAGCCAAGGTTACAGGGCCATTCACTTGTGATATCATAAGTGATATCAATACATTTAATTGGACCAAATCACCTTGGAATCCTTTTTCCAACACTAAAGCACTGTTTTGAAACCAAGATGTGCTTTAGCACATGTACAAAATCTCTCTTCTATTACTCCTAAAGACTTCTCCTCTTCTGTTCATCTCTTCTTTATCTTAGAAATATCTAAAATCCAGGAAACTCTTTAATTGGTACTATTTGAGATTTCTCAAGCCCCAGTGCAGTTTTTTTTTTTCAAAGTATGTTCTTAGATCCCCTACAGAAAAATCACAGAAATAGCTTATTAAAAATATACATTTCTATGCCCCATTGTAGACATACTGAATCAAGGTCCTTGGGGAAGGTGCCCAGGACTACGCATTATAACAAGCCCTCCAGATGATTCTTATACCCATCTAAGTTTAAAACCATTGTCCAGCCTTCTTCTCTCCAGCATTGTCTGTACTTGTTAATTTTATAGGTAAGCAGTGCTCAATTCTCTCAACTTAGAGTGAGGAACTGAGATTCAGAAAGATAAAGTCCTGGTTTCTAAATATATTTGGCCAGTTTTAGCCCCCTTCCCTCCTTCTGCCAAATGCGTAGCTTTGTGCAGATGCAAGGAACAAGGGGGTATTGAACCTAGTGTTCTATCATGATGAATCCCAAAGTTTGAATATAAAAAAGAATATATATACACTACCAAATGTAAAATAGATAGCTAGTGGGAAGCAGCCGCATAGCACAGGGAGATCAGCTCGGTGCTTTGTGACCACCTAGAGGGGTGGGATAGGGAGGGTGGGAGGGAGACGTTAAGATGGAGGGGATATGGGGATCTATGTATATGTATAGCTGATTCACTTTGTTACACAGCAGAAACTAACACACCATTGTAAAGCAATTATACTCCAATAAAGATGTTAAAAAAATTTTTTTTTCCATTGCCTTTTCTCTGGGAGAGATCTTAAAGCTCCTACTGCCAAGAGCAAGGAAGCTCAGCAAGACATATCCTGTTGGGTGGTGGTTCCCAATCTTGGCTGCACATAGACAGAATCATTGAAACTTCAAAACAAATACCTAAGCTGGGCCTCACAACAGGACAGTTAAATTAAATGCTCTAGGGCTGAGGGCACCGCACTTCCTTTCTTGGAAGGACCAATTTGGCATCACAACTTTTGTAACTCCACAGCACTTTGTATAGAACATTATTATTTTTGTACTGATCACATTTTTGTAATTATTTATGTTTTAGTGTCTTTGCCCCAGCTCCCCATGGATACCTAGAGTAAGAACTGCAACTTCAGTGCAGACAGTAGGCCCCCAGGACATATGCATATTTAAATGTAAGTGAAACATTGTAGAAAAGCCTAGAAATTGCACATGCTCTAAAATAATTTGTGGAATATCAAAGTTTACTTCATGCTTCCTGGGAGGAAATTTTTGAGCATATTTTGAAAGTCTTTCTCCATTTCTGAAGTTAAAGAATCACTCTAGCATATTTTAGCTACAACTCAGAAGTAGCCTTTTAACTAAACATTAATAAAGTTTCTAAGTCATAAACACACTAAGATTTATCACTTGTCCTAAGGTTGACACTGCCATTATTCTAATTACTCCTTCACTTTCACACATTATTCACGGTGTCCCCAGAGAAGGGAAATGGGCAGAGAGTTCTGCTTTAAGAAAGAATAAATTCATTCTGAGGTTACATCTTGTATACTCAAAATACCTCCCACATTTGTAAATGGATCATGCTGATCTGCTTTTTGGGGTCACTGAACAGGCACAAAGGGTGTAATCAAATATACACACACATGTGCATCGGTACACACACGCTAAAGTGCCTGACACTGGCAAAACAGGAACTGAAAGTCAAAATCTGTGGGTCTTACTTTTAAAAATCTTTTAAAACCATTTAGATGCCAATGTCTCTTAGACACAACCTTGACACCCGGCAATGCACATGCAAGTCTAAAGCCACAGAAGAAAATATCAGACTTTCATCTTCAAAATAAAGTAGAAACTCTTAAGTGCAGAACCTGGTGTCTTCTCTACATCTTACTGGAGGCTCAGCAGAGCGAGGGAACTTGGATGAATGGACTTTTGCTCATACTAGACTGAAGGCTCCTTGGGAGCAAGAATCCCATCAGTTTTGTGGGCTATTGCATGCCTAGAACTTAACACAGTGCCTGCTGCATAAATGTTGTTCAGTGTTTACTAATGACTGGATGAAAGTCATGCTCACAAAATATTGCACTGATAATGGATAAATCAGAAGTCTGTAAAATAAGAATATGGAAAAGGTCTTTCTAGGTCCTAAAACTGAATGTTTCTTAGAGGTTGTTGAAAGTTGCTTTAGAGTTTACTTCACAAATAAAATATAACCCAAAAGCTTACAATAAAGAATGACCACGAACTCCAGACAAAAATATGTAGGTTGTTCTTTCACATCCTATAATGAATGTAGAAGGAAAGATGCTTCTTTAAAAAATCTTAAAAGCCCTACAGCAGAACTGGAGAAAAAACTGTTAGAAAATAATTTTTGATGGATAAGAGTTACCAATTTTCTAGAAATCAGAAAGGAGATACAGAATTAGTTCCATAATATCTGCTGTTCAACTATTTCAGCCTAATATTCCTAACAGAAAAATACATATCAGGCACAAGAGGTGATTCTTCCTACATTTTATATCTCTAAGACATTGACCTTGGCAACAATTCTCACATGTAGTACAGGAGAACAGATTACAGTTTGCAAGGATGGGTGCCTAGACCTCAAAAGAGAAAGGACATTTCTGCAGCTGAAAATTGTGTGAAATGGGGGGGAAATCCATCTCTAATTGCAACTTTTTTTTTTTTTTTTTTGCGGTACGCAGGCCTCTCACTGTTGTGGCCTCTTCCGTTGCGCAGCACAGGCTCCGGACGCGCAGGCTCAGCGGCCATGGCTCACGGGCCCAGCCGCTCCGCGGCATGTGGGATCTTCCCGGACCGGGGCACGAACCCGTGTCCCCTGCATCGGCAGGCAAACTCTCAACCACTGCGCCACCAGGGAAGCCCAAATTGCAACTTTTAACATGACTTACATGACCTAAAACATAGTTATAAAAGCCAGATGGCACTTTCATGTCTTTGATTTGGGGTAATTGTTTTTATAGCTGAAAGATTTCTAGTGTCTCTCACATTACTTTTGGCCATAAACAGAAGACTTGATTTTCAGCTTCCTCCCTGCTAAAGAAAAAAGAAAAGAAGAGGTATTCTCCCAAAAATCATTTTCACAGGGAAAAATGATTGCCCCAACTTAATTAGGCAAGAGGATGGTTAATTAACACAGCTTGAGGAAGTAACCCCATATCTGACATACCCATGGGTCAGAGTCATTTAGACCCACTAGTTCCAACCACAATTATCTCCCAGTTGTTGGTTGGGTGCATGTAGCTACAGCTACATGACTAGTCTCTGCGCTTCCATTCATGTTAATGAAATCCATTCTCCACACAACAGCCAAAGTGATCTTTTACAAAAAATCCCTTCCAATGACTTCCCCTGACATTTAGAATGAAACCAATATTTTATCCCATATTCCACGTGGTCCTCATGATCTAGTTAGGATTGCTTTGGTCATTAAAACTTAGGAAATTGTTGAGAGAGAAAGAATGTAAGCTCTGGATAAACGTAGTTTAACAGGTTTGACCTGGAGATGTGACCTGCAGGATTCCCAACATCCACTATACCAACAGTTTCTTTCAGCCCATTTTTTCCCTCTCTCCCTGTATTTAGACTATTCAGTCCTAAAAATCTCTAATAAACCTTATTTTCCCCTCCTAACTAGAACTGTCCCAAGTATCTGCAGCAGAAACACAGATTCTGCTACTGAAACTTACTCAGATCTGAGGAATCTAAAAGAAGTATCATTTTCACTTAGATTATTTTTGCTTTGGATACTTTTGCTTTTTTATCTCAATATTAAAAATTAACAGCTTGGGCCAACATTATGAAACCAGTCTGACTCTTAGAGGCATATCAACAGCAAGAAAATGACAACTATCTATGGATATAAACAATCAGCCTGGAGTGGAAGGAAGAGTCCAGAAATGGACACCTCAGAGCTAATCCCTACCTGCTTGCCCATCACCTGGCACCCAAGAGGCTCCTCTCATAACCTCTCTCTCTGTCTCCTTTTCAGTTTTACCTTGGATTCATCATATTATTAGCCTTGTTAAGAAACAAACTTTGGGATTTTTGATAATTATTGATTCTTTCATTTGTCAATTTCTGCTTCTATTATTATTATTTCCTTCCTTCTACTCTTTTGGGAGCATTTATTTCATGTCACTTTCTAAAATTTTTAGAATGAATGCTTAATTTATTCTCAGGCTTATTTACTTTCTAATGTAGGTGTTTAAGACTATAAACTTCCTCTATTCACAGCATTACCTGCATTCCTTAATTCCTGAATGTGTTTTGGGTTGTAATGATAATATTCATTGTCTTCAATTAAAAGTAACTTTTAATTTGATTGTGATATCTTGTTTGACCTAAGAGTTATTTAGACACATATTGCTTAATTTCTAAATTTTTGGCAATTACATGTTATTGCCTTCTAGCTTAATTCTAAAATAGTCCTAGAACTTATTACTCTTTTGTATCTCAACTATCTGACATTTGTTAAGAATTGAACAATAGCTTAACGCAGTCCATTTTGTTAAAAATACTATGTGCATTTGAAAACAGTATGTGTTTTTAAAATCTTGGGTTCAGTATCATCAAGTTTGTCCGGGTATATCAAGTAGACTCATTCATTTTTCACATTTTCCATATTTCACTAAATTTACTGGACTGTTCTATCACTTAAAGAGAAAGCTATGTTAAAGTTTTCTAACGGAATCATCGAGATATCTATTTTGCTATTCATTTCTGTATACTTTTGCTTTGTAAATTTTTATACAGTATCATTAGATACATTTGTATTTAGAATTATTATATTTTCCTGGTGAATGAACTCTTTGATCATTATGAAATTACAACTGTTTATCTTTAATAATAATTCTTATCTTAAAATCTGAATTCTCTGATACAAATTTGCTATAGCTTTTTTTTGCTTAGTGTTTGTATGATATTATTATTTTAAATTCCTTTTCTGTCAACTTTACACTTAAGATGAATCTACTGTAAGCAACATATAAGTGAGGTTTTTCCCTGAATCTGGTTGATGATTGCAGTAGGTTGAACAGTGGTCCCCCAAAACATACTGAGTCATCCCCTTTGCCCTACTCCTTTATGCTGCCTAGTACATAGGCAAGATTTCCACAGTTGAAGAAATCATTTTGAAACATAAGGCACCTTAAAGATAGATGATATGTGATATGAATTGAAGAAAAGAAAATCATAAGAAGACTGGATTTCCAATGAATGTGAGTCTATGTTTCTGGCTCTTCTCTTCCATATTCTTAAGGTTACTATTATTTCCATACACTGCTATGAACAGTTGAGTGAAAGTTATATCTGAATACAATTTCAAAGAACTATTAATACTTAACTAAACATTTTATTCTTATTCTGATATAAAGAGACTTTTGTACATCAGCCAACAACTGATAATACTGAAACTCAGGACATGTTTTTCCACCAAAACATCTGACCAAGTATAAATGAACTTCCAGGCATCAACACATTAGTTGATTGGAAGAATGCTTTTGCAAAATCAGTTTGAATATTATTATATTTCATCTACTGTATTACTTGCCACTTCTACTAATATTTCTATCCGTGCCTTTGCTCTCTTCCTTTCTTCCTTTTTCTGTCATATTAGGTTTGCTTAGCATTCTATAAATATTCCTTCTACTAATGATATGAGTTGTGTGACAGCTAACAGCTTACATTATTTACAGTCTTTGTTTTTTAGAGTGAAATAGGAAACCATCAAATGCAATGATTTACTCAGCTGCAGTACACAAGATACTCCAGTCCTACTGAAGAAGAATAACTGTTATGGTAATTTAATGATATATGCAATGCCTGTTATTAGCTATTTATTAATATATGAATACTTGAGATCTGCTGCTACTAGTGCAAGTGAGAACAACTTATTTTTCAATCAAACCTAATTGCCAATGCTGGTACATGGAAAGAAATTTAACTCTTCTCATCAGATTTATTGGATTGCACCAATCTTGCCAGATTTCATAGTGACATATAATTTATATTAATGTCAGGATGTTATATTTAGAGTTGAGATAAATCCTAACCTCTAACATGCCAATCTACAGGAGCAAGAAAATAGCAGGAAAGGATAGATGTTGAAAACAGTAATTTACATATTATTTTGGAATCCCACTTTGCAGGAATCAGTAACCTGAGGAGTGCTGCTTCTTGGCAGTTTATCCCCTGTTGTCTTGGAGGAACAGCGACCACAAATAAGGTGTAAAACTTACAACTTCTCTCAGTGCCTGCATTCAGTCTTTACTGCAGGATTATCAAATGAGAGAGTGAAAAAATGGAACGAGGTAGTTCAGCAGAGTGTCTAAGCCATTAGACACTTGATTACTGGGATTTAGATACTGGGATTTAGATACATATCTAATCTAGTTGAAGGAGAACAGAATCCTTTAACCACCAACATCCTTTTGTAATTAGTGAGAATTACATTCTATATTGAATGGTAAAGGATACCAAGAAGAAAAATCAGAATTAGTCAGGTTCTAGCATTATAATCTTAGATACTGGGATTCCAGAAAACTCCATCCCTTTGTTAGGGGTGTCTTCTAAAAGAGATTCACTGGGAAGATCTGTGCTACTCTGGGGGGAAAAACCCTACAGAAATGCACAAGGCTTGTTGGTGCTATTTTCTTCCACAGAATCTCAGCTATTTCAATTTAGAGCTGTGTTTTGGTTTCATCACTACTAAGTCTTCCTTGATATCTATCAGCTCTGTGAATTAAGAAAAAATATTTAACATTTATTTGGCTTCTTTTTATTTCTGTAAAATGTGGGATAATAACAGTATTTATTTCAAAGTGTTACTGTGACGATTAAATGAGTTATATGCCATTTACTTAAAACAGAGTCTGAGAGAGAGAAAATAAAATCTGAATATTAATGATCACTCCCATTACCATTATCATGCTGATTACCATCACAGTCATCACAGCAGTATTATCTATCTATCGACATTGGTCAGCATCCTCATCATTGATCCTCAGTCTTCAGTTCTGAGTTTTATACAGTTTATATACAAAAGTGGAGGACTTGTTGCATGAGAAAAGCATCCTTGACATGTTTATTCCTGACTAGGTGGTTGAGACTTATTATTTCTGCATGTACTGAGTGAATGAAACTAACCCTGCTGCTCTATTCACAAATAGCTGGACTAGGTTGAGTTGAAGGTTGAAAGAAACCATAAATACTATAAATAGATATACACACATACACACAGTGAGAGAAAGAGAGAAAGAGAGAGAGAGAGAGAAAGAGAAGCCCAGCTTCAGTAACCCCTTACTTCATTTCCCTTTTTCCTTAACAAGACTTTACTCTAATCCTGCTCTCGTTAGGATTAGAATCTTTGAACTCAGGGATCTTTGAACCCTGATGTAATAAAGACAAAACAATCATATCTCCTGGCTCCTACAAGAAGCCCTGCATTTATAGGCTTCTCAGTCCCACCTACTTAGGGTGGTAGTCAAATCTTATTTCTTGGAACAACAAAGCTGTCTCATTTTGTCAATTTGTTATCTCCTCCTTGGGACAGTTTATTTCCTGCATTAGTGAAGACAAAACACAGCCTCTGTTACAACACAAATTTTTAACCCCTGGCCTCAAAATTCAATTCAGATATCTTCAGCCAGACCTCACTGACTCAACATAGAACATACATATTTTACATATATATATATTTTATCCAGAAGCCTAAATATGCAATTCTTTGAAGGGTAGAACACTGTGAACCAAAGTATTTTGAACTTTAGAGAAAACATGTTTCAGATTAAGAGTTAGTTTATGTAAATTATTTTCTCACATACAGAGAACCATTTATCTCCATAACCATTTACTTTAAAATACAAATTTAATATGTATTAGAAACTTATTTTTAAAGGTTGCTTCTTGGAGACACCCCAGTTGGACCTGAATTGGGCTTTACACGATATGTCATTTCTATTTCTTTGCTTATTTAATCTCCTCACTTGGCAGAGGCATTCCCAGGAAGCATTTACACTTCCCCCAAATGCCTTAGAACTTGAAAGAGAGAAGGCACTAGAATTTTAAGCCAAGCTTGGATACCCACACAAGCTGACATGGTACCCAACCTTCATATATGGCAGAAGAGTGAAAGAATAATATATCAGAGAACACCGTATTCAACAGAATATGGGTTACTGGTGGTTGCATAAACAAGGCAAGGTAGGAAGTATCCATCATTTACTAATGGCCAGCTGTGCCCCATATCTCACAAGATGGATTGCAGGGACCAAGACGGGCCCACGACTCGAAATGTCACAACTTAGCTTTTTGTTCGTTCACTGTCCAGTAGAGAAGAAGAAAAAAAAAGAAAAACTAGATAGATAGATAGATAGATAGATAGATAGATAGGATTTGGGGATTATGTTGTTGCCTGTGTACAGACAGTAAAAAAGAATTGTTGTGCCAGATATCTACAAAAATATCTAGTGAAGGAGAGATAAAGAAGTGTTTTTACAACAACTATTGCGCTTTCTGCACTGTGCTTAGAACACGGAATACTCTTGTTTTCAAGTGGAGTATAGTCAGGTTGAGGAGGCAAGACTAGACTGGATGAAAACAAATGGGAGCCAGAACTGGTGCAATAGGTTGAAATTGTCAGAAAACACTGCCATCATCTTAAGATCATCTTATGTGGAATACAGTAGTTTGTAAAAAAAAGAGTGAATTCAGATATAAAGAATCTATTTACCTGACAACCAGGTTCAGTAAAGTCAATCTCAATCTGCAATCAGCAATATGCTTAGTTCTATGTTAAAAAGGTTCTCTAGAAAGAAGGATGCCTGCATTAATTGCTACATGATTGTAGTGACCATGTGCTGTGTCTGCTGCTGGATTTATCTGCATTGAGTCTGGGGCTTTCGCACCTGACAGCTCTCTAATAGGAACTGTTCCTGTTGAGTCTTCCTCCACCCCTTTGGGTGTGTCAGTCATCTCACCTGGAATAACTTAACCTTTTTTCCAACCATCCAACTTTTTCTCATCCTTCAGGGCACATTCAAGTTCTTCTTTAGTGGAGTTTCCTCCAATGGTAAGCATCTTTATTTGTCAAGTGTTTGAGAGTTAATCTTGCCTCCCCCAAAACAGATTTTTTAAATTTCCTGTTTGTGTTTTAATTACACTAATGATCACAACGGAAGCTGGAGGGTTTTTTTTTTTTTTTTCATTACGGTACAATCATGTTGTAAGTTTGGCCAACAGAATGACAGAATGGGCATGAAAGTAATAGGCACATTTCTAGACATGTTCCTAATTAAAAGATAAAACAAAATCCTATTTATGATACTTTTATCTATTCCATTCCACGGTGACATTGGAAGCCCTTGTAAAGAATATGTAGTACCAAGTTCAAAGACTGGAGCCCTCATCAGTACTTTTAGAAGTGCTGCCTAGGAGACCTCTCCAACCAGCAACATCAAAGTTAAATTTTGTGTCAATGAAAAATAAACTCTCTCACTTTGTCACAGCTTACCCTTCCCCTCCCCATATCCTCAAGTCCATTCTCTAGTAGGTCTGTGTAGTGGCATGGACATATATACACTACCAAACGTAAAATAGATAGCTAGTGGGAAGCAGCCACATAGCACAGGGAGATCAGCTCAGTGGTTTGTGACCACCTAGAGGGGTGGGATAGGGAGGGTGAGAGGGAGGGAGACGCAAGAGGGAAGAGATATGGGAACATATGTATATGTATAACTGATTCACTTTGTTATAAAGAAGAAACTAACACACTGTTGTAAAGCAATTATACTCCAATAAAGATGTTAAAAAATTAAATAAACTCACATTTTAAAATAACTGAAGTTTTTTTATTACAATAGCAAGTTAATTACCCTGAGTGATATACTGCTTTCTCTATTTATTCACTATACAAGTTAATACACGCTCAACACTTAGAACCATGCTTGGCACATAATAAATGCTTAATAATGCTAGTTGTCATTATAATTACTACTACTAGTATATTTCTACTAATGTAATCCTTTCAACTAGAATTTAATGAGTACTCACTAGGTACTAAGCATGTTCTTGAGCACTGTAGAAAAATTCAGTTAATAAGCACTGCCTTTGTTCTTGAAGAGTTCACAGTCTATTAAAAATAAAATAATAATTATAGTAATAAAATAACTAACATCTATTGAACTTTGCCTGAAGTGTGCCACTGTTGTATGATATATTTATATATTAATTCCTTTGTTGTTTAAAATAACTTTATATCAACCCATTTTACAGTTGTGGAAGCTGAGGCACAAAGAGATGAAACACAGTGCCCAATGCTGCAAAGCTGATAACTGGAAGGGCCAGCATTTACATCTAAGTTAGGAAGTCTAACTTCAGTGCCTGTGCTTTTATCTTCCATGCTGTGCTGCCAATGAGAATTATGTGAATTGATGGAGCTGTGTACAGAATGTGATGAAGACACTTCATTGAGCAGGTGACACTAGAACAAAGTTTGATAGATGAGTAGAAGTTTGCCAGGTGCACTATAGTGTTAAGGATACAATTTTTAATTAATAAATTATTTACTGTGGATTTTGATTGACTGAGTAATTGATTAATGAAGCCAATTTTAGGAAGCATTGGGCTAGACAGTCTAAAAGCTTTTAATTAGTGATGGCTCTTGATTGTAAGAAGGAGAAATCCAGCTTAAAGTATACTTAGAAAAAAGGAAGGGAACGCTTATGAAGTCACATGCAAACGCTCAAAAGATGTAATCAGGACAACGCCTCTCTGTCTGCTTTCATTCTTATGAAGACTTTTTTTCCATATTGGGTAAAAAAGTGGACACCATTACTCAGGGCTCATATGCTATGGACCCATTAGCCTCTACAAAAAGAGCACTGAGATGGATACCAAGTTACCATGCCAATTCTTCCTCCTCGGCACACAGGAGGACCCATTGTCTAGCCTCATCTCCACATTGCTGGAGCCATGTGACTAAGCTCTTGCCAGTGAGTTGTGGGAGGAAAAGGTCTAAGTCCTTTCAGGTTTGGCTCTTAGACATACTTTTTCTGTGTCGTCCAGCCTCATTTCTCTGGTGCAGTGACCTTGACAGCCACATGTTTCATATGGTGAAGTCACAAGCAAGAGTATGGCCCAAACCAAACTGGATTTTCCTTGACCTATAAATATATCTTTATTTTGTTAAGTTGCTGAAATGCCAGGGTTAATTTGTTACTGCAGCATGCCCTAACCTATCCTGATTAATACAACACCTGATTTATGCAAGTCTCAGAGATAAATCTTGGTGGACTAAATTGTCTTACATGCTAATCTCTGAAATAAGTACTATGCAAGAGTTCAGAATAATCCAAATAGTCATGCAAAGGAACAGAGATGGGAAAAAAAACTATGTCCACTGTATTCTACAGTCTTTGTCTTAAGGTAAGTAACTCATAATAAACATAGTTGCTAATTAACTAGACCATTAGTAATCACATCCACATCTACCAGTATCTGAAAAGACAATCTTTCTGAGAATAAAGCTGTGTGGTCTATTTCCATATATAATCTGTTCAACATTTTAGCTTGATAACCAAACATTTCTTTCTGCCTGAAATTTTTCTTCTTGCTCACATCTTACTTCATGTCTAGGGGTTAATGCTGCTTAATTCAGTCATCTTATTCAGATATAGAAAAGCTTTATGTGCATTTCTTATTTTTTGCTAACACTGTCATCTGACTTTGTTTTTATTAAATATTAATACATTTGTCTTCAGGAATAATTAAATTTCTTTCCTTGCAAAGCCCATGGAAGTAGAAAGTGAAATTGAAGGGATCACCGTTGGTATGGTGCTTGAGGGAGTCTCATCTAAATTAATCCTATTCGGGGGCCAATTTTTATTACAGATAATATCTGTGCATTTAGGAAATAAAAAGGGAATGCTAGAATTCTGAGTCCACAGAATAATCTAGTCCTTCTTTGTACTGCAGCTTGTATAATGCAATCATGGGAATCTTTAAAGAAATACGATTTTTCTCACTTTAAATTTCAGACTTTTTAGGAAAACTACTTCTACAATTGGGCATAATCTTAAACACCAACTCCTGCCATAGGATAAATTATTCCTGTTATCTTAAACTATATTTTTTATGCTCTAAAACTGTATTTGGATTCATACTACAAATTGGTACTATACTGAATTCTGTGAAGTATTTTAGAGTGGTCAGAGGCAGGGAAAACAAGAGGTGCACATCTAAATGCCCAGAGCAGTAATATAAGCAATAAGTTAATTTGTAATCGAGAAAAAAAAAGATAATCTCAACTGAAAAGAATGCTCTTGATAAACATGAAAGAAAAGGTATTTAAAATGACATGAAGAATGGGTTTGTGCAAGAATAAAATTTTTTAAATAGTAAGGTACTTTTATTTGAGGTATTCAAGCATGAATGGAGAAACCATGTGACAAGGTTACTTTAGAAAGAGATAGGCGTCGTATGGAGGATTGGGCTAAATTATTATTAACATCATCATACCATCATTATGATGATTCATTAGAAAGTGTATTCTCAGTATTCTTGTACCAAAGTTCTCTGTGACTTAATATTAACTAACATGGATTAAATAGTAATAATTTATCAAACATAGTAATAACTCCTTTACATAGTAATAACTCCTTTACATTGACTCCTTTACATTGACTAGTACATTTAGTGCTAATAAAAAGCCTATGATGTAGAAACTACTATTATCCTTATGGTCATATGCATGTTTGCAAGTATATATTCAGAAATTTTTCAGACCAATTAAAAAAAATGTTAGAAAATAATTACAGTAAACACTCCCACCTTCACTAACTGCTTCATTCTCTCCCCACACACAGGCTCAGGATGCCAAACCATTTGAAGATAGGGTGCATCCATAGCAATACTTCCACATGTGTATCTCAAGAACAAGAACAGTGAAGAATCCATTTCTCAGTGTCAAAGACGTTCCCCTACACAACCACAACACTACTATCATACAACATTAATTCAACTATATCCTACAATATTCCTTCCATTTTCAATCTCCATTTGTCTGAAAAGCATACTTATGATTTCCTTTTAAAGGCAGGATCTAGTAAAAATTCATGCAATTATTTTGGCTGATATGTCCTTTTAGTCTTCACAATTTAAACTAGATCCTCCACCAACCTATATTTCTCAAAATATTGAATCCTTTGTGACTCCAGGTCAGTTCTCCTAAAAATTATTCCACATACTTGATTTGCTGACAATTTCATAATTTTGAGATTCAGATAATCACACATTATATGTGTTTGGGGGAATGCTCTAAACATTCTACAAAAGCAGCTCAAAGGCCACTTCTGAAAATAAACTTTCTACTATTCCCTCATTAGCTCAAATACTGTTCTTTCTCTCCCTCTTCTATGATTATTCTTCAGTCCTGTGGAAAGATGTCTTCTTTATCTTGTACAACAGAAATATGCATAGCCACTAATTGCCATGCACTGTTGAAGGCCTGGAAATGTGTGCCTTTCTAACATACAGGAAAATACAAATGATATTTTTGGAGTAATGAAAGTATGAACGTAAGATACACTGGCCAACTTCATTACCTATTAAGTTCTGCTTCGTTACCTAGCAAGTTTTAAACTTAATAACGAGAATGAAAAGGTAGATTCCTTCACAGCAAGGTTTAGGACACCAAAATAAATGAGATGGATTAAATTTTGAGCATAAAAAACTGTAAGACACTCACAAACATATAGTGAATAGTTTTCATAAATGTGAAAAGAGATTTTCTAAAAATACATGCAATTAAATAAACCAGAAAGGAATTGAAAAACTTAAATGCAAATAAAGTTCTTTATATATCTAAACCAAATTAAAAGGCAAACAAAGCCAAGGAGAATATCTGTGAAATATTACAGAAAAAAATTAATATTATTCTCTGAAGAGCTTACATGTTAACAGGAATTATACTAAAATCCCAAAAGGTAAGTAGGAAAAGGGAATAATGTGATTTATAGAAAAAGGTATTTACAAATAAAATTTGTTTAAAATGTTTAATTTTATGAATGTTTAAAGAAATTAAAATTAACAAAACAATAAAATAGTTATCTAGCAAATGTTCAAAGATTTTTTAAAAATCCGGTGTTTGCAAGTATGCAAGCAAATGACATTTTCATTCATCCATCCTGTGAATTTAAATATTCCTATTGGTCTATAAGAAACAAATTAGGAATATAATATCAATAGTCTTATGAAAGTCTCTACCATTTGACTCATTATTTCATCTTATAGGATGTACCCAAAGAATGAGAAAATCTACCAAAGAAATAAATAGGTTTTATGCAAATCAAAACAAGTAATGGCTAAACAAATTCAAGTGAAGCTACAGGATGGCTTTACTATAAAAAAAATTTTAAAAGCATAACTTGAATGGGAACATGATAACATACTAATACAAATAAATAACATTTATATTTGATAAATACTATATTGTATATGATTTATATAAATATATATTTTATATGATAAATATATAGTATGATACTAATTATGAATTATAAAAACATATTTTTATTAAGTAAATATTCTGGGGTTAACTCTGAAAGTAGGCTCCTGAGGTGTTTTTGTTTTCCTTTTTTGCATCTTCCAAATTATTTCCAATAATCATGTATGCATTAAAGTTGAATTTTTTTAAGTGTGTAAATAAACTTAAAAAATAGGTTAAAGCAATTATACTCCAATAAAGATGTTAAAAAAAATATTTAGGTGCTGCTGTCAGATGATCTTAGTGGTTGGAGAGTGAGTTCATGTTGAGGTGACTAGTCACAAGTAGGCTACAATGATTTGGTACAGTGATTTGGGTTTTGAAAGAAGCAGTAGGTGCATCATATTTTTCTTTCCATCCTCTGTTGTTTAACTATGCTGATACTTGACTGGGTCTCAACCATATGGACGTGCGTTTGTCAGCCTCAGCTAAAGCCTCAACAGACAGCTTGGATGCTTCTTGACAATCATATCGAGGTTGGTCCAAAGTAGGCAGCCTGTCAATGACTGATTACCTCTGGGAACCCTGGGGAGCTTTACATTTTATATATACTTCTATACCCTCGGGAAATTTGGCATTATCTGTGTTCACCTCTATCTGGCACAATAAAGACTCTCTAAATACATCTCAAAATTGTCTTCATTTGCAAAATGCACAAATTTTGTTCATCTCAAAATTGAGGGGTTTTTTTTGTTAACTGTAAAGTTTTGAAAAACTCAGTTATACTCTCTATGCCTTAATTTCAAAACTGACAAAAACACAATCCGAATAGCTTAATACTTATTAAAGAAATCGAGTTTGTATTCAAAAGCTTCCCACAATTATAATTTCCTGCTTGGATGGCTTCACCTGAATTTTGTATTAAACTTTTAAAGAAGAAATAATACCAATTAAACATAAACTATTTCAGAAGATAGAGGCAGTATTTCTAACTTATTTTATGAGGCCAGAATAATCAAATAATTCTGATACCACAACCAGAACCAAGAACATTACAAAAAATAAAATTACAAACCAATATTCATTGTGAATTTAAATGAAGAATACTTAGCAAAATAGTAGCAAATCAAATTAACATTATATAAAAATGAAAAAAAAAACCAGGGAAAGTTCAAACCAGGAATGCAAAGTTGAGTTAATATTTATAATTAGATAAATATAGTTTACCATATTAATAGAATAAAGGCTACATAAAAATATAACCAGCTCAGTAGAAGTAGAAAAAGACTTGACAATGTCAACACACATTTATAATTTTATTCCATTTATTTTTTTAAACATAACAGCTTTATTGAAATATAACTCATATAACACAAAATTCACCCATTTAAAGTATCCAACTCAGTGGTTTTTAATATATTCATTGAATTGTGCACGCCATTACCACAATCAATTTTAGAACATTTTCATCACGCCTGCCCCCAGAAGAAACAGTGTACAGATTAGCAGTCACTTCCCATTTCCCTCAATCCCTCCCACCAGCCCTGGGCAACCACTAATCTACTTCCTGTCTCTACAGATTTGTCTATTTCAGACATTTCATATAAATGGAATCTCATAATATGTGGTCTTTTGTGACTGGCTTCTTTCATTTAGCATGTTTTCAAAGGTCATTCAGACTGAAGTATGTATCAGTACATCCTTCCTTCTTATTGCCAAATAATATTCTGTTGTATGGACTAGACAACACTTTATTTACTCATTCATCATTTGATGGACTGATGAATGAATAAATAAATTTGGGTTATTTCCCCTTTGGGCTGTTACAAATAATGCTGCTATGAACATTTGTCTGTAAGTTTTGTGTGGATGTAGGTTTTCATTTCTCTTGGATATATATTTAGGAGTGGAATTGCTGGTTTATATGGTAACACCTATGTTTAATCTTTTGAAGAACTGCTAGATTGTTTTCCAAAGCAACTGGATCATTTTTTGAGGATTCCAATTTCTCTACATCCTCACCAACACATATTATTTTTTGTCTTGAGGATTCCAGTTTCTCTACATTCTCAACGACACATAGTATTTTAATTTTTTAAAAATCTGCAAACTGGAATAAAAAGAAACTTCCTCCATATAATAAAGCACACATATGCAAGACCTAAAGCCACCATCATGCTTAATGGTAAAAAAAAATGATTGGGGACCCAGCAAGCATGTTCACTTTCATCGTGTCTTTGAACGCTGTACAAAAGGTTTATCTATAACAAGATAAGTAAATATAAAGCATACAGATTGCAAAAACACAAGTAAAATGTATTTTTTTCAAATACAGTTATGTATGTGTAAAACCTTATGGAAAGTACAAAAAAATCCTCAACTTAATAAGTGAATTTAGTAAAGGAACAAGAAACAAAATCATTAATCAATATAAATTTATCCTTATAGATTAGTAGACTAGTAAATAATTGGAATATTAAATCAAAATACATGATTTGTCATCATTTAGAAAAAATTAAATACTTCGGGATAATTGTAGTAAAAATGTGCAGGTATTATGCACTGGAGAAAAAAGAAACACTGATGAACAAAACTAAAGTAGATAGAATAAAAGGAAAGATAATCCATATTAATGCAATGGAAGATTCTATTTGTTAAGACATCAATTCTTTCCCTTAACATTTCTTTTAAGGCTAGTCTATCTCTCCTTCAATTATGAATGATAACTTTACTAGGCAGCGTATTCTTCGTGGTAAGGTTGTTTGGGTTTGTTTGTTTCTTGTTGTTGTTGTTTTTTGTTTCTTTGTTTCTTGTTGTTGTTGTGCTGAAGTCCCCTTTCAGCACTTTGAATATTTGGTGCCAGTCCCTTCCAGCCTGTAAAGTTTCTGTTGAAAATTAGATGATAGTCTTATGGGGGCTCCCTTATATGTAACTAGTTGTTTGTCTCTTGACACTTTTAAAGTTCTCTCTTTAACTTCTGACTTTTTTTTTTTTTTTTTTGTGGTACGCAGGCCTCTCACTGTTGTGGCCTCTCCTGTTGTGGAGCACAGGCTCCGGACGCGCAGGCTCAGCGGCCATGGCTCACAGGCCTAGCCACTCCGCGGCATGTGGGATCTTCCTGGACCGGGGCACGAACCCGTGTCCCCTGCATTGGCAGGAGGACTCTCAACCACTGCGCCATCAGGGAAGCCCTAACTTTTGACATTTTAATTATAATGTCTCTTGGTGTGGGTCTCATTGGGTTCATCTTGTTTGAGATACTGTGATTCCTGGATTTGATGCTGTTTCCTTCACCAGGTTAGGGAAGTTTTCAGCCATTATTTCTTCAAATCCATTTTCCCTCCCTTTCTCTTTCTCTTCTCCTTCTGGGACCCCTATAATGTGAATATTAGTATGCTTGATTTTGTACCAGAGGTCCCTTAAACTACTTTCAATTTAAAATTAATTTGTTTTCTTTTTGCTCTTCTATTTCCACTACTCAGTGCCTTCCAGATCACTGATCCATTATTTTGTATCCTCTAATCTGCTGTTGATTCATTTCAGTTTTTTATTCTTCAGATATATTTTTTAAACATCTTTTTTATCTTTTCATTGAAGTTCTCACTGTGTTCATTCATACTTCTCCTGAGTTTGGTGACCATATTTATGACTATTACTTTGAACTCTATTTCTAGTAAATTTCTTATCTCCAATTTTTCAGTTCTTTTTCTGAGGTTTTCTCTTGTTCTTTTCATGGAAGGTATTCTTTCTCTTCTCATTTTGCCTAACTCTCTGCGTTTGTTTCTATGTATTAGGTATTCAGCTATATATCCTGGTCCTAGAAGAGTGGCCTTATGTAGAAGGTGTCCTGTGGGGTCCAGTGGCACAATCTCCCCTGGTTACCAAAGCCAGGTGCTCTAGGGGTATCCCCTGTGTGAGCACTTTCCTGTTGTAGTTTGGTCTCGATTGCTTCAGATATCCTGATGGGTAGGGCTGGTCCCTGGCCTGGCTGTTCGTAAGGCCTGTCTGTAACTGCTGTGGGTGCCCTGATGTACAGGGCTGGCCCCTGGTGCATCTGGCTGTGAGATATGGCCATGACTATTATGGGAATGATGGTGTACAGGACTGACCCCTTGAAGCAAGAGCCACTTTGAAAGGGCACTGGTACCAGCTGTGGCTTCCTGTCGGGTGGGGTGGGGTGGGAACCCCCTTAGAGGGGTGCACAGTGTTAGCCAGGTTGATTAAGAGTGAAAGAAATGGTGCCCATGAGTGCCAGTCTAGCTGGGTGGATGGAGAGTAAAAAACAAATGGCACCCACCAGTGCTTTTGTCCCTGAAGAAAGTTTCACCAGATCACTGCTCCTCTAGAACACGCCCTAATAAATGTCAGTAAATCTCCCCCTATGACCCAGTTGTTTTCAAGCTGCTATCTCTGTGCTGGGACTGGAATTAAGTGAGTTTGTGTGTGTGTCTTTCAAGAGTGGAGTCTCTGCTTCCTATGGTCCTCCAGATATAAGCCTTGATGGTTTTCAAAGCCACACATTATGGGGACTCATCTTCCTGCTGCAGGTATCCTGAGCAGGGGATCCCAATGTTCAGACCCCTTGCTCCTCAGAGGGGTTCCTCTGTGGTTGTGGTATCTCTTCCATTCTAGGTCACCCACTCGGGGGTGTGGGTCTGACTGGACTGCATCTCTGCCTGTATTCCCTCTCAATGTGACCTTTTCTTTATATCCTTAGTTGTAGAAAATCTGTTTTACTAGTCTTCAAGTTTGTCCTCAGAGATAGTTGTTCTATATGTAGTTGTAGTTTTGGTGTGTCTGTGGGAGGATGTGAGCTCAGAATCTTCCTACTCTGCCATCTTGATCCCAGCAGGCATTTTTTTGTCAGAAACTGACAAGTTTGTTCATATATATATATATATATATATATATATATATATAGAGAGAGAGAGAGAGAGAGAGAGAGAGAGAGAGAGAGAAAGAAATATAAAGGACCTAGAACTCCCAAATTAACTTGAAAAAGAAGCACAAAGTTGGAGAAGTTACAGTATCTAAGATTCCTGTAATGCTACAGTAATCAAAATAATTTGTTAGTATTGCAAGTATTTTTGCAAGTATTGCAAAAATCGATCAGTGGAACACTGGGAATAAACCCACTGTCATCTGATTTTTAAAAAGATGCCAAACAATTGTCGGTTGGCAAACTGGCTCCCATACACCAAGGGCAAGGGTAGACCAAAGAAAGAGACAGGCTACTCCAGATTGGTAGGTGGCAGATTTATAAGCAAGGGAACTTAACTTGCAAGGTTTGTCTTGGGTGGTCACAAGAGAAGATCTCTGCCCCTGCCCACAAGAATCTTAAAAGTTTATACATTTGTCCCTCGGTATCCACAGGGGATTGGTTCCAGGACCTCTTGCAGACACCAAAATCCGAGGATGCTTAAGTCCCTTACGTAAAATGGCACAGTATTGTCACATAATCTATGCATAACCTCCTGTATACTTTGAATCATCTCTACATTGCCTATAACATGTAATATAATGTAAATACTATGTAAATAGTTGTAAATACAATGTAAATACTGTGTAAATGGTTATCAACACGCAGCAATTGAAGTTTTGCTTTCTGAAACTTTCTGGAATTTTTAAAAAAGTGTTTACAACCAGCAGTTTGTTGAATCCAAGGATGCTATAGAGGCCTCACCTGGGTTCAGTCAAGTATTCAGGGTTGCAACAACACCTTACTCTCTCAAGGCTAAGTCCTTAAAAATGGCTCCCATTGTGAGAAGAGTAGTCAGAATGTACATTACAAGGACAGGGGAGGGCGTGAGGGGCCTCCAGTTGCCTGGGTCAAGCTCTTGGGTCAACCGGTGGTCACTTTGATCTCTTCCAACAACAATTCAGAGGAATGTATTTTTAACATGTGGTTCCAGAATAACTGAGTAAACCTCAACCACTACCTCACATTTCATACAAAATTAACATGTGGTGCATCACTGGACTTCCCTGGTGACGCAGTGGTTAAGAATCCACCTGCCAATGCAGGGGACACGGGTTCAGGCCCTGGTCCGGGAAGATCCCACATGCCACAGAGCAGCTAAGCCCGTGCACCACAACCACTGAGCCTGCGCTCTAGAGCCCACGATCCACAACTACTGAAGCCCGCGTGCCACCACTACTGAAGCCCACATGCCACCACTACTGAAGCCCGCGTGCCCTAGAGCCCATGCTCTGCAACAAAGAGAAGCCACTACAATGAGAAGCCCACGCACCACAACGACGAGTAGCCCCCACTTGCTGTAACTAGAGGATGTCCACACGCAGCAACGAAGACCCAACGCAGCCAAAAATAAAAACAAACAAAAAAACAACATTGGCATGTATTTTTTAAAAAATGTGGTGCATAATAGACGTAAATATAAACGCTAACGTTTTCAAACATCCAGAAAATAATATAGGAAGCTAATTTTACAACACTGAGATGGGATACGTTTATTTAATAAGACACTGTCAGAACCATCATAAATTTAAATAAAATAAATTGGACTTCAAAATTAAAACATCAGCTTTTCAAATAACACTATTAAATATGAATAGGCAAGGCACTAGAAAGGAAGATATACATCTGTCAAAAAGCTGTCATCCAGGACATATGTAAAGCACTTCTACACATCAATAAAGAAAAACAAACCACAGAATTAAAGATGGAAGAAAACGCGAAAAGACAATTTAAAGAGGAATATTTATATATTCCTACATAAAATTGGCAAGGAAGTGCATGAAAAGGTACTCAACATCATTAGTCATCAGTGGAAACACAATGTGATTCTGCTGCACACACACGAGAATGATTACAGTTAAATGTCTAATACCAAGTATTCAAAAGGATGTAAATTATCTAGCTATCTTAGCTGGAATTATCGAGTAGACACAAAAAGGAGCCAAAGGAGAAAAGGCTTATGGAGTTGGCATCGGGAAGCCACAACAATGAGACAGAAAAGTGGTCAGAGAAGGAGAAGCATAGAGCAAAATGGTAGCATAGAGCAAATATCAAGAAAACCAGGGGCAAAGAGACCAATCAATATGTACTCTGATAAAAAAAAGTCTTGGGAGTTTCTCGTTAGGCACAGAGTGTGACCTTCAAGATATGAATTATCACAGAGGAGTGGGGAGAAAAGCTAAAGTGAAAGTAACTAAGAGATTAATGTTAATGTTAAAAAGACAATGAGAGGAAAATAGCTTAGAAACTCTCCTGAAAAATATACATTGCAGGAAAGAAGAAAGCTAAAAGTACAGCTTGAAATTATATGAAATTGAAGAAAATCTCTTATAGGAGAAAAAAAGACAAATTTGTTTCTAGGTGTGGGGAAATAGCTAATAAAGTGGAGTTATGAAGATATAGGACATGATATTGACAAATGCTGGAAAAAGGTTTCAAAGAAGTCAGAAATAAACAAGACTAGGATCATATATGAGAAAGTTTAGCAGGTAGTTAATGACGCAGAAGCAGCATTTTGAGGCACAAGAAAAGGAAGAAGAGCTTCATGTTGTTTGAACCTGATCCCAGAAGAGAAGGAATTGGGGTTATTTTGTGTGAATAAAGGGCTCAAAAGTGGAACTGATGACTGCAGAAAAGTGGGAAACATTTGTAATAGCAATTATAAAGAAACGGAAGGTTAAGAAGGGATGAACAAAAGGATGGCAGAGCAGCAATGAGAGGCCAAATAAAGTGAATTAATAAGAACTCACAAGTAGGTATCAAAAAAGTTTTATGATTTCATGTAGCAAGATAGTAGTTTAGGTATGCTTTTAGTTATTTTGCCCCTTGGGAATATATATTTGTATTAATATCCATATCTATATCCAAATCCCTATATCTATCTCTCTATCCTTCCACATTTATGTATGTTTTCTAGTTTAGCCTAGTGATAATGTAATTATCTATCCGTCTGTACTGAACTAATGAACTTATCATATGTTTATAATAAACATGAGTGGGGTAGGGATAAAAGGATGTAAAGACACATATCAAGGAGTTAAGAGTTCAGAAGACACGAGAAACAAATCAAATGTCAATTCCAATGTGACAACTTCCTCCAAATCTGTGCATGGTTAATCACTTATAGCGAATACAGTGCTGTAGGTGGCTTATACCCACTTATGAGAGCAAAAGATATATATTTCTTTCCAACTTCACATTCAGTGATGTGATTTTGGGAGCCTGTTGTCTTCCAGAGTGGGGGTGTTCACAACCTGGAAATTGGTAAACATCACATATTGTTTTTCTTTTTTTTCCTCTGAGATCTGGTTCACCAAGATTCCACTGCTTCTACCTTTTCTGAGCTTCCGTTGCACAGTTTCTATGCTTTACTCTAATAATGGATCTCCACACTGATCTTTTCCTATTATGTTGTCAGATGCAAAATATCTATTTCTTTTTATGAAAATCCCAGTTTCTGGCACATATTTTCCTTTCAGAAGGAAGGGAGTAAGAAAGGATGAAAGGAAGTATGTAGAGAGGGAATGAGGCAGAAAGGGAAGAAAGTTGCATATGGGTGAGTCTGCGTTTGAGATTGTGATGAAAAAACTTAAGTAAGTTGTTCCTAAGGTAGAATTGTAGTTTAGTTCACCAAACTAATATGGCTGCTAGATTCTCAAAAATAATGACGGCTGGTAATGTGAGGGTGGGAGAAGATTATGATGGTCATTGAGGAAGGAAGAGATTTTCCTTCAAATTGGTGAATAATAACAGGATGGGAAAGACCATTTTTAAAAACCGGGATACTGATCTTCATTCTGAAGATGAAAGGGGTTGATATACTGCCCCAAACAGAAAGCATCCTAGTTTTGCAGTTATATGGAAGTATGTGTTTGATCATTTTGCAAATTGAGACAAACTGTTTTTGACTGATCACTGTTTTTTCTCACTTGAAGCAAGTCCATGAACAGCTCGGCTACAACTCTCTTTGAGAGACAGCAGAATCCCTTATTTAGGCAAATATAAAACAAGAAGGCTGAATTCCACCATTAATAAGGTAGTTTCTGTGGTCAGACTACCTGAGATCAGATCCTTGCTCTGCCACTTATCATATGTGTGAACTTGTACATGTTACTTATTTGCAATTTTCTCATCTGAAAAGTGGGATTAAAAATACTTTATTCACTGGGTTGTTTAGAGACTCAAATAAATGAATAAATAGATCAGTTATTATAGTGCCTGGCACATGCTAAGTACTCAATTAAATGTTCATGACACTAATGATCATGAAAACGCTATTATGATTATGGTTGGCTAAATAGAAGCCAGGCTTCTAGATCTCTCAGTCGGCATTTTCTGCCCAGAGGTATTATGGAAAGAGATGGTTGCCTTTAAGAAGTCAAGATCATGCAGGCTTCCTAGGAGCATCTATAAGAGTTCATTCATATCTCTATTCGTTTCTTTCCAGTGTCTGCTCAAAATAAATTCTGTTCCTCCTAAAAATCTTAGAGTTTAATCTCGGAGTATAATGGGAAATTTACCAAAATTCTGTATCTGGTCTAAAATTTCACACTTAAAAAGCAAGAGTATTTTCCATAAGTACTTACATTCTTTAGTTTCACTCTCCTTCTTTGTCCAAAAGATGTTTGCCTTACTAAATGTAAAAAAAAAAAAAAAAAAAAAAGTCCCACTATATTTATCACACACCCCAAAATGACTGTCTGAGTACTATAAATTTTTAAAATAATCAGGATTGACATATACACACTACTATATATAAAATAGATAACTAATAAGGACTTACTGTATAGCACAGGGAACTCTTCTCAATACTCTGTAATGACCTATATGGGAAAAGACTCTAAAAAAGAGTGGATATATGTATAATTGATTCACTTTTTTGTACAGCAGAAGCTAACACAACATTGTAAATCAACTATACTCCAATAAAAATTAAAAATGAAATAAAATAACTGTCCAAGAATTATTATGTCATTTTAATGACTGCTGGCATATCTGGAAGATAGTTAATTTCTATAATAAGAGCCTGAGTTAATCAAGTTCTTACTGACTTCATACTCAAAAGTTATAAATAACTATACTTCAGAGAAGAGTTTTATATCATTTACTCTGATTCTTTTTCTAAATTTTGAAAGATTTGCCTAAGATTTGCCCGAAATTGAAAATTATTCGTGCTTTAATAGACTGTGGTACCTGTGGAATTACAGTAATAATAATAAAGCAACTTTCATTGACTGATTTCTAATCCTCTAGAAAGTCCTTTCCCCTCCCCAGACAAACATATCTGGTATCTCCAAGGAGATGAAAAACTTGTATTCACAAACAAGCCATTTTCTGCTGGCTCCCACTGCTACTGCTCCATGGAATTCCCAAGTGCCTATAGGACCCTGGTGAGTTAGCACTTGCCCACCAGGTGTTGCTGTTTCCTCTAAGAAGACCCAAATCTGTCTCTTGCACAGCTGAAACTGTAGGGCGTATTACCCTGAGAAGGGAAATATTTCCTCTCTCCTCTTGGGCCATATTTTGTGAGACGGGCTCTCAAGAAATGCTGTTTATGCCCCAAAGTGTTTCAGAGATTTCAGTACAATAATGCCTTCTGCTCTGTTTTATTTTGTTTTTGCTATTGTTGTTTTTAACTTGAAAACCTTTGTTTCACATTCAATTTAGAGATAAGCTGTGTGGGGGGTAGGCCAGGAACACAGCCAAGAGATGGGCACCGTACTCTACATAGAATTATCCCCCCTTTCCTGCAGATCTCTCCAAGGAACCTCTGAAGCCTTCATGGTACAGATGTTGGCAGTCCCTGCCATAGGTTGGGAGGCACATATGACTCTAACCCAGAGGTAATTCTCACTTGCTCTTCCCTCCAATCTCTCACCCACGCCACCGCCCACCATCTTCCAGCACACCTGCTTCCCTACTACCTACTCACCAAGTGCTACATTTCCCTTATCATTGTTTCCTATGTAAACCCTAACTTTGTTATTTTAAACCTAAGGCTAGTTAACTTGGTTACTATGTGGGGCACCAATGAAGCGAACATCTTCAGTTCAGCTGCCTGGTCTGACTATGGCCCACAGACTGGGTCACATTTCTTATTCAGATACCATTTATAGAAAATAGAGTGTTCTTCAAACCTTCCAAGGATTCCTGATCTTCAATTGAGGCCAATTTTACTCATCATGTGACATGGCTTTCTCTGCTGCTGAGCAGTTTTCAGTTTACTTTTGTAAAGTAAAGTTTTCAGTTTGTTACCATGAGATTTCAAGCAAGAACTGTGGTTAACACAAAACCAAAAACTTAATTTGTTAGAACAGAGTTTACCATAGAAATTCACTGGGAATGAGAATAGCCATGGGAAAAATTCACAAGGGTAAGCAATAGAGCTGACTCTTAAAATACTAACAGAAATTGCTTAGAGGGAGAGGTGGTTGTTCCAAGGGAGGAAATGACAGTTTCATATTACAAATAATTTTCACTGATCCTGATTCTACTGGTGGGTTCTCATCACCAGTGATAAATTTCATCTAATGTGAAAAGCAGCTTTAAATGGGAATCCCATGAGAATTAAGAGAATGGTTCCCAGGCAAATGATGCAAACATTACCTGCCATTTAGAAGCCAGGGGTATATAAAAGAAACTCACCACTTTCTATTCCATGTTGGCAGTAGATGATTTCCCTAAATTCCCTGTCTTTTCACCCCAGTTCAAGACAAAATTTCTTATCAAAGTGTGAACTTCCGGCATAAAGTGCATGATTTTGCTAAGAATGCCAAGTGTGAAGCTAAAGCTCTTCTAGTATTAAATGAAATTAGTTTAACTTCAGCTAGAAACACAAGCTTATGATCTTATATTTAACATTTTATACCCTTATGTACTTTCCTTTATAACACTGATGCTTTGGCAAAACTAAGGAAAACACAGATTATTTTAATAAATTCTTGACTTAGCAAGCCTTAAACACACTAGTAACTTGCACAAATAAGTCACTGTTGGACTGAAACCAACAATGTAATTAGTCTCCTGTAATCCTGGCTTCTTTATCATAGAATAGTCACTTCATAAGGCTTGAGAGAATTTAACATTTCAACAACCATAAGAGACTTTCTGTGGAGAAACAATTTTTTTCATTTAATTAATTGTCTCTATTTTTATAAACAATATAAACTTTTGAATAAGTGCACTATATGCCATCCTGAGCTTAAAACAATTTTGGTACAGTTTTGCTCTTATTACTAATTCCATTTTGTGCTCTCACTGTTTTATCACAAGATGAAAATGGCATAAAGCATCGGAGAATTTAATCTCTTCCCATTATAAAGTCACATCTATCTATGATCTATATATGTATTTATCTATATATTTATTATTTATTATATGACAAAAATTGAATCATTGAAAAAATAAAAAGTCCTTATCTTTAGAATTTGTTTCAATTAAAGAATCAAAATGAAAGGAAAGGAAAGAAAGAAAACAGATTTGAGCTGTAAAAGCCAGTGATCCTTAATAGAGGTAGTTGCTTCATGAAATTTGTTAAATAGGGAACAATCAACAATCTGGACACTTAATGAGACTCATCCTACAAGTACCTGGACACTGTGCTGTATGATTTTAACATCCCCTTTGGGAAGAGGGAAAAACACCCTTAAAAGTCCCTAACCTATTCAGTTTGTGTTCTAATTGCTTTCATTTATGAGAGCCTATTATTTGTCAGCACTGTGCTAGATACTAGATGTGGTACATCACCTCATAATAACCTTAGGTGGAGGTGCTATGATCATCTTCATTGCACTGATGAGGAAACCTAGGTTAAGAGCAGTAAATTACCTACACCAAACAGCTTATAAATGGCAGAGCAGGGATCTAAGAAAACAGATGGATTTTTAAACCCCATCCCTTAACACTAATTCACAGTTGAGTCATGAGGAGGGTAAATAATTTCATACTACACATTTATCCTCATCTAGCTTTTCCCTCTTTCTTCATTGCGTTCTTTTAATTTATGAGTCTACGACCCGCTTGAAGCATCTTGAAACCAGATACCACATCTTAGAGGGAAGGAATCTCACAATGGATATAGGACTCTCCTGATTGTCTGGCCAATGGAGTTGTTGGGTAAGTGGCAGAATCCTTCATTTACTTAGCAGACAAAGCTCTCCATGAAGGCAGGCATTCTGAAAGTGCCTAGATAGCTAGGAGGATCTCTCGGCCCAAGATACCCAGTGCTGGTCTCACCAGTGAGACCCTTTAGGACTCAGATGCTTGTCACCAGAGGAAGGTCCTACAGGTGGGACCTAGCAAGCAGAAGCTCATTCTACAGAGTAGCATTTTTGATCCTGGATTCTGTCCCATATAACAAACAAAGACCAGATGCATGTACTTTATAATCCAGCACTTAGTATAGTGCCTGACACAGAGTTAACACTTGTTGAAATAATAATATCAATATAATGACATTGGACAATATATGAACATTAATCATACTTTTCTAAGTGCTTTATGTTCATTATTTATACTCACTGCATTCTGCTAACATACTATTCTTACTCACGTTTTTAAGTAAGAAAAATGAGATACAGAAAATACAATAATTTGTTCATATTCACTACTCTTGTTAGTGACTTAGGTGTTTTAAAAGGTTTGCCTGTTTCCAGAGCTCTTAAACACTAGATTGATTTGTTTTCTCCTATAATCCCAAGACATAGCACAACTCCTGGCACAAAATCAGGTCTCATTAATTTTTGGAGAGTGGCCAAAACAGCAGATGTCAGAAACTGTAATTATAGCCAAGCATATAGCCACCAGAATCTAGCTTCTACTACTTTGGGAGTTTTGGCTCAGTCTTATTTGAGAGATGATGATGGCAAAGATGGAGACGTTTTCTTTTCTTGAGCTACAACTACAACAGCATTCCTCCATTTACCACACCCTTTTCCTTACCTATTTACAAAGATTGAAATCCAGATAACAAGTCTCAGGGTGCCTCAGCAGTAAAGTCCTACAATGATGTGTTCAAGTAAGAAGGATGGCAAAAGGTGCCCCACCCATTCTGTGTCCTAGAACTATATCTCCGTATTTTATTAGTAATTAATGGGGCATTTCATGTTCTCCAATTTCTCTATACTAATTGGAAACCTCAGGGTTAATCTCAGGCTTATCATAGACAATTAGAAAGAACCATAAAGTCAGCAGAACTCTCTCCTCTTATCATCCTGTGCATCATCAGGAAAATTCAATTCCAACCTTAGCAAGAAACTTCAGTCTTACAGAATCTGAAAGTCTATGTCTTATTTTCATTAATTTTATTCTTATATTACAGGGTGACAGACATGCATTCCCAGGTCACCAATTCTGGGAAGTCCAACAAGAGGCTTAATTCTTGCTGTCATGAAATTCAGGTGTCATAAAATATTTGTGAAACAAGAAATGACGAAGAATCAAATCTTTAAACCGTCACCTTCATCCATCATGCATTGGTCCCAAAAGAATTTTGCTTTTAATATTGCTAGAATAATTGTATATCATCCTGTAAGACTCACTGTTTCCTCTGTTTTTATTTAAAGCAATATTATTTTGCATGCAATGGAAAATTTCCCCTTTTGCTACCAACTAACATCTGACATTTATCCATTAAGCATCGTTTATTATGCTTACCAGTACTGCTATAGATTTTGGAACATGAGGCAGTCAGTAGAAATAAGTGAGGTAAACACTACATGCATACTTAACTTTGAAATAAATTATTTACTCAGGGCTACAAAGTAAGTGGCCCTTTATGCTCCTTTATGTTTAACCAGAAATCCAAAATGTTTAAGATCAGATGTTCTGGTAGGTCCTCATGTTTAATTCCTGTCTAATCCTTTAAACACTCCTGAACATTCTCTTTTTTTGAAAAACCTTTTGTCTCAGCCTACCTGTCTTAACCCATTTTATTGGCCCATTCCCTAAACTTTATGTTAGGAAGGAGTTGGTTTTGAGTTCATACTAGGTTTTGGACACTGAGACATCCTACAAAATGCCTTCAAGAATACTACTAACTAGTTATACAACTAGGCACATGAATATTAAATAACAGAAGGGCAATAATAAAACCACTGTAAACAATTTAAAACAAGACACTACAATTCAAATATATCAGTGTGCTCTTAATTACATCTTACGTAGTCTTTGTGATTTTTGTCCTACCCCATGCTAGCTAGCTCATCCAAAATGTACAGAAAATTTCAAGGAGAGTAGCTAAATATAACTTGTATCAAAAACACATGTGACTTTTATGAATAATGAGAGCTTCATTATTTATTTGTACAGCAGGTGATCATTAAAATTAAGCCCTTGATAAAATGAAACTGAAAGTCATTCATCTTGGGCTACATCTCAAATAGAGGGGAAATGGCTCATGAATAGTTATATTGTGCAGGCTTTTGGGATAAAAAAATGTATTAATGGGAAGATGATAATAATTAAGTGGAAGCCAATCCTTGGATATCAATAGCCACTCACAGACTCATTGGCAAAGGTAATGAAGGAATTATAACTATCATGAATATTCCATATTAGTCTTTAATTACCATGGCAGAAGCCTGAGCATTGATGATTTTTTAATGAAAGGTAGGATGATTTCCTAATTTAGCATTTTTCATTTTAAAAGCTCATTATCCCACAAAAAAAGTACGTGATGAGATGTATATGTTAATTAGCTTGACTGTAGTAATCATTTCACGTGTATGTATATCAAAACACCATATTGTACACCTCCATATACACTATTTTTATTTACAAATTTTAAAAATAAATTAATATTAAAAACCGGGAAATATTTTTTAAATAAAAAAATTTATTTTTTCCATTATAGCAATAATATTCCGCAATGCAACAAGACTTGACCAAAAAAAAAAAAAAAAAAAAAGCCGGTGGAGGTATTCAAGCTACATTTTAAAGAGTAGACCTCTTCAAGATTTACTTTTTTGTTGTTACCCAATAAATGGTTCTTTGCCAATTTTCTCTGTCCTCACTGTGCTATAAAATATTAACCCTTAATTTCCTTCCAAAGAGAGAGAACTCTGTGTTACTTAGTACTAGGGGTGATTTGGATGTTGCAAACTCTGCAAGACCAAGTTCAGGTGAGAAAGAGAAAAAGCTAGCTCTATTGCCTTGAGGACCTCAGATAATCCAATACTTAGCCTAACACATCACTACATCACTGGGGCTTTGCAATAGTCACCCACAGAGGCAGAGTGAAGGCTGTCTTCAAAACTGGGTCCCACAATCCCATCAATGGTCTCAGCTGGTTGACAACTAGCACACAAGAACAAACACAAACCTTACTGGTTTTACAGTAATATTTTATATTGGATTCAACAAAGGAGAAGAAGCATGCATTACTGGCAAGAGAAAAAAAAAATGTTTAGCAAGAGCTGATAATCTAGTCTGTATATTTGGGAAAAACACTGCCCTGGGTCTCTGGTACACACGCTTTCGCTCTTTTTAATCCTTCCTCTGAAATCTGCAGGCAACACTAGATTTTAAAATTACGTTAGTGTGGACTTTCATTCTTTGGTGAATACATTAAAGGCAGCCACTATTAAGGTTTCTTTTCATATATATTGAAAAATAAATGAATTAGCACCCTATTAGACCCGTTTTAATGTTCTCTAAGCATATTATTTGCACATTTAATTGTAAGCCATCAATAAGCAACTTCTGGATTGATTTTTTCAGCATGAATAAGAGAGGTAGGGGTGTGTTTTTAATTATGGTGACATGCACCCTCTACCTTAAACACCCAAAAGAAGCATAATTTCATAAATCCATATGATAAGGGGAATGTGGGAATAATGCCTTTTTCTTATTAATAATTTCTATTTCTAGAAGGAAGATAGATTGAGAATCTTATCTGGAGGTTATAATACTTTTAAATAGTCAGATTAAAAGAAGTTGTGGAATAGCTTTTGAAGTTTGAATGCAACTGGAATTCATTCGCATCCCATTTCCGTCATAATAGGATCTTAGGAGTGAGCACAGGGGAAAAAGGACTGATTCAGTCCTTGACGTAATGTGGAACTGTTCTCTTCAGTAGTATCTGTAAGACATTGCCCCGACTGGTAAGACTCCCAGATCTCACGGCCTTATTATTTTTAACTTGAAAATCTGTTTCCTAATAGTACCATAGCCTCCCACCCCTACCCCTTATTCATGGGGGATACGTTCCAAGACACCCAGTGGATGCCTGAAGCTATAGATAGTACTGAACCTTATATATACTGTTTTTATTAATATACAGACATATACCCCTACGATAAAGTTTAATTTATAAATCAGCACAGTAAGAGATAAAAATGACTCAAAATAAAATAGAAAAATTATAACAGTATACTGTAATAAAATTTATGTGAATGTGCTTTCTCTCTCTATTAAATTATCTTATTGTACAAATTTAATGCCTTTTCCATCTTAACTAAGCACTTACCACAGTGTGGCCATAATTTTGCAGTTTGAGGGGTGATAGCAAAACTAGCACAGATTTATTTTTCCTTCTTCACAATTTCACGGATAAAAGATTTGTTCTAAACTGTAGATCTTAGCAACCTCAGCATGTGATTTTTTTTCTCTTATTAAGTGGAGAACTTTCACCTCTTCACTTAAAGGAAGCATTTTATGACTTCTCTTTGGCATATCTGAATTGCCAGTGTTACTACTCTTGTACTTTATTAAGTAAAACAAGGGTTACTTGAGCACAAGGACTGTGACACCATGACAGTAGATCAAATAACCACCACCTTCACCGCCGTCCAAGGCAGAAGGGAGAAGTTCAGCGAGAGAGTTCGTCATGATACTCAGAAGAGCAGGCAGCTTAAAATGTATTATTTGCTTGTTTCTATAATTTTGTATTTAATATTTTTGGACCACAGTTGACTGGGTAACAAACTGTGGAAAGCAAAACCATGGGTAAGGGGGAACTACTGTAATAATGACTACTGTACCAAACCTTTCTCTCTCACTAAAAAGTGAAAGGAAAGCAGTATTTTAGGAAACTAAGAATGAAGGAAAAATGGTGCGCAGGTCCTAGCTATAGTATGGCAATACCTGAGGCAGCACAAATGCTTTTGTTATTCCATCTTAGTGCTGTCCAGTGGAACAGGCATTTAAAAGTGGAGGTGAGACAATAAGGGGAAACCTGAGGAACCTCACAAGTGGCTTGTATGGTCTGTGTGAAAGGTCCTTGACATTAAAGTGATGCCAAGTGATGTGTACCTGTCCATGAGGCTTACCTGTGGAAAAGACCACTTCTCTTTGAGAAGGAAATGGAATTGCTATCAAGTTCTCCACTGTGGCTTCCACATATTGTGACTTAGATTCACTGCCGTAAGTTAGTCATAATTACTCTGCCTTGGAAATTAAATCATTGGGAAAATAAAAACCCAGAAAGTACTACGGAAAAATATCAGAGCTTGACATAATGTCTTCTAGCAGGACTTTTTAAATGCCAGTCATGGTCACGGCACCTTCTGTGAATATTTCCTTACCTCATTTAGTACTTGCTGGCACTACTTCCAGAACAGAATAACTTAGTTCAATTGTTCCCATAAACTTCAGCTGATTTTAAACTCCCACTTTCTCACAACGCCAGTGAACACCACCAGATAAGCTGAGAGATCTTCGGCCTCCACTGTGTGGAAGAGGACACAGAGGAAGGGAGGAAAAAAGGGGATGAGAGAAATCTGTGTAGAGGCATCAGGAATCACTGATCTTCTCGTACAAGCAATGTAGACAACATCCACCATGAGAAGAAATCACCATTTACAAGTTTCATTTTGAAATTCTGAACTTAAAATCTTTTGAATGCATCCTTTAAAGTGTTTGAATTGTGCTACGATTTAGTGGAGAGTGTATATAGAAATATTTTAATGGCACATGTGATGAACACCGACAAGGGTTTCTAAAGTTAATCAAGGTGATTTTTAAGCAAGAGAGCCTCTAGTATGACTAGAAAGTTGGTGGGGGCTGGCCATCACTGAAATTTCAAGATAAAATATTAATATGATATTTTTTGTCTTCGAAGTTTGCCAAACTGGGAACATACAAATATACATCTTTGTTACTAGACAGTAACCTCTTTGACAGCAAAGATCCTGCCGTCTTTCTTAGTATCCCCATACCAACCATAGTAATTAGTGCAAAGTTAGAATTCTACATTAGTTATTAATGGATGAATGAGAGATTAAATGTTAAATGTATATCAGATGTGTACACATCCCTACAATGAGATTCAGCCACAGAAACTAGAATAATTGTTTCCATTTGCTAACAGCTATTTGGGTAAAAATCACCAACTCAGTAATGTTTATGGCATTCAGGATAAAAACTGCATATCTGAAAGAACAGAAGAAGCTCTTGAAATCAAAGAAAAGAACAACAAAATAATAATTCAATAAATGTGATTTGTCATCAATATAGATATCTTGAGGTTGAAGTCACTCATAAAAACAAAACCAGGCAGTTTTCCGAAGTATTTGTAATGTAAGGGCCTTTGTATTACCTGGGTGTTAAAAATATCATTAAAAGGCAACAAAGTAAATAAAACTGATTTTATTTTATTTATTTACTTATTTATTTAGCTCAAGGAGAGGACTGGGAATAGTTTAAAAAATATACGTAGAGACCTTTTTTAAGTTTATTGAATTTTCAGGTGAGGCCTGAGATTCCCAGGAAGCCTACTCATGTTAACAACAGAGAGCCATTCAACTGCCATCTACAGAGGGTATGTCTGCAGGACTGCTGTTGTGGTTGTTTGTTTCTTTGTTTGTTTTTTCTCTTACTGAGAAGGTAATGTACATTTGGGACAGAGCTGAACTGTTCAGAATAATGGAGAGGGGTGGCTGATCCCTAGGTTACATCCTCATTCTACATGCTTGCCCACACAGCACTCCATCTCTCTCCATAAAACGTAGCTGAACAGACATATGAAGAATGTGATATCACAAAGTACTGATCCATATATTTCAGTTCTACTTTGCCTAGAGGTGCATAAATTATAGCTAAATGAATGAGGCTACTGAATGAATTGATGGCCACCCAGTCACAAATTCTGATAGACTTACAGCCTGAAAAAAGTAATCATGGGTGACTTGTGCTATGCGGTTCTAATCTGAAGCACAGTTAGTTAAAATGAAGCTCCTCCCGCCCCCCGCACCTCCCACACACCCACTCCCTGGTTCAGCCCAGGCCTGCTTCATTGTCTCCTCCTTCTCTCTTCAACAAAATTTCCCAAATCAAAATAAGTCTTGGTATTCTCTGCTTTTGTTCCCAGGACAATCAAGAAAAGAATAATGATAAATATAGAAACACATTCATTAATTTCCCTTTGTTATTGTATCTATGGAAGGAATAAGCTTAGGGATATAGGCTGGTAGAAGCTGCTGCTTCATAACCAAGAGTGACAGATGAAGTGTTTTAGCAGAGAATTTTGTGTGTGTGTTGAGAATGAAGGTGGCAGTTAGGTATAACTGAAAATAGCTGTTAGAAGTTGAAAGGCTGCAGATGACTTTACCAAGTGATGAGGGTTTCAGTTATATTTAAGCATGGCCCAGGAAAATGAGTCATTCTGATGATGAGGTAGCAGCAGGATTTTTTTTTAATGAGTTTAAAATATAAGAAAAATGTACCAAATGGTAATTAGTATTTGTGATTTACCTTCAGAATGTTGAAAATTTTATTTTTCCCATTCCAGAGAAAATAATCAGGAATAAGAGTTAAAGTATTTAACAGCCGAAGGGTTTGGACACCACTCACTCAAAAAGGATACTAGCCCATAAGGTTTGAGTGTAATCATAGGGGATTTTTAGGTAAACAGCTGACAGTGCTGTCCCCTCAAAGAGTAAGCAGCTTAGTCAACAACAAATATTTTATTGTATGACTCCTCTGTGCTAAGAACTTTTCTAGCAGAAGAGAAAACAAAACAAAAATATACCTGTCCTCATAGAGCTCAAATTGTCATAGGAAAGCGAATAAATAAAATAAGAAAAATACATAGTATATTGAAGTGCAGATACAGGAAAATTCCATTTCCAGAGATGTCAAAATAACTGAATCTGAACTTGCTTTCTTGTTATAAATAAAACAGGACAAAATATGCAAAACAACTCATATAGCTATCACACAACAGGAACCTCAGGAACGATCCCCTGAGGGTAATAAATGAGGGGCAAATGAGCTGAATCCTGCAATTATCCCTAACATTTTTCTAGAAGTTACTTTTCTGACTGCATACAGGACAATTTCTGGAAAAAGAACAACAAGGGACCTGTGCACTTAAGAAGATATAGCAAGGATCTGGGAGAACTTCAAGGTCCTACCTGCCAGGTTGGAAACAACCCATAAAACTCCCATGAGTTTCAGAAGAGACTCCAGAAGTTTCAAACATTTTTAGCGTAGATAAATTAACCTTAGAGTAAAGGTTAGTCCAGACAAAAAGCTTTTAAGAGCTTTTAAAAATCACACTGATTAGCATGAAATTTAACTGCTAGCCAAAAGAACTAACACTCTTTAAAGAAAGACAATAAAATCCATTTAAAAACAGTAGTCACAATATCCAGCATGCAATAAAAAAAACCCTATGACTAGTAGAAAAAAAGTTTTAAAGGAACCACAAAGAACAGAAATAATGGCGCTAGCAAACAAAGAACTTTAAAGGAGGCATTATTAATATGTGCAAGAAATTAAAGGAAAACATGATTAAATAAAGAAAGACATGGTAGATATACAAATGAAATTTTGAAGCCTGAAAAATACCAACATACACAGGATGGGCTTTAAAGCAAATTCAGCACTTCTGTAAGAACAGATTAGTGAACTTAAAGACACAGAAAGAGAAAATGTCCAAACTAAGTCACAGAGAGAATAAAGTGCTAAATGATGACCAAGAACCTATGAGATAATTTCAAAGTAAAATGTATGAAAGAGTACACGTTAATAATTTTTCTTTAAGTACATTCAGTTAATATAAGAATCACCTGTTGAGAATCCTCCTGCACTGTGTTGGTGGTAATGTAAATTGGTGCAGATACTATAGGAAACAGTATAAGGAGCTTCCTTAAAAAACTAATAATAGGGCTTCCCTGGTGGCGCAGTGGTTGGGGGTCCGCCTGCCGGTGGTGGGGACACGGGTTCGTGCCCCGGTACGGGAGGATCCCACATGCCGCGGAGCGGCTGGGCCTGTGAGCCATGGCCGCTGAGCCTGCGCGTCCAGAGCCTGTGCTCCGCAACAGGAGAGGCCACAGCAGTGAGAGGCCCGCGTACCGCAAAAAAAAAAAAAAAAAAAACTAAAAATAGAGTTACCATATGATCCAGCAATCCCACTTCTGGGCATATACCCAGAAAAGATGAAAACTCTAATATGAAAAGGTACATGCACACCAATGTTCATAGCAGCGCTATTTATAACAGCCAAGATATGGAAGAACCTAAGTGTCCATCAACAAATAAATGGACATGAAACAATAAGCTTCTTTTTGAAAAATTCAAAAAATTGACACACTTCTAGGAAGACTTAACAAAGGAAAGAAAATGAGAAGACAAAATCAACAATATCAGGAATAAAATGAACAACAAAAGTAAAATCAATATCAGATGGGTACATGAAACTGTACTCAACATCACTAATTATTAGGGAAATGCAGATCAAAACCACAATGAAATATCACCTTACAGCTCTTAGAAAGGTTATCACCAAAAATACAAGCAATAAGAAATGTTGGTTAGGATATGGAGAAAAGGGAATCCTTGTGCACTTTGGTGGGAATGTAAATTGGTACAAGAACTATGGGAAGTAGTTTGGAGTGTCTCCAAAAAAATTAAAAAAAGAACTATCAGATGATCCAGCAACTCCACTTCTGGATGTATATCCAAAGATGAAATCACTATCTCGAAGAAATATCTGTACTCTCATGTTTATTGCAGCATTATTTATAATAGCTAAGACATGGAAACAACCTAAGTGTCCATCAATAGATGAGTGGACAGATACGACGGGATATATATATATACAGATATACATAAAATTCAGCCATAAAAAAGGAAATTCTGTCATCTGCCACAACATGGATGTACCTTTAGGGCATTAACCTAAGTGAAATAAGTCAGACGTTGTAAACGATATATTGTACAAACTCTGGATTTTATTATAACCCTCTAGAGGATGTTGATGTTTTTGTCTTAGAAGACAATCAAATTAGTTAGGTTCAGACAGGGCAGAGTGGTATAAATCTCACTTCAGTTTTCAAAGCCTTTGACGTACTGATTTGAGGCTACCTTTATTTGCAAGTTTCAGTGATTAGACTGAAATTGTATAGATCCACACATAGAATTAGGTGTAATCTTCTCTGGCTCCCCCCACCTGCAGTTTCTCCTCACCCTGTGGCTCACATCATCTTCTTTGTATGCTTGTTTTGGCCATAAAGATGGCTTGGTTGCTAATGGAGTTTTAGCCATACTGCTCTGCTCCATTATTGGGGAATACCCTTGTAATGAAGCTACAAGTAGGGGAAAGTAATAAACTCGATTTGACACCATGCTGATTACTTCTCCACATAACAATCTGCCTATTTTTGTTTGCTGTACTTAGTTTTCAGGTAGTTACATTTTCTTTTGAATTTTGTCCAGAGTTATACTTGTAACCAGCTGGAGGGCTCGTCTTTAAGGGGATTACACTGAAATATTAGAGCTGGAACTGTATTAGTATATTTTGATAATAAAGGTAAAGGGATTATATTATATATCAGATATTGATTGTTAAAGAGAAAGGGGTCAGAGATGAATGTGTGCATTTTGGCCTGACAACTGGGCTAACGCTATTGCTATTAGATTAAAAATGAAATATTTTGTAGAGAAAAGATTTATAGTGCGGGTGTAAAGAGTTCAGTTTGAACAAGATTGAAATACCTATTATGCATACAACTGGAAATTTTAAGTAAGAAATTCATTATACAAGTCTTTATTTCAGTGGAGATGTCAAAACTGGAGATAATTTGGTGAATCATCAGCATATAGATGATATAAAAAGGCATGGAAGTGAATGATATCACCAAGGGAGTGGGTGTAGATAGAAAGAGAACAGACCAAAAGAGACCCAAAGGCTTAGACCTGACTCACTTAAGAAGCAATCAATAAAATGTGAAAATGTGCTCAAAGCAATATATAAAATGGAATTATGAAAAGGAATAACTAACCCAGTTTGAGGTGTCAAGGAAGTTCCATACAGATATCTCTTTAAGTGAGTCTAAATATATTCCTAAAAGTTAACCAAGGAAAGGAAAGGATGAAGGTCATTCCCAGATGACAGAAGTACAATGAGCAAACTCAGTGGTGATACAGGAAGAGTACAGCAGGAGTGGTAAATGTGCTGGAGAGGAAAGAATAAACCACCGCAGAGGTATCTGTCATGTTAAGAAAACATCCTTTATCAGGAGAGTTTGTGGTTTTAAACTATTTCTAAAGGTAGACTATTTTATTTGTATAACCTGAGGAAGAATTATAATTCACAAAGCAAATATAAAAGGAATTTCTCTGTTGAAATTAGTGCATTTAGAAAAAGGGAGGGACCACTATTCACCTTATGCTCACTCCAAGTGGCAGCCCCTAAGACACCTTGAGAAAATCCTCAAAATGCATACTTTGGAATACAGGGAGCTAGTGAGGTGCTTTCAATGACACGACCAGGCTTTAAATATTTTACTGTTTTAAATATTTTAAATATTATACTATCATTTACATGGGATAGATTTAAAGGAGCTAGCATTGAGAGATGCAAGGAAGGAAGAGGTCATGTAATAGTCCATCCAAGAAGTGACAAAGATCCAGCAGGAACAGCTTCTTAGGGAAAATTATCTGAAAACTCTCTGAACCTTTAAGGGTAGTAAGATCCAGGAACTATACGGTAAGCTGTTTTCTTTCTTATAAAAAAGAATCTAGTACATAACAGAGTATACTCTGCCATTCAAGTTAACTATTTTTTAAGAACTCTAATTCATAAAACAGATGCAAAGGGAGTTTCTCTTTGAAATTGAAGTTGAATCAAGATGTATTTAAGGTGAATGGCGGGACCCTTCACAATTTCCTCACTCACAGTGTCAGCCCTTATGTCCTTTTCAGGGACTCTCTAGAATACAACATAGCATTGACAGATAGTAGAGGTTACTGATAAATAGTTTTTATGAGTTGTAAAAAACCATTAATCAACATAATCACTGTCACAATAAAGATATGGAACAGTTCCACTACTGCCCAAATGTTCTCCTTAGTACTTTGTAGTTAACCTTTCCCCAAAACCCAGCCCTTGGCAATCATTGATATGCCAACAGTCCCTAGAGCGTTGTCTTTTCAAGATGTTATATAAATGGAATCATACAGTATATAGAATTTTTTAAACTGGCCTCCTTCATTTTAGCATACAGCATTTGAGATGCATCCATGCAGTTGCACATAACAGCCATTCATTCCTTTGTGGAGCTGAGTACTCTTCCATTGTGCGATGTACCACAGTTTGTTAACCTGTTCTCTAGTTGTGGGACATTTGGATTGTTTCCAGGTTTTGGTGATTATAAATAAAGCCAGTAAAACACCTGAGTACAGATTTGTGTATGAACATACATTTTTATTTCACATGGGTAAATATCTAGAGGAGCGAGATTACTGCGATGAATAGTAAGTGTATGTTTGACTTCATAAAAAATTATCAAGCTCTTTCTGTATTGTTTAGAGGTGCTTTCACATGACAACAGCAAAGATGAGTTGTGGTGAGAGAGATTATATGGCTCACAAAGCCTAAAATATTTATTATTTTGCTCTTTATAGGAAAAGGTTGCTGACTGCTGGCTCAGAATATGGTGCATCTTGGTGAACGTTCCATGTGCACTTGAAAAAAAAATGGGTAGTTTTCTGTTACTGGATGAAGTGTTTTATAAATATCAATTAGTTCACATGCACTGATGGTGACATTTAAGTCTTCTATATTCTACTAATTTTCTATTTACTGGTTCTATTAATTACTGAATATGTAGGGCTGAAGGGTGTAAAAGATTCCAACTATAATTTTGTATCTGCCTCTTTTTCCTTTCCATTTTATCTACTTTTGCTTTATACATTTTGAAGCTTTGGTGTTAGGTGCATACCCATTTAGGATTGCTATATCCTCTTGTTGACTTCAACATTTTATTATTTTTTTGATACACCCCCCCTTAATCCCTGGTGATATGTTTTGTTCTGAATTCAATTTTGGCTGATAATGAATAAATTTGGAAAAAAACAGTGTTATTAGTTTACAAAAGTATAGAGGTTGTATACTTTTCTCAAATGAAGTATAACTTAAATTGGACCTTGGCTATTGGGCAAAATTTGAACAGAAGGGTAACAAAGAATTGCAGAACTGAGTATTTTGTAAACAGAGTGTCAGTCAAGTTCTTAATTAAAAGAAATAGAAAGCAACTCTGGGTAACAAGCAAAAAAAAAAATTGATTGGATGGATAAGGAGTAATTCATTAAATCAAGGGAGAAATGAACAGGGTCAGGCAGCTGTGAAGATATTGGTGGCAGAGACTCAAAAACAGCCTCATCAGGCCACAATACTTAGTATGATCACTTTTGACCATTTTCCTGTGGTATTCTTTTCAAGATGAAAATTCCTCAAATCACTGCTTGCAAATTAAGAAACATGCTTCTAAATAATGCATGGGTCAAAGAGGACAAAACAATGAAAATTAGAAAGTATTCTTAACAAAATAAAAATAAAAGTATGCCATCAAAATCCACTGGATATAGCTAAAGGTGTGTTTAGAGGGACATGTTTAGAATTGTATTAGCCTGAAAATTAAGTATCTAAGATTCCATCTCAAGAAGATATAAAAAGAACAACAAATTAAACTCAAGGGAATAGAGGGGTTAAATAATAATAAAAGGATTAAAAATATTATTGAAAGAGAAAACAAACATGAAATAAGGAAAATCAACACAGACAAAATTTGTTCTTGTTCTTCTACTTATTAAACCCTTAGTTGGAATAATTTTAAAAAGAGGAAAAATACAAATTATTAATATCAGGAATAGAAAAGAGGATATGCCTCAAATCTATAGACATCAAAATATACAAGGAAGATGTATGATTAATAATTTTATTCTAATCATTTTGATAATTTAGGTGAACCAGGTAAATTAATTGAAAAACACATTAAAGAAATGAAGAAGAAAAAACATATGACAATCTGAATAGTTGCCAAAAAACGTTTACTAACAGTTAATACTCTACGTGATGAAAATTTTCAGCAAATTAGAAATAAAAAGAAATTTTTACTTTCTTCTTGAGGTTAGTAACACAGCAAGTATATTTACTCACACCTGTTTTAATTGATATTTTCTTAAATATGCCAGCCACTATAATGTGATATAAGGGGGAATGGTATGAATATTGTAAATTTTTAAAAATATACACATAGAAAATCTAAAAGATTTATTTGCTATAAACTCATTATACAAAGATCAATAGTATTTTATATAGCAGCAATAAACCATAGAAAATTAAAGATAAAATGCCATTTAAAATACTACCATATAACCATTAATAAATCCAGAAAAATATATGCAGGACTGCTTTACTGAAAACTACAAAATAGAGAGAGAAAATAAAGAAGAGGTAACTAAGAAGAGGGATATACCATGTTTACAGTGTGCAAGACTCAATATTTTGTTACGTCAATTCCTCTCTATTAGTCTGTAGAGTTTTCTAAAAAATGTTCCAAAGTCCCAGCATTTTATTTTTATGGAAATTGAGAGATTGATATTAAATTCTCTATGAAAATACAAACAAACTAGAAGAGCCAAGACATTCTTAAAAAGAAATCAATATTATGGGTTTTAAACTACTGAATAATAAGATAAATTATAAAGTTACAATAATTAAGTTGGTATAAATGTTGGACTAAGGATAGAAGAGTAGCCCAATTTAATATAATTTTTGCAAGTTGATAAACAGAATCAATATATGAGATCACTTGATTTTGCAAGTCGATAAACAGAATCAATATGTGAGATCACGTGATTTGTGACAGAGGTGCCACTGTAATTTAATAGGGAAAAGGTATCTTTTTAATAAAAGATACTGGGTTACACAGTATACAAAAAATATAATTTGAGATTGATCATAGATATAAATGTGAGAGTAAAACAATAAATCTTCTAGAAGTCAGCATAATAAATTACTTTCATGACTTTGGGAATTTCTTATACAGAACACAAAATATTAGTGAAAAAAAGATAAAATGGATGTTATTAAAACTGAGAACTTCTGTTCTTCAAAAGACATCAATGAAAGAGTGAAAATGCAACAACAATTTGGGAAGAATAATTGCAATGAATGCTTCAGCAATGGATTCACTTCTGGACTATATAAAGAATTCCGAGAAATTACTGACAATGGTTGACAATGCAATAAAAACTGCAGAAAATACTTGAACAGATACTTTGTAAAGGAAGATATCCAAATGGCAAAAAAATAATATGAAAAGTAACTCAACATAAGAAGTCTTCAGGAAAATAACAAAGTAAAATCATAAGCTATCACTAATTTGCACTCATACGCAACAATTAAAAAGACTAACGATACCAAGTATTGGCAGGGATACGGAACAATTTTAATTGGAAAACTCTTTGGAAGTATTTATTAAAGATAATTTTCTACACACAATGGTCTACGATCTAGTGCTTCAACTCCTACTTATACACTAGTGGGGATGAATACATTGTCTCATCAAAAGATATGTACCACAGCACTCATACAGCTTTATATAAAATTAGCAAATCTGAATGTTCACCAATAGTAGGATGGATAAAGTATGGTATATTCCTAAAATCAGGTAGTACACAGCAATGAAAAATAATAGTACATACAATATGGTTGTCCCTCAGACACATGGCTGACAAAAAAAACCAACAACAACAAAACAACATAAAGAGCACATATTTTATGATCACACTCAAAGTACTTCAAAAATATACAAAACCCTATGCTAACAGAAGTCAGAATACTGATAACCTTATCAGCAGTCACTAAGAATGGGCATGAAGCAGGTTCCTGTGGTACAGGAAATATTTTTTATCTTTGTGTGGTTTCATGGGTTTATAAGAGTGTGAAAGTTCACCTGTCTGGACTCTTAATATTTGTGTCCTCTATTGCATATGAATAAGTCATCAATGAACATGTTTCTCTGTTTCCTTTTAAATTATTTGGAATGAAGATCTGATTGGCCTAGGAGGGTCTCATGCTCATCCTTTGGCTTGGGTAAGACAGAGTACCTTGAGCACAGATTTCACAAAACCGCATTAAGGAGGAGTTTCCCAAGGAAATTAAAAGAATTATCACCAAGAAGGGAGGCGGGATGTTTGCGGGCAAAACATCCGATGGCTACCAAATATGGTAATGGCAGGATATTAATAATAACTGACACATGTTTGAGTAAGCCTTTCACATATTTTTATTTCATTTAACCCTAACAATAATCTTATAAGCAAGCACTGCCTTTATGCATATTTTACATTTAAGGTCAGTGTGACACAGAGAGTACTTAGAGGCAGATTTGGGATCTGAATACAGATTATCTGCGTCAACGGTCTATATTATGAACTTCTATGCTATGCTGCCTCTCAAATGTGTACTATAGGTCTGACAGTGTTGAAGCTGACCAGGCAGAATGGAGCAAAGGAAAGTCAGGACATGGACGCATTAAGCTGCTTCATTGTTCCATTTCATTCTGCTTATGCAAAAGATTTCCAAACGTTTATTTTAGAAAACAGGCAAATTTATGGTTGCAAATTCACTAAAGGCTAGGCAATTATAAATGCACAGGCATATACATAATGGTTTCATTTTTAACAATTTATCACCTATAATTGGAAGTTGGGAGTCTTTGTCCTTTCCAAAGCTCAGTATCATCCTTTTCAAAATTTGGGGCTTCAGTGTTTGTGTTAGCAAAAGATTCATTTTGCTATTCATTCAAAATCAGAACTTCTACTTAGAAGTGGATAAAATAACTGAGAAAATGTCATTCAGGTCTCTCATCATAATATTGAATAGGGTCACATAATTGGAAAGTTATTTAAGCATAGCAGGTGTTATCGGGTGGTGGTACAGTCAGATACCATGGTTATCTCCCTGCTTGCAAACCCAGGTCATTTCACAATGGAAAGGATACCAGCCTCAAGGGACAAAGAAAAAGGTCTTGTGAAAGAAATCATTCTGCAATGGCAAGTATATGCCTTCAGGAAACTGTAGCAACAATCAGGGTTTAATTCAACTAAGGCAAATACTTCAGGATACAGGAAAGTAATGTCAAATAAGAGGCTTTATTGGATTGGCCTCTGAAACAGATAAATGTGCAAATGCAAGCCTGATGAAAATAAATAAGTCTGTTACTACCCATTAAATGGATCAATATCAATCTGCTAACTCTAATCTCTTAATGGTAGTTTTCATTATAAATCAAGACCTGTATTTTTTTAACAATCCACCATCAAAAGTCTAGCTTTGAGTGAAATTAAGGGTTACCTTTACATATTATTAATGTACTTGTCTTTGAATATTAACTCAAAAGGAATTTGTTCATTTCCCTTAAAGGCGGTTCATCTTCATGGCCTTTCAAGATCCTTATATTTGTATCATTCTATCCAGCTGCCCTGATTTTTAAAAAATGGGCAGAAACCATTGCAGAAATACATGAACTTTAGCAAATCTTTATAATTCACATGAACTCTTGTGTATTCCGAATGTCAAAACAGCTTCTCAAAGTCACTTCCATATTGTTGTCAATATTTTCATTCACATCTACCTCTGGGCAATTTGGAGAAAAGGGGCAACCCATGTTCACATACAGAAATTTCCTATAAGGAACACGATGAATGACAGAAATGAATGAAAACAGGAGGAAGAATTACATGATACATTTTTTTTTAAAACCTCATTTCATTGAATATTAGAAAAGCTTATCTAGTACAACAAAGACCTTATATCAATAACCAGTGGCCAGTCATATAAAGCCTTACTTTTTAGACTTTTCTTAAAGTGACCCAACAAAGTAATTGCTGTAAGAGCTAAAGAATAGTGCCGGGGAAAGGATGCTGAGGAAATGAAAGCAGTGTTTATGCTTTTCTGAGCAGTTGTTCACAAAGAGATGATTATACTTTTGTTCATTAGAGTACCAATATTAGATTTTTTGAAATAAATTGACGACGTGTGTGTGTGTAATTATTTTACTTTCTGATGTTTAAGGGATACTATGTGCAGATTCAGCCTACTGTAATCATGTAATATTGCTATTGCTTTTGGCTACCTCCTTTTTTGGAAATGCCATTTAAAAAAAAATAGTTGGCTACGAATGTGTATATTTAAATTTCTGAATTAAAATGATATTACTACAAAAAAAAAAGAATGGGAATTTTGGCCAAGATAATTGGATCTATTTTTTTCTATTCTCAGATATAAGTTCTTCATGTGATATTTTCTACAAAATAGGGAGCATAGCATATCTTAGGTATTAAAGAGAGAGAGAATCTTTTATGTGTAAGTAAAATATTCCACAAGTGTGGCAAAAGCCAAGATAATCAACCACTTTTGTATATTTCAACTTGTTGTTTTGAGGCCAACATAGTTTTCCTTCCCTAACTTTTTAAGAATGTTCCCATGATGGTGCAGACCTACAAAACAGAAGCCTTGGGAAGGAAGAGACTGCATTAACCTCCAAACTTGGGAAAGAAGTAGAAGGGAAGAAAATAAATTTTGCAATAAAACAAAATATTATAAAACATACATGAATTAAAAGAAAACTACCTAGAACCAAAACAATGCAGCAGAGTTGTGAAACAGAGATGAGAAAGAGCAACATATAGAATAAACAAATACTGAAATGATTTTCCAAGGAGGTTTCATAACGCCGCCAAGCTACTTATAAGAAGTTAACATCAGAGAAAAGAAGCACTAGGAATGAAGTAGTGAGCCATCTTTAACATCAGCCAACATATGAGTGGCCTTTTAGAAAATAAAGGAGGAAAAGACCGAAAGAGAGGGAGGAAGGGATGGAGGGAGGGAGATGGAAAGAGAGAGAGAAGGAGGGAGAGAATCATCTTGATTATAAAAATGACAGAAAAAATCTTCTGGGACTGCAGAAATGTTCAGACACACATATGCTTTTTTCTAGCACACATTCAGCAAATTCGTAATGGAATCTTCTATATGCTAGAAATTGTGCTAAATTATGAAACTCAAAGATGGAAAAGTACAGTCCAGGCTCTAATACTTGCATTAAAAGACAAAAGGTCCAGATCTGGACAAATACAGTCCTAAGGAAAGGACAGGGCAACTGTTCCAAATGATTTAGATGGGCATTTGTCCAAAGGTAAAAACTAAGCAGAGAATCCTCAGGATCTCTCTGATTGCTAAAGAGTGGAACATGGCACATTTTACCAATCAAATCTTTTAAAGAGTTTACATACCCTGAATTTAGTATTCTATATATGGCATTTGGAGATGGTCATATTTAAATAATCCAGTCCTAACATCCCTGCCTCATTCTTCCTGTTTTTATTCACTTTTAATTTGGAAGCAGGCAAATTTGAGTAACTATTGTATAACGTAGATGTATGTATTTTAAATTGCATGCAGAATGACATAAATTGGTGGAGTGGGGGAGAGAATGAATGCATGCTGAAATAAGACAGATCTAAAATTTAATCCAAGTTCTGCTCTTTATTCAGTACATGACCTGACCAAGTTGTTTAATTCTCTGCTTATTCAGTGTTCTTGTCTGTAATATGGGCGTAAGAAAATTATGATATCTGGACCAAATATATTAACGTATGAACAGGCCTAGTCTAGTATCTATGACAGAATATGCCCTCAAAACATGGATATTAGCTAAACTCTATTAAACAAGTTCTATACTTCAAATATTATGCCAAATTTTTCATATGCAGTACCTCCTTTATTCCTCAATACAAGTCTATAAGATAGTATTATTTTCCCCAATTTTATATAGAGAGAAATAAAGATCAAGAGAGAAGCAGCAGTACTGAGATGTGAACCCACGTCTCTCTGGCTTCAGAGTTAGGACTTATCTCTAGCATGCTCTATACACTGCTGTATTAGCTGCCTTGCTCCTTCTTCCTCTGTTCTTTCTGTTTCTTCTCCTTCTGGTATTACCACTGCACATATACTACACCTACTGTAATTATCCCAGAGTTCTTATATATTCTGTTCCATCTTTGTCATTCTTTTATCTGTTTGCATTTCAGTTTTGGATATTTCTATTGACATATATTTAAGTTCCTTTCCTTGGCCATGTCCAGTCTACTGATTATGTCCATTAAACGCATTCTTAATTTCTGTTAGACTGTTTTTATTTATAGCATTTCCTTTTGATTCTTCTTTAGAATTCCCATCCCTCGGATTACATTACCCATCACTCTTATGTTGGTCCACCTTTTCCACTGAATCCTTAGTTTATTAACCACAGGAATCTGAAATTACTAATCTATAACTCCAAGATCTCTGACATATGTATGTCTGATACTTGTTCTGACTCTTCAAACTGTGCTGTTTATTAGTATGCTTTGTAATTTTTGGATGAAAGCTGAACATAACGGGTAAAATGAACTTAGCTGAATAGGGCTTTAGCTAGAAGTCTTACATCTATCTGGCTATAGGTTAGCCTATGTCTACTGATTGCCATAGCTGCAGGTGTCAGAGGCTCAAGTTTCCTCTGTTGCTCTTGTCTTTGTCTTCCCTGTCGTCTTTGTATTTCTCTAGAGACTTCTTAAATAATTTTTGAGATGTGCAGTTCTTTCCGTTGTAATCTCCCTATACAGAAGCCCTGTTGATACAGAGGTAAGATGTGGGAGGGAGGGAAGCAGTCTATAATCCTCTGATTAGATTTCTGTCATTTTGTGACACTGTGCCCCTTGATTGTGTCCTTCTCAAGTGCTTCTCAGCACACACACACACACTCACTCACTCACACACTTTTAAATGAGACAGGGGTACTAGCGGAGGCTGGAGTTCAGTATTTCCCTTCCCCCAGTCAATTCGTCTCTGGTTAAACTCAAGGTGATCAGGCTCTAATGAAATGTTTTCCCTTAAAGGCATGCTTTTGGTAAGGTACTGTATTGGATATACTTCCAAACAGCTACTTTCCTCCACCTCTTGCCTGAAGCAGGTGACTTTTTTTTTCTGATTATCACCCTGAGAACAATAGGACTCCTGGAGGTAAATCTCAGGAAAGTGTGGAGTCCCTCTATAACTAGGAGTTTTTAACTCTCAAGCTTATCCTTATTGGGCCCCCAGTAGTTCATTAATTAAAGTTTAAGTTTTTGTACACCATTACTGGCTCAAGTGGTGGGCTTGTGATCCTGGAATTCTGTTCCAATAAGCTGTGATTCTATGTATCTGCCTATTTGTCTCTCCAATTTTGGGGGCAGTATTTTCCCTTGTGACCTTAATTTTCTGATAAATCTAAGAGGAGTTGTTGATTTTTAGTTTGTTCAGCTTTCTTCTTGTAGAAATAGGAGTGCCCACTTCCAAGCTTCGTATATACCAATCCATAAACCAGAAATACCCCTCAACTATTTAAGACCTTCAGAGATTTGGAGTCTTATCATTCTTTTTTGCTTTCATCTTCCTTTTCCCCAAGTTATCAATCCTTCCTCAGGAGTCATCCCTGATTCATCATTTGCTGTTTCTTCTTCATCAGACCATTAGACATTTTCCTCCCATCCTTTGTCATTCATGGAGACAAGTGTGTGTTATAAAGAGAGGATAATGGACACCTCCATTTTCACTCAAAGTGAGGTGAGGGAGCTTCTGGTTTCCGAATTTAGAATAGACTTAAATCAGGAGATAAAGCCTTCAGAAAACTCTGTCTAGTGCTGTTGTGGTTATGGTAAAGATCACAGATGTAGGCTTGCATAAAATACAAACAAAGGGGGGTAAACCGGGAGCCTGAAGCACTTTCCTGGAATAGAAGTGTAAGAATAGATGGACTCGAGATCTGGGGAAAGGCAGAAGCCCTGTCCTGTTTGTACCCACACAAAAAGTTTGAATAATAATTTCTAGGGGTTGGGGGAGTTGAAAACACTGCTGGAGTAAAGTGCCCATCTCTGCTGAGCTATCAAAAGAAGATTCAAGTGAACAAGAATGCAGAATCTGTCCTGTTACACAGTGTAAACGCAGGCTCCTTTCAAAAGTGATAGGAATACTTTGGAGTTATACACAACAGAGAAATAACTTTTGAAGGTTGGCTGGAAATATAATTGAAGAAGAAAGAGGACAGAAAGATTGAGGGCCTCAGCACCAGTCTGAAGAGGTACCTTCTGTTTACCAAATTTTATTAGACATAGGCACTATTTAGCACTTTATGCAGAACTTCTACGATTTAATCCTCACAACAGCCCTATCAGAGAATTACTATCCTCATTATAAAGATGAAGAAATTGAGCTGCAAAGTATTAAGTAATGGGGTCATGGTCACCCTGTTACTTATTTCTATAACCAGGATTTATACCCAGATCTGCATTATCTCAAAGTCCATGCTTTTAACCCACTCTGCTCTTCTCTAACAAAGCCATTTTTTGTTATCACTGCTCCCTTGTCAAAATAGTAACTGAATCCTCTAGCAGGGGCAGTGCTCTGAGAAGAAATTGAGGGCTCTAATGCCTTGGAGGAGTGGCCTCACTTATCAAACTGAAAGCAGAAGTTTAATATCGTTAAAAAAAAAAATTCAACAGAGTAAATGTGAAGATCTAATAGGTTTTATTCAAAGATTCGGGAATCTGGCAGCATCCCATCTAGCAATTGGAAGGGTCCTCCCAGGAAGTGTTCACAATGGAAGGCTTCTATAGAAAGGAGGGTGGAGCAAGGAAGTCATTAGCAAAGAAACAAAAGGGTTATTTGGGACCGGGATGTCTTCTTTTTGGGGGAAGAGAATGGCAGCGTTCTTTATCCCAGAGATTTTTCTCTTCTTCCTCTGGGGGATGGAGAGGGCCTATGTGATAGATTACCTCATTGGTATTGACAAGAAAATTCTAAACTGCTTGACTAAGGTTACACTTCTGGGGAAGGTCAAAACTGCAATTAGGTCAGTATTAAGTCTAATTTTGGTATAAGGGGCTTTAGTAAAATGACACTATTTTGGGCCTGTGGTTTTCTCTTTAACAGTTTGTTATTATTATTTTTGAATCCACTTTGCTCTTTATGGACACATGGCTTTTAGCCATGTCCTGTTAAAAATATATCGCATCTTTCTGGGTCATGAGGATCCATTTAAGTATGCAGTTGAACTTTATTTTTATTTTATTTTTGACCATCAACTCCACCTACCACACACTCTGCAGCATTAAGGCAAATCATATTAAGCTTAAGAGTATATGAAAATGTCTCTGTGAGCAGATGAATCTAATTATAATGAACAGAAATGGAGACATTTTCTCTTTTATGCAGTCTCCTTTATTAGTTAAATCTCTTCCTGGAATGTACTGGAGCACCATGCTTTCTCTAGGTCCTTTCAAACTGTAGAGGTGTGCAGAGAAGGGTGGTCATGGGTAAAGTAATTGCATAACTGTATACTTGTTTCCAAGTAAAGCTCACAGGAAAAAGCCTCAAACATGCAATCTCACCCTTTGTACTTTGTTTTTCATGGGTTGATATCCCTTCACTTTATTCCTACTTTGACTGTTCTCCAGAAACTCCTTTTTCTCCCACCTCTCAGTTTTATAACGGTGTCTACAGGAGGTTTAATCTATCCAAGTTATGCCATCATTACTAGGATTAAAAATTTCCTGAAACATTTTTATAAGGGTGAAAAGTTGGGTTTTTGTTTGGTTGATTTTTGCTTTTTGATTTTTTGACTGCATCTGGCAAAGCTGATGACATACATAGAAAATAATTCTTAGAAGAGAGAAGCAGGACCCTGAGACCCTAAGAGAAGATGAGAGGCAACATGGAGAGAAAGATGAGGCACAGCAGAGGGAATGGAGACAGGAGGCTGGGCACTAAATCTGTTTCATCCCTAATTTTTATGAAGGGCAGTCCTGGATGTGGCTTTGCAGCAGGGGACCACCTTCACCAACTAGCCTAGCTGGAGCTTCTGTGACTTGACCTGATCTGATCTCTTGCTCCTCCTGGTGTCTGCTTTCAGGACTGCAGCTCTAATGTATTGCTCACCTCTGTTTTCAGCTGCTTGCAAACTCTGGGGTCAGTCCAGTCAGTGCTCTGATTCAGGTGAGACAGAAACCAGTCCCTAGTCAAGCATTCCCCAGTCAAGCCAGAACTTTGGATGCACTGTCCAGTCCACTCTTCTGTTTCTATCTCGAAGGATGTGCCCTAGTTCGGGGTCTGGGGTCCTCCCATTTGCTCTGCACTAGGCTGCAGAAGGAGAAAGGCATGGAAGGGCCTGCCAAACACTGCACATTTTTCTACCTCTTTCACTGGAATCCCTTTTCAGTTTTACAATAGCTTGGGTGCTGTAGCTTTTCAACCTGTCTCTAGGGTTCTCACAGAGGTATTCTTTTCTATATTTTGTTACCTCCCTTTCTCTGTTGAAGAAGAAGGGGTTGTAACTTCCTGGTCCACCATCTTGTTGACACCTGGTCACTATAACGCATTTTCAGGGGACTTATTTTTGGTTATTTTATTTTCTCAATCATTGATTTACAGCCAATTACAGTTGATTTAGGCTAATATTAAATTTATTTTAGGTATCCTGAGAACTCAGAGTGGAGAAAGATGACCTTTACGTTGGATGTTGTAAAGAGATTAATCTGCCATTAATTTTACTGTGTGTATTTGAGAGTTGACAGTACATTGAATTCAAATCACGCTTTTATTCTAAGACTCACAAGTACAAATCACATAGTAGTGTTATTCAGACTTCCAGGAATTCACTCCCATTTTTAATACTTATTAACTGCATGTTCGTGGCAGGTTATTTAAAATGTGCTAGCCTCAGTTCCCATCTAACATATAGGATGATTCCAGTAACTACCATGCAAGATTTTTGCTAAGGTTAAATGATGTGTGTGAAGTTTTTAGCATATTACATGGCATAATAAGTGCTTAATAACTTCTAAAACCACTTCCTTCCTGCTAACTTGGAAGCTACAGGCAATGTAGCTAAGAACTGTGACGGTCTTATTTTAATACATAAAATAAAATGTTCTCATATCACTATTACGTAACATGATAAAATGAAAAAGTGTAAATTCACTTTTCACAAGTAGCCGAAGAAGTCATGATAGCATGTGGATTATGATCTTACTCATTCCATGGCATCTTGATGAAATTCAAAGCATGCAATTAATTCTTGTCCCTATTTTTCCCCCAATGGCAAAATTAAGGCACAGAGATAAAGGGAAAACTTGGCCCAAGTTATACAGCAATTACATAATTTATGTGAGAATTGAATCCAGTCTCTAGTCAGAGGTATATCAACTGCAATTATGACTGACTAAAGATGAATCCTGGGTTGGTCATTTACAAGTTTATAGCATAGTCACAATTTTTCACTCTTTTGCTATAAATATAAAGGATAAATATACAATATTTCTTAAGTGAAGGGATCTAAGTGACAAAAGAAGTGATAAAAGAAAAGATGCATGCAACCCAATGTTCACTTCAGCATTATTTACAATAGCCAAGACATGGAAGCAACCTAAATGTACATCAAGAGATGAATGGATAAAGAAGATATGGCACATATATACAATGGAATGTTACCCAGCCATAAAAAAGAATGAAATAATGCCATTTGCAGCAACATGGATGGACCTGGAGATGACTATACTAATTGAAGTAAGCCAGACAAAGAAAGACAAATATATGATATTGCTTATATGTGGAAGCTGAAAAAAAAAATACAAGTGAACTTATTTACAAAACAGAAATAGTCTTACAGACATAGAAAACAAACTTATGGTTACCAAAGGGGAACTGGGAGGAGGGATAAATTAGGAGGATGGGATCAACATATACATACTACTGTGTATAAAACAGATAACCAACAAGGACCTACTGTATAGCACAGGGAACTACACTCAATATTTTGTAATAACCTATATGGGAAAAGAATCTGGAAAGGAATTATATATATATAAAATATATTTTATATATTATATATATAATGTATATGTATAACTGAATCACTGTGCTGTACACCTAAAACTAACATGATATTGTAAATCAACTATACTTCAATTTAAAAAAGGGAAAATATTATGGCTACTTGTAGTCACAAGAAACAAGATTAAATGTCACTTTTGGTCTATCCAAATTCTAAAATGTGTATGAGTGTATGCTGTGGTTGCTAATAACTGCTCTTTCCCATAGAGAAGAGACTTAGGCATTAATCGATATTTATCAAAAGTTAAAATTATTCATATAGTTTAGCCTGACAATTCTCCATATAGGAATTTATTATCTTGTATATGTAATTACAAATACAGAAAATATTTATAAACATTATGAGTTATGAAAAACTTGAAAAAATTCAAATTCCAATAAGAAGGTATTGGCCAACTAAACATCAGTAATTAAGAATGATGGATAGGGCTTCCCTGGTGGCGCAGTGGTTGAGAGTCCACCTGCCGATGCAGGGGACACAGGTTCGTGCCCCGGTCCGGGAAGATCCCACATGCCGCGGAGCGGCTGGGCCCGTGGGCCGTGGCCACTGAGCCTGCGCGTCCGGAGCCTGTGCTCCGCAACGGGAGAGGCCACAACAGTGAGAGGCCCGCGTACCGCAAAAAAAAAAAAAAAAAAAAAGAATGATGGATAAAAATACTGAGCCAATAAAAATCAAGTTTTAAAAGAATAATTAACTGCAAGAGAAAACAGTCACAAACCATTAAGGAAGAAAGCAGGTTAAACAGCAGATGTTGTATGACCCAATTCTGTAAAGTATGCATAAAAATCACTGGGTGAATAAACAAGAAAATATCATCAGTTTTCATTCTGAGGCATGAATTATGAGAACATTTTGACTTAATTATTTGGTACTCTTACTTTTATTTTCTAAAAAACATTGACAGTCATGGGGAGTGAGAGTGGGGACAAGAATTATTACTAACCACCTGCTCTGAACTAAATTTCAACACAATTGTTCTCGAAACTGAGTCATGAAAAAAGAAAGTACGTTTCTTGGAAATGCCTGTAATCGTGGAGTTTAAACTAATAAAACTCTTTTCTCTAGCATTTCCTTTCAGGCAGTAATGCCATCAGTCAGATGATGTGAAGAAATATGTAAGAACAAAACATTTAGTGTACTACCTATCTGAGTATAACTAAAGTCATTGGGAGATTTAGCATGTGTACAAAATTTAAGAAGTTTCTTAGCACACAGATGCATACAAATCTTTTATTACTTGGTGATGTTTTGGCTTCTTTTTTTTCTTTGCTTTGGGGAGTTTTTCCAAATTCTTCCTAAGCTCTTTCCTCTACATTGAGCAAGCTAAATTTCAGATTGCATCATTCCTAATTATTTTTTATACGTAATTTCCATGGATAAGTGGACTTTTTTATATTATACTAATATTATCAAGGCTAGGGTGATCACAAAGCTTTCCAAAGATGCTGGGGCCCCCCTCACAAATTTATTTCTCAAGGTATTAGTAAAAGGTGTGTCTTCTGGATCCTCCTAGTGGGAGTGAGGTCTTAAACATTCACATCTCCCTACATCTTTGAATCCTTTACTCTTCATTCAACCAAGACATGTCCAGCATTTTTAATTTGCTCACCAGGGACCACTTTTTGATCCATGCTTCAGCGAAACAACCAGACTGCTAGAGCCTTTCTAACTACCTGAGCCATCTCCTACAATCAAATGCAGGATTTCTGTTTAGTGAACTCATGTCAATAAATTCGGCCTGATCCAACTTTATGTTCCTTCCATCACTATCCCACATTATTAGTATTTGTTCCTAAACATGTTCTCCAGATTTGTCTGTATAAATCACAAAACTAAAGTGGTTCTTCTGGAGTGTCCCATGCATGTTACCTCACATCGTACCTCACCTTTAGGGGCCTGCTGGGACTTTAGTCTAGTTATAGGTCTAGAGGCAAAGAGAAATTGGGAGTGAGTCCTGAGGAGAACCAGCATCATCTCACTAGTGAATATATATTCCTCAGGAATGCGGGGTTAATTTCCTCAGATGGCCATGGAAAGACTGATGCTACTGTAGGTGAAGAGGCTGATACCACTGGGAGTGAGGAAGCCTCCCCTGCTGGTCGTGGGGAAGCTGCTTCCACTAGGGGCGGGAAGTCCTCTTCCACTAGCAAAGAAGACTTATCAGAATTTAGGTGTTCAATGTCCCAGCTAAATCAGGGTCTTCCTAATGGGTCCCTATCCTAACTTATAGGATTCCATCTTTCCCACTGAATGCCCTCCCTCTACAAGTGATGTAGAGTCATATGAAAAAGAAATCTACAAAAATAAGCACTTTTGATTTTCTGTTAAACCTTGTGTTAGAAAGGGGCCCTATGAAGGAAAAGAAACACCTATTTCCTGTACATTGAGCAGAGGTTCTGCATTCAAGAGATGTAATGATATATAATAAAATATATATGTATACATATACACACAAATATATAGAATATATGTATATAATAACATTTCTAGATTTATGATCATCAGACCTCATTTCTTCCTTCACAAGAGAACTGTATGATCTTGAGTTGTCACATCACCTAAGCTTTACTCTTCAGAAATATGAGGATAATATTACGTTGCTGTATTGCCTTTAGGAAAGTGGTCAAAACAATTATAAAAGGAAAATTGGTTTAAAAATACAAGGGATTGTATATATTTTTTATAATTTTATTTATTTATTTATTTTTATACAGCAGGTTCTTATTAGCTATCTATTTTATACATATTAGTATATATATGTCAGTCCCAATCTCCCAATTCATCCAACCACCACCCCACCCACCCACTTTCCCACCTTGGCGTCAATACATTTCTTCTCTACATGTGTGTCTCTATTTCTCCCTTGCAAACCAGTTCATCTGTACCATTTTTCTAGATTCCACATTCACATACGCGTTAATATACGATATTTGCTTTTCCCTTTCTGACTTACTTCACACTGTGTGACAGACTCTGGGTCCATCCACATCTCTACAAATGACTCAATTTCGTTCCTTTTTATGGCTGAGCAATATTCCATTGTATATAGGTACTATATCTTCTTTATCCATTTGCCTGTCGATGGGCATCTAGGCTGTTTCCATGACCTGGCTATTGTAAATAGTGCTGCAATGAACATTAGGGTACATGTGTCCTTTTCAATTATGGTTTTCTCTGGGTATTATGCCCAGTAGTGGGATTGCTGGGTCATATGGTAATTCTATTTTTACTTTTTTAAGGAACCTGCATACTGTTCTCCATAGTGGCTGTATCAATTTACATTCCCACCAACAGTGCAAGACAGTTCCCTTTTCTCCACACCATCTCCAGCATTTGTTGTTTGTAGATGTTCTGATGACGCCTGTTCTAACTGGTGTGAGGTGATACCTCATTGTAGTTTTGATTTGCATTTCTCTAATAATTAGTGATGTTGAGCAGGTTTTCATGTGTCTCTTGGCCATCTGTATGTCTTCTTTGGTGAAATGTCTATTTAGATCTTCTGCCTATTTTTTATTGTGTTGTTTCTTTAATATTGAGCTGCATGAGCTTTTTATATATTTTCGAGATTAATCCTTTGTTGATTCGTTTGCAAATATTTTCTCCCATTCTGACGGTTGTCTTTTCATCTTGTTTATAGTTTTCTCTGCTGGGCAAAGGCTTTTAAGTTTCATTAGGTCCCATTTGTTTATTTTTGTTTTTATTTCCATTTCTCTAGGAGGTGGGTCAGAAAGGATCTTGCTGTGATTTATGTCATCGAGTGTTCTGCCTATGTTTTCCTCTAAGAGTTTGATAGTGTCTGGCCTTACATTTAGGTCTTTAATCCATTTTGAGTTTATTTTTGTGTATGGTGTAGGTAGTGTTCTAATTTCATTCTTTTACATTTAGCTGTCCAGTTTTCCCAGCACCACTTATTGAAGAGGCTGTCTTTTCTCCATTGTATATCATTGTCTCCTTTCTCATAGATTAGTTGATCATAGGTGTGTGGGTTTAACTCTGGGCTTTCTATCCTGTTCCATTGATCTATATTTCTGTCCTTTTGCCAGTACCATATTGTCTTGATTAATGTAGCTTTGTAGTATAGTCTGAAATCAGGGAGTCTAATTCCTCCAGCTCCGTTTTTTTTCCCTCAAGATTACTTTGGCTATTCAGGGTCTTTGGTGTCTCCATACAGATTTTAAGATTTTTTTTTCTAGTTCTGTAAAACATGCCATTGGTAATTTGACAAGGATTGCATTGAATCTGTAGATTGCTTTGGGTAGTATAGTCATTTTCACAATATTGATTCTTCCGATCCAAGAACATGGTATATCTCTCCATCTGTCTGTGTCATCTTTAATTTCTTTCATCAGTGTCTTATAGTTTTCTGAGTACAGGTCTTTTACCTCCTTAGGTAGTTTTATTCCTAGGTATTTTATTCTTTTTGTTGCAATGGTGAATAGGATTGTTTCCCTAATTTCTCTTTCTGATCTTTGTTAGTGTATAGGAATGCAAGAGATTTCTGTGCATTAATTTTGTATCCTGCAAATTTAACAAATTCATTGATTAGCTCTAGTAGTTTTCTGGTGGCATCTTTAGATTCTTTATGTATAGTATCATGTCATCTGCAAACAGTAACAGTTTTACATCTTCTTTCCCAATTTATATCCCTTTTATTTCTTTTTCTTCTCTGATTGCTGTGGTTAGGACTTCCAAAACTTTGTTGAAAAATAGTGGCGACAGTGGACATCCTTGTTTTGTTCCTGATCTTAGAGGAAATGCCTATAGTTTTTCACCATTGAGAATGATGTTTGCTGTGGGTGTGTCGTATATGGTCTTTATTATGTTGAGGTAGGTTCCCTCTATGCCCACTTTTGGAGAGTTTTTATCATAAATGGGTGTTGAATTTTGTCAGAAGCTTTTTCTGTATCTATTGAGAAGATCATATGGTTTTTATTCTTCAATTTGTTAATATGGTGTATCACACTGATTGATTTGCATATATTGAAGAATCCTTGAATCCCTGGGATAAATCCCACTTGATCATGGTGTATGATCCTTTTAATGTGCTGTTGGATTCTGTTTGCTAGCATTTTGTTGAGGATATTTGCTTCTATATTCATCAGTAATATTGGTCTATAATTTTCTTTTTTTGTATTATCTTTGTCTTTTCTTGGTATTAGCATGATGGTGGCCTTGTAGAATGAGTTTGGGAGTGTTCCTTCCTCTGCAATTTTTTGGAAGAGTTTGAGACGGACGGGTGTTAGCTCTTCTCTAAATGTTTGATAGAATTCACCTGTGAAGCCATCAGGTCCTGGGCTTTTGTTTGTTGGAAGATTTTTAATCACAGTTTCAATTTCATTACTTGTGATTGGTCTGTTCATATTTTCTATTTCTTCCTGGTTCAGTTTTGGAAGGTTATACCTTTCTAAGAATTTGTCCATTTCTTCCAGATTGTCCATTTTATTGGCATAGAGTTGCTTGTAGTAGTCTCTTAGGATGCTTTGTATTTTTGTGCTGTCCGTTGTAACTTCTCCTTTTTTGTTTCTAATTTTATCGATTTGAGTCCTCTCTCTCTTTTTCTTGATGAATCTGGCTAAAGATTTATCAATTTTGTTTATCTCCTCAAAGAACCAGCTTTTAGTTTTATTGATCTTTGCTATTTTTTTGTTTGTTTCTATTTCATTTATTTCTGCTCTGATATTTATGATTTCTTTTCTTCTACTAACTTCGGGTTTTGTTTGCTCTTCTTTCTCTAATTCCTTTAGATGTAAGGTTAGATTGTTTATTTGAGATATTTTTTGTTTCTTGAGGTAGGCTTGTATAACTATAAACTTCCCTCTTAGAACTGCTTTTGCTGCATCCCATAGGTTTTGGATCATCATGTTTTCATTGTCATTTGTCTCTAGGTATTTCTTGATTTCCTCTTTGATTTCTTCAGTGATCTCTTGGTTATTTAGTAACGTATTGTTTAGCCTCCATGTGTTTGTGTTTTTTACCTTTTTCCCCTGTAATTTACTTGTAGTCTCATAGCATTGTGGTTGGAAAAGATGCTTGATATAATTTCAATTTTCTTAAATTTACCGAGGCTTGATTTGTGACCCAAGATGTGATATATCCTGGAGAATGTTCCGTGTGCATTTGAGAAGAAAGTGTAATCTGCTGTTTTTGGATAGAATGTCCTATAAATATCAGTTAAATCTATCTGGTCTGTTGTTTCATTTAAAGCTTGTGTTTCCTTATTAATTTTCTGTCTGGATGATCTGTCCATTGGTGTAAGTGAGGTATTAAAAGTCCCCCATTATTATTGTGTTACTGTCAATTTCCTCTTCTATAGCTGTTAGCATTTGCCTTATTTCTTGAGGTGCTCCTATGTTGGGTGCATATATCTTTATAATCGTTATATCTTCTTGGATTGATCCCTTGATCATTATGTAGTGTCCTTCACTGTCTCTTGTAACATTCTTCATTTTAAAATCTATTTTATCTGATATGAATATTGCTACTCCAGCTTTCTTTTGATTTCCATTTGCATGGAATATCTTTTTCCATCCTCTCACTTTCAGTCTGTATGTGTCCCTAGGTCTGAAGTGGGTATCTTGTAAACAGCATATATATGGGTCTTGTTTATGTATCCACTCAGCAAGCATGTTTCTTTTGGTTGGAGCATTTAATCCATTCACATTTAAGGTAATTTTAATATGTATGTTCCTATGACCATTTTCTTAATTGTTTTGGGTTGTTTTTGTAGGTCCTTTTCCTCTCTGTGTTTCCCACTTAGAGAAGTTCCTTTAGCATCTGTTGTAGAACTGGTTTGGTGGTGCTGAATTCTCTGTGCTTCTGCTTGTCTGTAAAGCTTTTGATTTCTCTGTTGACTCTAAATGAGATCCTTGCTGGGTAATCTTGGTATTAGGTTCTTCCCTTTCATCACTTTAAATATGTCGTGCCACTCCCTTCTGGCTTGTAGAGTTTCTGCTGAGAAATCAGCTGTTAACCTTATGCGAGTGCCCTTGTATGTTATATGTCATTTTTTCCTTGTTGCTTTCAGTAATTTTTCTTTGTCTTTAATTTTTGTCAGTTTGATTACTGTGTGTCTCAGTGTGTTTCTCCTTGGGTTTATCCTGCCTGGGACTCTCTGTGCTTCCTGCACTTGGGTAGCTATTTCCATTCCCATGTTAGGGAAGTTTTCATCTATAATCTCTTCAAATATTTTCTCAGGTCGTTTTTCTCTCTCTCTTCTCCTTCTGGGACCCCCAAAATGTGAATGTTAATGCATTATGTGTTGTCCCAGACCTCTCTTAGTCTGTCTTCATTTCTTTTCATTCTTTTTTCTTTATTCTGTTCTGTGACAGTGAATTCCACCATTCTCTCTTCTAGGTCACTTATCCATTCTTCCAGTCAATTATTCTGCTGTTGATTCCGTCTAATGTATTTTTCATTTCAATTATTGTATTGTTCATGTCTCTTTGTTCTTTAAGTCCTCTAGGTGTTTGTTCTTTAATTCTTCTAGGTCCTTGTTAAACATTTCTTGCATCTTCTGGATCTTTCCCTCTACTCTTTTTTCCGAGGTCCCGGATCATCTTCACTATCATTATTCTGAATTCTTTTTCTGGAAAGTTGACTATCTCCACTTCACTTAGTTGATATTCTGGGGTTTTATCTTGTTCCTTCATCTGGTACATAGTCCTCTACCTTTTCATTTTACCTTTCTGTGAATGTGGTTTTCGTTCCACAGGCTGCAGGATTGTAGTTCTTCTTGCTTCTGCTGTCTGTCCTCTGGTGAATGAAGCTATCTAAGAGGCTTCCTCATGGGAGGGACTAGTGGTGGGTAGAGCTGGGTGTTGCTCTAGTGAGCAGAGAACTCAGTGAAACTTTAATCCTCTTGTCTGCTGATGGGTGGGGCTGAGTTCCCTCCCTGTTGGTTGTTTGGCCTGAGGCAACCCAGCACTGGAGCCTACAGGCTCTTTGGTGGGGCTAATGGCGGACTCCAGGAGGGCTCATGCCAAGGAGTACTTCCCAGAACTTCTGCTCCCAGTGTCCTTGTCCCTGCAGTGAGCCACAGCTGCCCCCTGCCTCTGCAGGAGACCCTCCAACACTAGCAGGTACGTCTGGTTCAGCCTCATATGGGGTCACTGCATCTTCCCCCTGGGTCCTCATGCGCACACTATTTTGTGTGTGTCCTCTAAGAATGGAGTCTCTGTTTCCCCCAGTCCTGTTGAAGTCCTGCAATCGCATCCCAGTAGCCTTCAAAGTCTGATTCTCTGTGAATTCCTCCTCCTGTTGCCGGACCCCAAGGTTGGGAAGCCTGATGTGGGGCTCAGAACCTTCACTCCAGTGGGTGGACTTCTGTGGTGTGATTGTTCTCCAGTTTGTGAGTCACCCACTCAGTGGTTATGGGATTTGATTTTATTGTAATTGCACCCCTCCTACCGTCTCATTGCAGCTTCTCCTTTGTCTTTGGATGTGGGGTACCTTTCTTGGTGAGTTCCAGTGTCTTCCCGTCGATGACTGCTCAGCTGTTAGTTGTGATTCTGGTGCTCTCCCAAGAGGGAGTGAGCGCACGTCCTACTCCACCAGCTTGAATCAATCTCCCACCACAAGGGATTATAATTACAAAATTTTTCTCTAAGGTTGCTGAGAGGAAGATCTGATTCTTGGTTAGTAAATTCACTACTTATAAGTCCTAGTCTTCCAAAAGATAACAGTACTTTTACTATCTTAGTGATCAACTTGTTCTTAAAATATAAGATACTCTGGGCTCAACATCCATGCTTCCTGCTTCAACATACATAATATAGTTGTTTTCTCACAGTAAATATAATGTTCAAAAGCTTTCTTTCATTAGCTGACGTGATCCCTTATTGGCTTACATCCTAAAATTTTCCTACAGCATCCGCAAAGTTAATAAACCAATTATGGAAGTCATCTGGAACCAGAAGAGAGATGACAAAAAAATAATAATTCTGCTCTCTGAATAACTGATACTGTAATAGATGGTATGTCACAGACAGTGCTGTTACAAACTCCACTATCAGTAAAGGAGAGAGGAAAGTTTTACTTAAAGGAAATACTGATTGCTTATTATCAGTTATGGTGAAGTTCCATGGTAATTCACTCCTGAAACAGTCTGAGCAGTTATGTCTATTGCTTACCTGTCCACAAGCATGGGGCCCTTAGCCCATTTATCATGGGACAAGCAGAGCTCAACTGTCCGCATGAATGAGGACATATTTAGCAATCTTGGACAAGTTATCTAACCTCTCAGGGTACTAGACTCCTTTTTAAAAATGAGAAATTTTGCCATTAACCCATCTTATAGACTTAGGTGAATTACAGGAGAAAACATTATAATTGTTCTAACATTGAAGTTTATTATTCACATGTAGTTGAGAAAACAAAGAGAAAGCTAAACCACAATTCAGAATGCATTACTAATAATCCTGGAATATTCTTAATCTATTAGTGCTAGTTTATGGTAGAGGGGAGACGTTAAATATGGGGTTAAGTTAAATGCTTTGTTTGGTGTCTCAACTATCCTGTTTTAAATCCTATTTCTGCAACCTACTAACTGTCTTGTATTGGGAAATTGTACTACTTCTTTGGGCTTCTTTCTTCTCGAATCTTACAGTGAAAACATCATATGATTCTAGTTAGAATTCAATGATGTAATTCAGAAATCACTTCACATAATATTTTAGTGCTCAATAAAAGCAAAGTTTTATTATTCCATTTTATATTTATTTTAATTCAATGATTATATATCTAAGGCAGTGAATGAATTTCTTCTCTCTCCTCTCTTGACATATTCCCCAAATCTTGAAATTAACCATAAAAGTACTATAAAAACTGGAAGTAATCAATAATATTTTTTTAAAACAAAAGGAAAACATATACTCTCCCCCTTTGCTATCCCAGTTTACAGAAAAATCCTGAGACCAGAAGAATTTTCCTCGAGGTCTGCCCCGATACATAATGTTCATTGGATCTTGGGCAAGTCAGTCAATCTCCCTTAGAAGGTTCAGTTTCTACAACCATAAAATAAGAAAGTCGTGTTGACATGCTCAGTTCACTAGGCATGTATAAGAACTAGAGCCTCATGTTACAGCAAAAATTCTATCACCTTAAAAATCTTATTTACTATTCAGATCCTTTAACCTAGTAATCTCATTTCGTGGAATTTATTCTTAGAAAGTAATTCTCAAATAGAAAGAAAAATTGTGTTCTAAAATGCTTACAATGACCCCTCTCAACAATATATTGTAAACATTTCTAAAGTTACAGAATATTTAAATACTTATATAACCAGTAAATAATTTCTACCTTCAATATATGAACTTTATCGCAGATCTCCTTCTCTATCCATCAACCTATCCAATCATAGATACATTTTATTTTTTGATACTTGTATTGAGATGATCGTATAGTTGTTGTTGTTTTTCTAATTCTCTTAATATGGTGAGTTGCACTAATTGATTTTTGTATTCCTAGAATAAACCCTACTTAATAATACATTTTTTATATGTTGCTGGATTTATTTCGCTAATATTTTGTTAATATTTTTGCAGCTATGTTCATGAGAGACATTTGTTATTTTCTTTATTGTAACCACTTTTGTCAGGGTTTGGTAATAGTCTGTCCTGGTCTCATAAAACAAATTGCAAAGTGTTCTCTCCTCTACTTTCTAAAAGGTTTTGTGTAAGATGGGTTTTATTTCTCCCTTAAATATTTGATAGAACTCACCTCTATATTCTTTTTCCTAAGGGGAAATCTACTAGCTTTCCGATTGTTCTTCCTTCTCTGTAACATATCTATTGTTATCTTATTGCTTTCAAGATTTTATCTTTATCTTTGATTTTCATCAGTTAGACTATGATGTGCTTATATAAAATTATCTTTGTATTTATTCATTTTGACATTTTTGACTCCAAGGATTTGAATATGTACGTTGGATATGTAGTTTGATATTTTTCAAAAAATTTGAACATTTTATCTATTTCCTCAAATAATTTTTCTGATTTGTTCTTTCTTTCCTAAGTTACTGGGAAATCTAAAAATAGAATTACCATATGATCCAGCAATTCCACTCCTGGGCATATATCCGGACAAAACTATAATTCAAAAAGATATATGGGGCTTCCCTGGTGGCTCAGTGGTTAAGAATCCGCCTGCCAATGCAGGTGACATGGGTTCGAGCCCTGGTCCGGGAAGATCCCCCATGCCATGGAGCAACTAAGCCCATGCACCACAACTACTGAGCCTGCTCTCTAGAGCCCACAAGCCACAACTACTGAAGCCTGCGTGCCACAACTACTGAAGCCCGCATGTCACAACTACTGAGCCCATGCACTGCAACTACTGAAGCCCACGTTCCTAGAGCCTGTGCTCCACACAAGAGAAGCCACCGCAATGAGAAGCCCATGCACTGCAACAAAAAGTAGGCACTGCTCACTGCAACTGGAGAAAGCCTGCATGCAGCAACAAAGACCCAACGCAGCCAAAAATTAATTAATTAATTAATTTAAAAAGATACATGCACCCCTAGGTTCATAGCAGCACTATTCACAATAGCCAAGACATGGAAACAACCTAAATGTCCATCAACAGTTGAATGGATAAAGAAGATGTAGTACATATATACAATGGAATACTACTCAGCCACAAAAAAAGAATCACATAATGCCATTTACCTCAACTTGGATACAACTAGAGATTATCATACTAAGTGTGATAAGTCAGAAAGAAAAAGACAAATACCATATGATATCACTTATATGTGGAATCTAAAATATGACACAAATAAACTCATCTATGAAATAGAAACAGACTCCCAGACATAGAGAAGAGCCTTGTGGTTGCCAAGGGGGAAGTGGTGTGGGGGAGGAATGGATTGGGAGTTTGGAATTAGCAGATGCAAACTATTATATATAGAATGGGTAAACAACAAGGTCCTACTGTATATAGCACAGGGAACTATATTCAATATCTTGTGATAAACCATAATGGAAAAAAATACGAAAAAGAACATATATACATCATTATATATGCATATATAACTGAATCACTTTGCTGTATAGCAGAAATTAACAAAACATTGTTAATCAACTGTACTTCAATAAAATAAATTTTAAAATAAATAAATAACTAATCCAGCTTTCCTACTACCACCCTCACCTAATTCAGTGCATCTTAATTAAGATTATTCCCCCGTGAAACTAATCATAGGTGTGGTCTCAGTGGTGTACTTTGCACTTCTGCGCTCCTCAGACTCACTCATCACTGCTGCCTTGACCCCGAGATGAATGGCTTCTGATTCCTCACATTGCTGAAAGTGTTCCAGGCCACTCTTCTGTGACTTTTCTATTCTGCTCATAAGACCCATGCACTGAAGCTCTTCAGTTATATCCCCCACCCCTACATTCTAATGAAACCCCATTTTCTAGTTCTGAACTTTTTCACAGATCCTTTAAGAAAGGAGACCCAGGCACTCTCAGATTTCTGGACACAGCTTTATTCTTAGAGTCTTGACTCAAATGGAATGTCTCAGTTCAAACATGTTCATCTTTTAAATGAGCTGTCTACGTTGTTTGGCTCCACAAGCTCCCCCTAATTTTTTTTTTTTAATGTGTGTGTCCTAGAAGTAAATGATCAATGTTCTTAGTATCCATATAAACCAGATATGAGTCTATGACTGCAACTTTGGTAGTTTTAAATACAGTCAACAAAACTAAAGATGTTTTTAAATTTTGTTTTTCCTTGACAATAAAATAATCAAAATATGTGCTATGCTTCCCTATAAATGGTTCTATTTCTTTGCTTGAAATGCAGAAGGAAAGCATACCATAGTTTCTACCCTTGATATGATAAAACAGTGCGGGACTCAAGACCAACACCTTAAAATAATGGTGCTCTTTCCAAGAAACACTTTGGGCATTTATGTGGCTCAAATTATAAAGGGTTTACAGTTTCAGAAGACATATTGCTCTTTAGGTGGTAATTTACTGAGAATAACCTGGAATGAGATAATTTGTCCATAAAATACTCAATATCTATAAATATCTGCATATCTGTGGATATAAAATATCTATAATAACAGAGTAGTTATGCATACTACAAACTCTATAATCAATTTTCTCCAAAATCACAAAATGAACCCCACTCTATTTCACCAAATTCTGATGTTAAACTAAAAGATACGTGAATAATATCAAACACATATTATACATGCTGATCATCACATGTTTTCATATAGCTTATCTTATTTAAGTGTCACAATAATCTAGAGGCAGGATGGGGCAGGTATTTTATTTAACAGTGAAAAAAGTGAGGCTCAGTGTGGTCAAGTGCCTTATTAAAGGTCACACAGCTAGTTAATTATCCTACCACGCTAATTTGGCTCCTGCAACAGGACTGACACTTCACTAAGTTTAAGTGTCTGATCAGTAATTCAAGGAGCTACTCATTGAATGGGCAACATTTATGCATACATTAAAAGGTATCACTTCTCTAAGAGGCACTATCAAAGGTCATGTGATAGCTGCAGCTCAACCCACCTTGTCATAATCATCCTTCTAAATAAATTATTCCGATTAGGAATTACATGCCCATTAGCTTCAGGTAAAATGCTGATAAGCACATTTATTCTCAAGCTGCTCACTAAGCACATTAATATATATTTTCTCAAATATAATAAATAAATATACTTCAAACACGAACAGATGAAGGCATCAGACCAGTCCATTCAAGAACAGGGAAAGAGCAAATTAGCTTGCCGGTTTCAGCAAACCTACACTATTAGGTCTGTACTTCCAGAATGTCATTTCAGGATAAACATCTTTTGGGAGGTGGCTACACAGCTGCTTTCACAGCAGAGTTAGGCTCGCCTGTGGTGCTATTAATGAACAGCAGATGTGTGCTGGTGAGCTGGGATCAGTGACTTTAATTACAAGAGTAAAATGATCTTTGAAAAAGAAAAAAGCCCAGTGTTATCAGTCACTTTTGTGAAATTCCCACACACTGTGTAACTAATCATATGTGAGAACTGGCTCCATTCTGAACGATGTGGAAGGGAGGGACCACAACATTTGCCTACTGGTGCTGTTTGAATAATTTTACGTTTTCTAGAAAACCTTAGGAAAGAAAAGCCTGCAGTCTTCAAACTCACAAGAAAGTCTTTTAAACTTAGTTATGTGGTTATTGGTAATCAGAGAGTGGAGAAAGTGAGAACAAAAAGTTCTTAAGTGAGTATGATGTCTTTCCTTTCCATTTAAAATTAAATTTAAAAATGAATTGAATATACTGATTTAAATCAACAAAATTAATAAAGAATAAATAAGCAAAGTGTCAGCATTATTCTTCAAACCAAGTATCTACAGAGTATTAGTTTTTGCTGAGGAATTATGTATCATTAATAATGTTTGGGATGTAAAAAAAAATAGTTCCAGATCTTGGAGTCAGTTAGATCCGGATTCAAATCTCCAGCAGCTGCTCAAAAGCTGTGAGGACTGAAGAATACACAGTAAATTCCTTTGGTCACAAAAGAAACCATCCTAAGCAAATAGGGAAGGGCATTTGAATCTAATAAATAATTGGATAATAAATTTTTGGGAAGCATCAGAACCCAGACATTTCCAAGGACCTCAGCAATAAAAACAGGGGAACTTTTCCCTGAAGCTCTGCCATTAAATGTCTCAATTCCTGTTGGAGGTCACAGAAATGTTCACGTGGAGGAGAGACCAACACTCTGAGCCTCTTTTTAAGTTGAATATGTTGAGATGAAGCTTGTTTTATGGATCCATGATACCCCTGGCCCACATCCAGAAGTGGTAAAAGGTCTACTGCAGGTGGGGGAGTATGCCCACGTGCAGAGCATCAATATTTTATGTGTATGTGTATGTGTGTGTGTGTGTGTGTGTGTGTGTGTGTATGTATGTGTGTATATAATCTATATTATATTATGTTATATATATTGTTATATTTTATGTATATATATAGAGACAGACAGACACAGAAGACAGAGAGACAGAGATTTATTATAAGGAACTAATTTATATGGTTATGGAGGCTGACAATTCCCAAGATCTGCAGACAGCAAGCTGGAGAGTTGATGGTGTAGTTCCAGTCTGAAGACAGGAAAACAAACAGTGTCCCAACTCAAGGTAGTCAGGCAGAGGAATTCCCTCTGACTTGAGGGAAAGTAAGCCTTCTCACTCTATTCAAACCGTTTTATCTTGTACTTAGCAATCTTAGATTAAATAACAGCAAAATAAGGGACTGAGCTAATACCTCTACAGATGTAATTTTAGGAATCCCGTGAAAATCCTTGATGCACCCCCCCCAAATAAATATCCTTATTAGTTTCATATTTGAAATGACTTTTAATTTAAAATAACATTTGCATCAATTATAATAGACAAGGGTTTAAATGTAAGGCAAATCCGCCTGAAAAGTCTATGTCAGTATATTAACCACAAGGTTTCTTACTTGGAGTGATGGAAACATAATTTCAAGCTTGTTGAAAGGAAAAAAATATCATTTGACTATGTTACTGAAAACTTAAAAAAATCAGAAATAGCTGGATCTAGGGGTTCAAATTATGTTAAGAAATGTAGAAATACATTTCAATACATTATCTTTCTCTCTCGCTCTCTCCTGCTTTTCTCTGGGACACTTTCATTCTCTGGCAGTTTCTCTTCTCTTGGTGGGAAAGACAATAAACCTTCCAGGTTCGCAGGCTGCTTGCAATCTCAGAACAGAGCTCCTACCCTTCCCAGAATCTAAGCCTATCTCATAAAAGAGGACTCTAATGGCCCTGATTGGGAGGCAGGGCCCTTTGATGAGCTGCCCCTCTGCTTTATCACATTGTGTCTGAAAGGCATAGTACCCCAAATGAAGGGATGCAGAAAAGACTAAATGAGTAACAAGTCTTTGGCAATGATTGACATTCAGGCTAGAGTTTGAGTAACGTTCTGATCCCTTCCTGGGAACAGTTTTAAGTTAAAAACAAAAACAAAAACAACAAGGAGAAAGAATGCAGACACTGGGAACTGAAGATGTTTATAATGGCGTGCTAGCAGGATTAAAGCAGGAAACTAGGAAACGTTAAGTATTAACAGATGCAAATGAAACCAGGTAAACCCTTACTGTATTTCAGGCTCTACAATTTTCATCACTAAAACGTCAACACTGACATTTATTTTACAAACAAAAAAAATAGCCTCAGAAAATGTGTTTTTGTTTCTTACTCCTTTTTTGTTTGCTTGTTTTATTTTTCCTTGACTTAAATATGTTTATAGGATAGAAAACATATCTGTCAGAGTCACTGAGTAACTAGCGATGAATCTGAGTGTTTTACATGTGTGTGCAAATTTAGGGAGGAGGGGTCAAAGTTAGTTTTTGCTATGTAACAAATCACCTTGAAAGTCAATGGTTTAAATTACAATGATTGTTATTTACATAAATAATAAAAAATGATTTATCAACATCATTTATGATTATGTGGGTTGACTGGGTGATTTCAAAGTTGGTTTTTCCAGGTCTGACTTACGTGGCTGAATTGTTGCAGGCAGTTAGCTGGGAAGCTCAGTTTTCCACGTGGTCTCACATCCTCCATGAAGCTATCCCAGCTTCTTTGTGTGCTGGCCTCAGGGAAGTGTCCGAGAGTATAAAGGTGGACACTGCAAGTCCTTTTAAGACTTGGCTTTGGAAGTCTCCTAAAGTCACGTCAGGGTAAGTCTGTCGGTCAACATAAGTCATAAGGCCGGTATTGTTTCAAGGTTGAGTAAATAGACTCTATGCCTTAATGAAAGGACTGACAATGTCACACTGAAGACCTGGGTGCACACTGGGATGGGAAGAATCTGTGGCCATATTTTGTGATCTATCATATACCCTAAACTTCAAGATTCAGGTAAAAAGTGATTTAGAAAAGACATCCTGGTCAATACTTACTATATTTTAGATCTCTCCTAGATCTTTAAATATAGCTCTTTTCTGAGATAAACACCATGTTCTATTCATCAGACAACACTGATGGTCAGTCAGTGACCATCAATGAGTCTCCTAGTGGTCAGCAATGCAATAAACTATATTTGTAAAACTCAACTTTTAATTTAATATTTTTATCCATTTTAATTTAAATTCTTGGCACATCAGTTAGCCTCGGGATTGAAAGAGTAAACACAAACATAAATTATCACTTTGTCAAGTTCAACAAACGCCATGTTGATATACTCAGAACCCCTAATGTAGATTCATGAATTATTTATTAAAGCTATTTGTTAACCAAGGTGGCTATGCTTTTGCTAGCGATTTTAAGGTAAACAAGAAAAGGATTTTCTAGTTCTTGATCTCACAGTCCAGTTATGAGGCTGAATATAAAGGTATTAGTAAAATACTGTGGGAAGTGAGGTTAGCCATTAACCAGAGATTATCCAAAAGATAAGAAGTAGGCAACATTCCTTAAGAGCTTACTATATTAATTAGCTCATTTTTTAGTTTATAGTGTGAGTTGACTAACTATAGCTATATACAGGTTCTGAGCACCCAATTCCAATGTGTGTGTGTGGTTTTCCTTACATACCATTCAAATCTTGGGCACCAGCTGGGTGTCCTGTGATTCATCTACATTGTGACACTCTACCTTGAGATAACAAAAGATCCCACAGGGTAAGAGCTCAGTCCTAGAAGACTCTTCCCCACCCCCGTGCCCCACCACTTCAAAGGCCAGTTGAAAGTCCACGTTGTCACCTGTATATTGGAGGCTCCGACAATCCCCCCCTCTTCAGGTTCAATTAATTTTCTAGAGCAGCTCATAGAACTCAGAGAAATATTTTACTTGGTAGATAACCAGTTTATTATAAAATGATACAACTCAGGAACAGCCAAATGGAAGAGATACCTAGCGCAAGGTATGGTAGAAGGGCACAGAGCTTCCTCTCCAAGCTGCCACTCTCCCCAGATTGCCACTTGTTCACCAACTGGGAGGCTCTCCATCCTTTTGTATTTTTATGGAGGCTTCATTACATAGACTCAATTGATTAAATCATTGGCCACTGGTGACTGATTCAGTTTCCAGCCCCTCTACCCTCCCCAAAGGTGGAAGGTGGGGGTGGGACTAAAAATTCCAACCCCTGAATCACATGGTTGGTTCTCCTTGCAACCAGCCCCCATCCTCAGGTGTGGTCCAAAGTCACCTGATTAACATTAAAAAAAAAGACACCTTTATGGTTCACATCACTTAGGAAATGACAAGGATTTTAGGAACTATGTGCCAGAAATGAGGACAAAGAACAAATATGTATTTCTTATTATAAATCACAATATCACAGTATGCCTTTTTTCTTCTTCTTTTTCTTATTTTTTTTAAGTTTAGGAGATCTGAGCTAAGCTTGGAGATATCAAATAAGTTTCTGAAAAACATACACAGCTAGTAAAGGCTGTTACCAACATTCAAAACCAGGAAGATTTGACTGCAAACCACCCTTTTATACAAACTATATAAATTGTAACATCCTATTTATAATTTGATGTCTGTGGTAATAGTTATCTGTTGCTGCATAATGTATTACTGCAAACTTAGTTGCTTAAGAAAACATAGCTTTATTGTCTCATAAATTCAATGGGCTAAGAATTCAGACCCACTTTGCTAGCATCTCTGCTTTAGGGTCTTATCTGACTGCATCAAGGAGTTGGCCAGGCTGTGTTCTCATCTGAATTCTTGACTGGAGAAGAAATCATTTCCATGATCACTTGGGTTGTTGATATATTTCATTTCCACGTGGTTGTAGGGCTGAGAGCTTTAGTTTCTTACTGACTATCAGTTGGAGGGCACCCTCAGCTCCTAAAGGCTGCCCACAGTTCCCTCCCATGTGGCCCTCTTTACAGGCAGTTCACAACAAGGCAGCTTGCTTCCTTTGGCCAGCAGGAGAGCAAGAGTGAATCAGCTAGCAAGAGGAGTCCTATATAATGTAACAGAATAACAGAAGTAAACTCTCACCACTTTTCCTATGGTCAATGGGTAAGAAGCAGGTCCTCCTACAATCAAGGGAAGGGGACCATACAAGGTGTAAATGCTGAGCTACGAGGTACACGGAGCCACCTTAAGGTCTGTCTACCACACTGATTGCAGACATTAGCACTGATTGGGGGTGTACTCATGGGCTTCTAAGCTTATGAATTTTCAGGTGCCACAGGGAATGCACACATACGACGCACACAATGCAACATCTTCTCATCTTAACATATACACACACCCCTCTTAAGCTTCACAGAAACGTTTGCAAAAACATTTCAGTCTTGGCAGCAAACTTTTAGGTTTTAATCCAAAAGGAAACAAACGTTATCCTTACTACCTCTTAGTCAGCAAAGAGTCTGGCAGTGGGGGGGCAGGTGGGAAGAAGGGCAGCAAAGAGTCTGGCAGGGCAGGGGGGAGAAGGAGGGCTGCTAAGAAAAAACAGTCAATTATGTTCCCCTCAAGAGTAAGCAGAAGGATACATCTTTTATCACAGACTTTTGCAGGCCACAAGAGTCCAAAACATGCACAGTAATTCTATCATGAAGGTAGCCCTGCCACGCATTAAAAGGTTACCTAGCTGGACTGGCAAACAATGTGTATTGAAGAAGGTTTGTGTCAGATGAATCCTTTTGACTTGAGTGCAGTGATGAACATTTTGAACCAACTAATTTACTTTCAATTTCCATTCTCTTCTTACCTATCACTACTATTATTATTTACTCTGGTACAATATCTTTTGTTAACTAGCTAAATGGAACAGGATTCTTACAGATTAAATGTTGTGCCAAAAAAACTGCTTTACTTTTATCAACATTATTTTTTGTAGCTATTACTCATCAGCGAACAGAGATACCCTAATGGCTTTCTGCATATTGTCCTTCATTTATACTCCTTGGCATTGTTTCTCCTGAAACTTTTCCACTATAAGCTAAGCAGTTCTTTTCACTTTTCCTTTTAAGAAATCTCTGTCTCCCAAACAACTCCTATTATCTTCAGGGCTCTCTTCCTATGTAATTCTAGATAAGAACAGGATATTGATTTACAGGGAGTCTTCATCCACTGCCGTGGAGAAGCAAAGCAAAGTGCTACATCTTGTGAATAATTACTTTAGAAAACCAACCCAAAATGCAGCAGGATAAAGCAATGGAATTCATGCTTCATCTCATTCATTTTGACAGGTACAATAATCCAGGTCCCATTGTGTTGCTATTAAAACTACAGGCAGAGGCTGGCAAAAACGAAAAGACATGTTACTGTCAAAGCAACTCTCATTGCAGCTCAAGGACCTAAATTTTGCTTGAGTAGGACACCAAGCTACTTTCTGTGTTCTTGGCAAATTAATGACTATGAAGGGGATTCTTAATGATTTTCCATGTATGACCATTGAATAAATAAATAATCCACTAACACCTGTCATACACGGACCACACATTTCCTTTGATACCCATTTATGATTCCTCCACGTTGACCTTTGTTCTCAGGTGAGGGCTCTCTAGAGCCAGGGACAAAAATGCTATAGATCTCGGGATGTAGGAAAGGAACAGGAAAGATTATCTTTGTCTTTCACTTGGTTTCTCTTTTGGGCATAAGTTTGGAATAGAAAAATAATTAGAAGGGCTCTGTGAAGATGAGATGGAAAACTATAAAAAAATAAAGACAAATATGTCTAAATTTAACAAATTAACACACAGAGTTTTAAGAATATTGCTGAAGACCCATGAATTAACAACCAAAACACTTAAAAACAGAAATTATTAAAATTAAAAGCCAGAAATTATTCAAATAAATCTTTCCAGGGAGTGGGGGGTATAGGCAAGAAGCAGTGGGGTGAGAAATTGTTGCTTTTCATAATAAATCAATAGTTTCTTTTAACTATGCCATGTATTACTTTGATAAATGTAATTATTAAAGATACTATAAAATATGGCTATAAAATAAAACATGATTTTGTATAGAATGTGAACTAAGTTAATTAAATAATAATATAAATTTTCACACTTATTTTCTACCTGGGACATAATAATAATAATATAGGGAGGTCAAAGTTTGTTGCTCCATTTGTCAAGTAAAAAAAATTGAGATTCAAAAATAGTGAGGAAATCCTCCAAGATTACTCAAGATTACTCAGGGACCTGGTGATGAGGACAAAACTTAGGTTCCTGACTCGGAGGTCAGTATTCTTCCCATCTGCCCCTCACCTGATAAAGGGGATGTTCCAAGGACCATTTACGAGAGCTAAACGATTATACGGCAAGTAATGGGAAAAGAAAGCCATCTTTACCCACAGAGACACTGACCTAGGATTTAAACAGGTTGAAAATACAAAGTGATTGAAGACTGTTTTAAGATTGTTTTAAATAATGCATAAGTGAACCACTGAGCCACAAGATTACAAGATATTAGACATCAGTGGGACATAGCCCTAACACTTTAAGGGTGACAGATATGCCATTCCATTTATCATCTCTGATAGAAAGACAATACTGGAATTAGCGGACCATACGTCAGGTGTACTGTGGCAAGGCCAAGATTTAGGGAACAGCAGAGCCAAGGAATATACGTCTCACTAAAGCGGGGCCAAAGGAAAGGATTAAGAAGGATGCAGACCAGAAGATAACTTGAACACAGGGCGGATTTGGCAGCCTGGACCACTCTCCTATCATTCATCACAACATTCTTGCTGGAGAAGAGGGGGGCATTTATTCCATTCAGAGCTTTTCTGACTGTCTTGATTTCTGTGAAGTGTAAAGCCTGTTGCATCGAGCTGTCTGCAGTGAGGCTTGAAAAGCTTCTCCTTGGAGATTAATTCAGAATGCATCTGTGCATTAGTTTCTGTCTCTATGAAAGCGAGTCTTTTGGGGGAAAAGTCAGAGGTTAAACCTTTTGTGCCCCGTGTCTGACGCCCATCTTGCCTCTGTGCATTTCTGCCCTGGGTTTGTAAACCTCTGTGCAGTTTATACTTTTAAAAATAATTTTATCATGACGTCTTTGGATGAAAAGTGACATGGAAGTAGAAACAGAGTTTAGATAAGCCAAAGTCCTCTCATTCCCCTGCAATCCATTTTGTCACCCTGTTGCTGAATACAGGGAAGGAAGGGAGTTGGGGAGTTGTTCTGGAAATACGATTCCAAAGGTTAAAAAAGAAGGAAAAATTATTAATGTCTTTTCATTCCAAAATGGTACACACACAAAACCCTCATGTCCCATTCCCAAGGTCCCCACCTCAACTGAAGTGGCCTGACGCTCTTTGGCAGTAGAGGACTCAGTTAATCATCCAGCCAATTACAACAGTTCATCCGCCCTGGTGTGGTATCTATAACTGTGGTTTGGTCTAAATTCCAAAACATAAGAGGGACTGTGTGTGTGTGTGTGTGTGTGTGTGTGTGTGTGTGTGTGTGTTGGGAGGAGTGGGGGAGATAAAATCAGTAAATGCACTTCCTTTGTGATACAGAGTTGTCACCCCTTCGTATTTTCATAACCTCTTTCAGAATCCACTCACTCTGAATCCACATTGCAAATTAAAGAAGGAAGGAAGAAAGTTCGGAAGTTTTCAGGGAAAAGTTGGAGGTGGTAAATAAAGCAAGCAGCTATGAACTTTTCATTGGGGATCTATCTGGAACAGGAAAAAAGCAACATTTTTTCCTATCCCCAGGCATCATGGGGGTAACAGTTATGCGAAGACAGAGTCTGAGATGCACCAAGGTGTGGAGTTGCAAGATGGGGCCACAAACTGAAAGTAGGGGCAAGAAAGAGAGAGAGGCAGGCACAGCACACAGTCGGGGGCAGACATGGACACAGAGAGGGAGATGCAGATAGCAACCACACCGCTGCAGACAAAGAGACAGGCAGACCCAAGCTCAGGGATGTTCAGAGGCCCCAGAGTTAGGGGTGACTTTTCATTCACCTCAGTCATTCTTAGAACACCTTCCTGGTGTTTGCAATATCCTTGATCTATCTGTATTATTATTGTTATTAATATTTTCTTTAAATCAGATCATTTAAAATACTTTTTATGTAAACATTTTAGTAGAACCACCTATGAGAAGCCAGTATCACTTTTAAAACTTAAAAAGTAAAACAACAACACTACAGCTAAGTGTTGCTGCCCATAGGAGGCCCTAAGCTTCAAGTTTCTTGTTCACGTTATCAAAAAAAAAGGAAGAGGAGGGGCACAAGTTGTTTTCACCTTTGGGCTCTCGTGAATAATGCTACTATGATTGCTGGTGTACAAGCATCTGTTTGAAACCCTGCTTTCCATTCTTTTGGGTACAAATCTATTTCCTTCATGGGTCCTACTCTCTAACAGGAAAAAGAGAGCAGATAAGTGACAACTGTTGAATATTGTGTTACCAGGACATATATCCTGTGACAGAGAAGCACAAAATAGCCAGACAGAACTTGGGCATACAGAATTCTAGTAGGAAAGAAAGGAATGGCACAGGTAAAAATTCTAAATTAAGAGAGTGCATAATGCATTTGGAAACAAAGAGAAATTATGGAATACCTAGAATAAGGGATAGAATAGAGGAAAAAATGAGATTACGGGGAAGGGCAAGGAAGTAATCCTACCTACTTACTGGCCACATTAAGATTTTCAAATCTTCCAAACATCCACAATTCACTCCTTCACATTCAGTTCCCTTAATTCAAATGTTACTGTCACAGTCTCATAAACTAACAGGCCACCGTTACCAGCTTGTAATTTTTATGTTGTTTTATTTTTTCTCCACAGTATTTATAGTCCATATATATGCATTTGTGTGTGTGCTTCTCCCGCTTAGAATGAAAGTTCTATGAGGCAGAGTCTGTGCCCTTTATTTCACTGCTGCATCTCTGGACCAAGGTCAGTGGCACATAGTAAGTGAGCCATAAATATTGGTGGAATTAATGAATGAATGCTTTCATTTACTAGCTTTATCACCTTGAGTAAATCATTTCCTTTTCTAAATTCAGGTACCGCTTCTGGGTAGCCATGTGGATGAAATACAATGTGCATAAAGCTACACAGTCTAGGGAATATACTAGAATATATTAAATGTCCAATCAGTATTAGCTCATAGAATTCAGAAAGGGAGATAGGCATCAAGAAAAAGGTAGAGGGGACTAAATATAAGAAGACAAAACAAAGCAAAACTATCCATCTTTTATTTCCATTATCGTGAGTGTGTCTTCCCTGTTTTAGACAAACAAAAGGAAGCAAAACAAAACAAAACAAAACCAACAATACAAATCTTAGACTTCTGACTGACCCTCAGTAAAAGATAATGAAATAATAAGACTCAGGCTGATGCTGAGCGCTATTAGAATTTAGACTTTTATTTCATAGAACCAAGTATCAGACAGTCCAGTCATAAATTTTGTTTTCTCACAATTATCTACCAGTTTCCACATCTTCTGGAGTGAGTGAGGGTGTGTGTATGTTTGCGTGTGCTATGTATGTAAAAACATATGTGCACCAAAACACATAGAATAGGGCTTCCCTGGTGGCGCAGTGGTTGAGAGTCCGCCTGCCGATGCAGGGGACATGGGTTCGTGCCCCGGTCCGGGAGGATCCCACATGCCGCGGAGCGGCTAGGCCCGTGAGCCATGGCGGCTGAGCCTGCGCGTCCGGAGCCTGTGCTCCGCAATGGGAGAGGCCACAACAGTGAGAGGCCCGCGTACCGCAGGAAAAAAAAAAAAAAAAAAACACACACATAGAATAGATATTATGCATGTAGAGTGAATGGGCAACATGACTTAGGTACCTGAGTATATTAGCCACACAAGTTAATCTCTGGTTTCCTTACAGTCTATCTAGAGGCCTAGAATCATCAGAAAAATCAAGAAATTTGAAGGTATCTTTCGCACCTCACCTCCCAAAAAACTTTACTCTTTACTCTGGGGATAGAAAATAAATGTATAGACTATAGTGATGCTTGTTTCTAATTTAGTGAAAAACAAAAATCAGTAATACAGCACTGATGAACATGAACCCTGGAATGAAAGAGAATCACATCATGCAGGTGTTAAAACACATATAAAATTGGGGATAATAAATAAGGTGTTTTAACTGTAGCTTTTGGCTTGGAACTGATAAGACAGAATACTCTCCCACAAGAAAAGGGTTTGGTTTCGTACCTACTTTGTAGAGCTGGCAATAATTCTGAGGCAGGTTGCAAGGACTGTGACTTACTTTGCCAATTTCATAGCTACTCTTGGATCCAATGAATAGAGGCCCAAGGCTCCTTTTAGAGCTTAGTGAGATGTTGTTGATTCTGTAATTTATTTATTCATAACTTATGCCTTTCTACTTACAAGAGGAATTTGCAATGGTTTAAAGCATACTTCCTTTTATACCTTGCAGAGCTATTTTACCACTGTCATGGCTCTGAGGGAGGTGTGAGAGCTGCTTCTGTTTAGTTCCAGCGAAAGAGTGCTCTGGATATGGATGTGGTTAGCAGAAGAGGAAAGGGATTTTCATTAATATAATGAAAAATACATTTATTTTGAGAATTTGATTTATTTGTTCCCATTTAAAACTACCACTGCAGTAGGTATAAACTAGGTCAGTGGTCCTCATACTTACATGACTGCCAGGATCACCTGGGAATCTTGTTTTTAAAGCAGCTTCCCAGGCCCCAGTTCCAGACCTTCTTTTGCTATGAGTCTGGAGTCAGGTCTAAGAATCTCAGTATTTAACAAGGTGAGACTGCTAGGCTGGGACCTGCATTTTGAGAAATCACATAGTAATCAAAACTCGCTGATTGATTTGTTAATATTCTGTGTATGACTTGCTGGTCAATTCCTGTTCTTTTCTCCCACGGGCCCCACTCCTATTCCCACTGTCCATTTGGGGAGGTTAAGCTGGTGGCTGGTAGAAAAGTCCCCCCATCCATCCCTGCTTCTCTCAGCAATTAAGTGACAATGATATTGTTTCATCATCCCAACGATTCAAGAAGATCCATTTTCCAATTTATTACAGATGCCCTTTTAACAGTTGAGGAAACTATTATTTGGAAAGAAAAATGCACAAAGCCCATGTCAGAGAGGAGTGGGAGAAGAAGGAAGAGCGCAAAATGTGTGGGTTCTACGACACTGGTTGTTTCAAGAAAAAAAAATGATCATTCAGAAACTGACTGTTAAATCACACAGCACTGGGAAAAAATATAATAAAGAAGCAGAAAGTTAGGTTTTGTCACCAAAGTCACAATGAGAAAGCCACTGGGATATAAAGCATGAAAGAATCAAGGTGAAAACATGAAGATTTGGTTTCCCTTTTACCACAGGCTATGTGTGAAAGATGTGTGTGTGTGTGTGTGTAACAGACTATCGGGAAGGGAGATTAGCGACTTCTCCATGCAGAGAACAAGCTGAGTCCGTGTTGATCAAAGGTTGATATCAAATCAAAACCATAATTAAACCTGCTGTTCATAAATCCGCATTAAAGAGCAGGAAGGATCACTATGAGTTTCTCAGGTCACATGTATTAACTCCATGTCATTCTAATTTCCAGTCCCCAGTCACTCTGCCACATCTTTTTGCTGCGTCTCAAAATCAATTTGCAATTTAATGTTATAGGGTCTGCCAAAGAAGTTAGATTCTGTCACCAAAGTTGCAAGTAAAAGTCATTAGTGTGTGAAGCACTAAAAATCAAGGTGAAACATGAGGGTCTGATTCCGTTTCTATCCACAATCAGGCTATGTGGGAGAGAGGACCCAGCCCAAGAGTGTGTGTGTGTGTATGTGTGTGTGTGTGTGTGTGTGTGTGTGTGTGTGTGTGTGTGTAATAAGCCTCCAGGAAAGCAGACTGACATCTTCTCCATAGAACAAATTGTGTTGGTGCTGATCACAAGCTGACAGCAGACATACGGACTCAATAATGAAACCTGCTCCCTGTAAACCTCTTTTCGAGAGGAAGACGCTTCATTATGTTTCCCAGGAACATGTGTTAGCTCCATGTACAATAGTTCTAATTTCCAACTCTCAGTCACTCTCCAAAACGTCCTTTTTCTGCCATCTCAGATTCAATTTGCAATTTAATGCCACGGTGTCTGCCAGTGATGCCATCTTCCATGTCCTCAGTCCCATGGAAAAACATAGAGCATTCTGTGCAGGAACCTTGTCCATAAAACAGCAGTGGCATTACACCATCAGATTGAAAGAAAATAAACTCTAAGTTTAATCTATATGTAAATTTAGCCAACAATCTTAAAAGAATAATAATTCACGAGTATTGATTTTTACATTGCTTGGCAATTTTTTTATTACTTTAAGTAATGATCCACATACACACAACATTGTTTTTATATAAAAACAAGTAGTTGGTTGTCTGAAGAGATGCAGATCCATCTCCTACTTTTAGGCAGAAAACAAAACCACTGGAATGTTTCCCAAGCTCACAGAGAAGCGTGGTGATACTAAACAGAAGGCTACCAATTGTTAGTAATTTATATTCAAATTCTACTAAGAAAAATGTAAAAGTTTCCTCTGAATGCACACTTTTTTTCTAATAACTATACTCTAATTCAACAAAAAAAAATACAAGCAACCAGTGACAACTGAAACACTGAGATTGTTCAGACATAGAGTTCTAAGAACCAAATAAGAGATATTTTTACTCTTTGTATCTTAAGAGTCTAACATATTGATTGTGAAGGAGCGATACTGTTCACCAAGGAGCTTTTGATAAATACTGTCTTCGAGGAGAAATCTCACGTTCAAGAGCAGTTACTAGGGTAACACCAACTACTATAAGAAGTAATTGCCAACATTTCCCTAACATAACATATTAGAAACTTTTTTCTCATTTGTGTAATCTTTTTTTCTTATTCATGTAACAACAAACCAACCTGTCATCAATTCAATGCCCTAGATTCCTTTCATCTTAGGGCTCTAGCATCACCTAGGGCTTGCTGTTCTCTGCATAGGTGAGCCAAAGGGTAAGGACTAGACTGCTTCTTAGAAGCCTTGGGCCAGCCATGACAACATCGTTTCCATTTACGATCTATTGGTCAGTACTAGTCATATATTCATACCTGGCATGCAATGTGCTCACTGGCTGACCAGCTGTTTCCCAGCAAAACAATGTCTGCTGTAAAAGGGGGACTGAACATTGTGGCAGACATCCAGCCCTGACATAATGAGAACCACAAGACCGTATCTACTATAATCCCTCTCAAGCATGCCTATAGACCAGCATCACTGAGACTTTGTCTGTTTATTTAAAAATACAGATCCTGGCCAGTGAACAAAGACACTGTAATTTCATAAGTGTGTTAGGGCTCAGAATTATCCTGGCCAGAACCACTGAATTCCAATTCAACCTCTATCTCCAACTCGAAGCACAACCAAATCCACACTGAAATATCCACACTACCCAGTAACTTGACATTTACATCAAAATCCTGAGTTAAGGGTCCATGAATCTGCATTTTAATAAATTATCTGGACCATAATAATGGCTAACTTAGCCTTTTGTGACCATTTGCTAATTGCTACTAAGTGTTCTAAGGACGTTATATAAACCAACTTATTATTTTCTTATGTAATCTTCAAGAAACCCAATAAGGTAAGCATTAACTCCATTTTTACAGAGAAAAAAACAAAACAAAACTGAAGCACAATGGCTAAGTTGCTCAAGTTTATTCTAGAAAGTGTCCAAGCTGATTCAAACTAAAGTAGTGGAAATTCAGAGCTTCCATCTTCCTTACTACACTGTACCTAGGTGACTCCAATGCATATTAAAGCTTGAAAACCACTGAGTTATGAGATAAATATGCAAGGGTTTCTGAGTAGTCTGAAGAACTCCTTGAGAAACACTAAATTTTTTAAAGGTTCCTTACTTTTGCTTTCACACTTACATCCTCAGTCCAAACATCTCTTGTGAACTCATCTGTACATTCAAATACCTTTTCTATCTGTCTCAGTTCAACGCTTCACATCCTAGAACAAATTTAGAAAATTATCTTCCCATTTCTCTTTCTCCAGTGCCCTCTGCCATCTTCCACACAGTTGAGCAGTTCTGAAAACCCGGGCAATCATCCTGACATCTTTCTTTTCCTCATCATCAACCTTCCTGGCAATCAATGTGTGATCCCTATCACTCTTTCCTATTAAATTGCTCACAAACGAGCTCCCCCTTTCCGGGGACCATGCTATCATCATCACCATCATCGTTGTCATCATCATTGTTATCATCATCACCATCACCATTATTACCACCACCATCATCACCATCACCACCACCACCACCACCACCATCATCACCATCTATCTCCCCAGGACTTTTGCAGTTGCCTTGCACTTTGTCACGCACTCACCCCATCCAAGCCATTCTTCAATGTGGCAAGCGTGGTTTTTCAAAACACAATGGCTGAAGCCCCAGATCCTTAACATTTCCTAGAAAACCCTGCATGTGCCATCCTTCCTACCCCATGGGCTTCAGCTCAGACCATTTTCCCCCCATCCTTACACACCAGGCAGGGGTTTGTTACCCACACCCCATGTTCCTTTGGCTTCACATTTTCACATGTGTCTCTCTGCCTGGAATACTCCCATTAGAGGAGCATAAATTACTGAATAGCCACAGGGCTCAGCTGTCTCATGTTTAAAATGGAAATAAAACAACGTTCGAGTTGTTAAAACTATGAAATACAAGTATTGTACATTCAAATTTTAATTACTCTAAATATGCTCAAACATTTTAGATATCCTCTAATACTCCTCATATGAAAACATGCTTAATGATATATTCCTTTCCACCATTTCACTGGTTGTAATTTCATGGAATTTCAAGGTTAGGTACGTCCTTTAGAAAATCTGTTTATCTTATTTCAGAAATTCATTAAAATTATCACAAATCTTGCTGTGAAGCATTCTCCTTGCAATTTTTCATTACTGTCTAGTTAACCAATATCCTTTAGAATATTGCAACTTTTTCAAATGTGGTGTTGGATAGCTATAATTTTCAAAATTACTATTTTGTTCTAGAATCTATTTAGTGAGTTAGTAAAAACAATTAATGGAAGTTACATACTTTCATTGGCCCTGACAGGAAAAAAAAGAAGATTCCAAATAAATAAGCAAGTGAAGGAGCATTAATTAGCATCTAATTTGTAAGAGCAGAGTGCAGTGCTCAATAATTTGAACAATAATTGAACTTTTATGTTGATGTATAAGGTAAAAGCATAGCCAAGTTCTTGCTAAGATAAGATTAATATTACCCTAATAAAAACTCTTAAGAATACTAATTTGTTGAAGTAATAAATGTATATTATTTAAAGGTTATCAGTAGTATAATCCGGCAAGAAGAATGTTATGGTATCACATGTGTGTGAAATATGGAACTGCAGAGAGAGAAAGAGAGAGAGAGAGAAGGGAAAGACTGAGTAAATGCTGACAAATGAACAACAGGGAATTCTGGATTAAGGGGATACATGACTTTTTGTATTTTTCCTGCAACTTCTTTACACAATTGAAATTATTTCAGAATAACATTTGTGGATTCTGGATGCAGAGTTTATGCAACCTTCCCATAAGTAGAAATTTATTTCACATAATTTTTAAAATTTGCAACTTGCCCCTGAAGCACCTTCCTCCCTGTCCCATTTTTCTCTATAGCACTTCCTGTTGTTTAATATATAATGTTTTAATTTATTATTATCTGCTTTCTTTAACTAGAATATAAGTTTGTGAGGCTAGGGATTTTTTTTTTCCATTTTATTGACAGTGGCACCCTTAGCATCTTGAATAAAGCTTCTTAATAACAGGCATCCAAATAGTATTTTGAATAAATGAATGATTGAATGAATTAATGAATAAATAAATCCATAATATGTGAATTAATGAATAAATAAATCCATAATATGGTGGTAATAACAGGATCAGCATAATATATTTACATTATGCACACATGTGAGCACTTAGCAGAGTGTCTTTAAGCACTTGATAAGAATGAATTATTTTTACCAAGTAGTTTAGCATTGCTAGAGTTCCTGCTGTGCAGTAGTAAGAGATTAGGCTGAATTTACAGCAACATGGATGGACCTACAGATTATCATACTAAGTGAAGTAAGCCAGACAGAGAAAAACAAATATCATATGATATGCCTTATCTGTGGAATCGAAAAAAAAATGATACAAATGAACTTATATACAAAACAGAAACAGACATAGGAAACAAAGTTATGGTTATCAAAGGGGAAAGCGGGGGGAGGGATAAATTAGGAGTTTGGGATTAACATACACACACTACTATATATAAAATAGATAACCAACAAGGACCTACTGTATAGCACAGGGAACTATACTCAATATTTTATAATAATCTATAAGGGAAAAGAATCTGAAAAAAATAGATACATATGTATATATAACAATCATTTTGCTGTACACCTGAAACTAACACATTTTAAATTAACTATACTTCAATTAAAAAGAAAAATCTACACACAGAAAAAAAAGAAAAAGAGACCAGGCTGAGGCTAGAGACAAGGGCCACATCAAGAAGGGGCTTGTGGCCCATCGTAAAAAATGCATACATTATTCTATAGGCAGTGAGGAGTGGTTTAATCAGATCTATTTCAATGAATTTCTCTATTATGGATTGAATTGTTTCCCCAAAAATTCATGTGTTGGAGTCTTCATTAATCCCTGGTACCTCAGAATGAAACCTTATTTTGGAGATAGTGTCTTCACAGAGTTAATGTTAAAATGAGGTCATTGGGGGGGTTGTAATTCAATGTCAACTAATGTCCTTATAAAAAGAGGATATTTGGAGACAGACTCATATACAAGAATTACATCATGTGTACACATCATGCAAACATGAAGAAGGCCATCAACAGGCCGAGGACAAAGATCCGGAACAGGTCCTCCCCAACAGCACTCAGATGGAACCAACTCTGCCAATACTTTGATTTCAGACTCTAGCCTCTAGAACTATAAGACAATAAATTTCAGTTTTTATAAGCTACCCAGTTAGTGGTACTTTAGATGCTTTGTTAGGGCAGCCCTAGGAAACAAATACAATCCTTCTGGCCATCATTTGATAAATGGGAGGAGTGAGTTACTAAAGCAGGGCAAGTCCCTTAACCCTTTTGAGCTCTGGTTTCCTCATCTATAAAATGGAGATAATCCATGATAAACAAGCCTCATGATTCTACATGAAAGAGAAAAATGTAAAAATGCTTAAGAAAATATGATGATAAATATAAAGGGACATGAAGAATAAGGCACATAGGGCACAATATGGTAAATATATAGAAGCTCTTTTATTTATTGGAATGTCTTAGAATATCATCACAAGTAAGCTTCTCTGATCCAGAGGAAAGCATTGTCAATGGCAAATCACCCACACTTTTCCTAAGGAGAATTTCCCTCCTGGGTATCATTTCCAGTGGCTAATGGACCCATCAATGAAATGTGACATGGACAAAGAATCATATCTCTATGGTCAGAATGGCATTTTTCCCCCCACAGAACCTGTGAAATGTGAAAAAGTCTGTCCTGAAAAATAACTGGCAGTGAAAGTGGGGCCAACCAGTCATCCTGCTCTTGGGTGGATGCAAATGATTGAACGGATTGATGGATGAAGGAAACTGCCCCATGCACAGAAAGATGTAATTGACTGATGAGCTGACTTAATAACCACCTTGGAATCTTAAGAATTAAATTCTTAATCGAGCTAGATACTTTTTGTTGCCACAACCCACAAATGAGAAGTGGTGGATAGGAGGTTCTTGCAACATTGAGGAGAGTCCAATGAAGCTGTTAAACATCCTACAATTCACAAGGCAGCCCCCCAACCTTGAAGAAGAAGGAGGAGAAGGAGGAGAAGAAGAAGGAGGGGAGGAGGAGGAGGAAAGAGAAGAAGAAGAATTATATGAGTGCAAATATTAGTAATGATGAGGTAGATGAGGTTGAGAAATCCCAGCCTAGGGGAACAAAGCACTAAGCAGTATAATTCTCAGCATACTTGGCACTGAGGAGAGTTAAGAAAGAATATTTGTTGACAAGAAATCAAAGCCCTTCTTCACAAGAATCATGATGTATAAAGGCAATGACATTCTCCTAGAAAGGCAGTCTAAGTAAGCAGCAGAATATAGATTCTCGCCTTCGGAAGGGAGAGTGAGCATGGCAGAGCAAAGATCGCCAGTGGCTGAGCCTTCTGTGGCTATCAAAATCTGGTTTCAGAACGTAGCATTGGTGTTGTTTCCAATCCTGGGACCCCTGGTCTTTGAATTACATCTCTTTCCCCTAATTTTGCTATTTCTGTAGAGCAAGTCCTAGGTCCTCCCCATCTCCATACTCTCCACTGTCATTCATTCAAGTGGCTTACGTGAGGCTCCCATGACTTTTTAAGCGTTAAGTTGTCTCCTCTGTAACATAGGAATAAGCCAACAACAATAAAAGCGATTCAAAGAGTGGGTTTCTGTAAACCTGAGACTTGGAATAGAGAAACTAGGAATTGCATCTCAAACCTAGCATTTGCTACCTATTTCATTTTAACCTAATTGCTCAACCCTCAATGCTCTCATTTGTAGGATCAATCTCACCTACATCAACAGGGCATTCTGAGGATTTGATGGGAAAAGGAAGAAGAACACTGAGCTTGGGTCCTGTCACACTGCAAATGTGTAATAAATCGTAATGTTGGTGGTACTGTTGTTACCACTGATAACCTTCTCTCTGGACAATTTTCTATGCATTCATTGATTAGTTAGTTAATTTGTTCATTCATCCATTTATTCTCTTGTTCATTTACTTGACCAACATCTAATAATATCTTGACATGCTCTAGATGTTATAATATATAAGTGCCTCAGAATGTCTTTCTTTGCCAAAAATACTTTCTGAAGCTCTATACTTGGAACCAGCAGAAGAGCCAGCCAATGTGGAGAATGAATGAAAATAACCTGTGCCTACACCTTATCTATTCTCAGATAGCAAATCAAACCTTTTCATCCACACTGGCTTCCTCTTAGCTCTATCTTTCTGTCTTGTCACCTTGGTTGTTCCTTCTGTGGCTTAATTCAGCACACTGTGACATGCTTTATTGCAAAAAAATTTACCGTGCTAGCTCACACTAACAACCCTATTAAACCTGATTTAGGCAAAAGAAAAAGGCTAGAGAAAGAAAAAGGAAACCTAATAAAAAGGAAACCTAATGACACTGTGCCTTGGGATAAACAGTCTGTGATGACAGAAAATATGAATTCCTGTCACTCCCCTCACACACTTCTACCTCCACTCCTAATAAAAAAAAATTAGGTAGGTATATTGAATTTTATTGCTGCATAACCAACAAGCACCAACAGTGACATGAAACAATATGCATTATTTCTCACAGGATGGCTCAGCTTCAGCTGCGGGGCTGCTGCTGCCCTACCTTGCGCTGCAGCCTGAGGTGTGTGGTCACTTGGGGCAGCCCTGATTTGCATGAGATCACTCTGGGGCCCAGACGGAGTGGGTAAAAGATATTCAGGGAAAACCCTTCTCAGGGAGATGCCATGGGTACAACAGGGTAAGTGGAAATACATCAGGTCTTCCAAGGTCTAGACTTAGAAATGGAGCCCTGTCACCTCCCCACATGCTCCACAGGCCAAAGCAGGTCATAACACCAAGAATAAAGGCAAGCAGAAGGGAAAAATACACCCTCCATTCTCCATTTTTCGGAAAGGGGTGGAAGTGTGCAATGCAAAAAAAAAAAAAAAAAAAAGAGGAGAGAGTGAGAAAGAAAAGGAGAAAAAAAGATGAAAGAAGGGATAAAGAATAGAAGCCGATAAAATGACCTTGCACATAACCCATGAGCTGTGATGACTTGGGGAGGACCAACTGAAATAACCCAACAGGTTAGCCCTGGCCACTATTGATTTGTTTCATTAGATCAACAGGAAATGGCTGGTTAAAGTTTTTAAAAGGCAAGTGCTTCCCCAAATTTTTCTAATCCAAAGACTAATACCTGGTCTTACTGTTATAGTGATTATTTTTACTGAAAACATTTCTATAAAGTTGAAATAATCATAATCTCTAATTCACAGGATACATGCAGGACTAAATAAGACCATGCATAAGCAATTCTTCACATTGACACATAATAAATTCTGGATAAATATTAGTCAGTAATAACAATGAGGGATTTCCCTGGCGGTCCAGTGGTTAAGACTTCGCCTTCCAATGCAGGGGGTGCGGGTCTGATCCCAGGTTGGGGAGCTAAGATCCCATATGCCTCACGGCCAAGAAACCAAAACATAAAACAGAAGCAATATTGTAACAAATTCAATAAAGACTTTAAAAATGGTCCACATCAAAAAAATCTTAAAAGATTAACGAAATACAAACATTTATTCAACATACATTTTATAAGCACCTAATATGTATAAGACACAGTGACAGATTGTGCCAGAGATAATGAACTTCTACCCTCAAAATATATGTTCTAAAATTAGAAGATGGGGTTAGGAAGCTCTTACTAGTCATCGGGTTTTTGTTTTTGTTTTTTAATTGGGGTATAGTTGCTTTACAATGTTGTGTTAATTTCTGCTGTACAACGAAGTGAATCAGCCAAATGTATACATATATCCCCTCCCTCTTGGACCTCCTCCTCTGCCCCCCAAATCCCACCCATCTAGGTCACCACAGAGCACCGAGCTGAGCTCCCTGAGCTATACAGCAGGTTCCCACTAGCTATCTGTTTTATACATGCTAGTGTATATATATCAATCCCAGTCTCCCAATTCATCCCACCCCCCTTCCCCGTCCACCCGCACCCCATGTCCACACAACCATTCTCTACATCTGCGCCTCTATTCCTGCCCTGCAAATAGGTTCACCTGTACCATTTTTCTAGATTCCACATTACAGCACGACTTACAATAGCCAGGACATGGAAGCAACCTAAATGTCCAATGACAGATGAATGGATAAAGAAAATGTGGTGCATATATACAATGGAATATTACTCATAAGAAGGAACAAAATTCAGTCATTTTGTAGTCATCAGTTTTAAATGGCATCTTACTAACCCAACATATGCCATCTATTTTTTCCCTTATGCCCATTTCAGTGGTCCAATAGTTTGTCATAAAATAACCTTGACTAACAGAGAGAATATGCTGACCTTCCTCAGAGGCGACCGGCAGTAGCAAGGTAAATAGTATTGAATTAGGTGAGTCAGGTATGATGTCCCAGAGGAGGTGACATCTAAGGTAGAGGGGCTTTCACATGTAGGTATCAGTGGGGAAGCACTCTATGCCGAAAAAGAAATCATGGACAAAGTCACAGTGACCTGAAAGAATAGCATGTATTCAGGGCAAGGAGGCCAGTTGGACCAGAGCACAGGAGAGAAGACTGACCCATCCCTCCCACAGTTTAAATGACTCTTTCATACCCTACCTTTTGTCAGCTCAGATTTCATCTCTGCAATATGGCCTTGCCTGAGCACACTGCCTAATGTCCCTAGTTAAACTGTATTTTTGTTTTACAGGTCTCATAGCACTTATATTTTCTGAAATTCTCTCATTTGCTTGTCAATGTGTTCATGGTCTGTCTCTACCCTGGTATATGAGCTCCATGAGAACACCCCCCTTGTCTGTATTGCTCTCTCTCAATTCCCAGTGTTCACAACAAAGTTCACAGTAAAAATCTGTTGACATGACAGGTGAATAGGTGAGGGAGGGAAGAAAGTAAAGCTGGAGTCAAAAGTCAGAGGCTGTATAACACCAAAAGCATGATCCATTAAAGAAATAATTAAGAGGCTGGATTTCATTAATATTAAAAATGTCTGCTCTGCAAAAGACAACATCTAGAGAATGAGAAGAAGAACCATTTTCTCCTTGGTAGGAAATATTTGCAAAATACGTATCTGATAAAGGACTTGTATCTAGGCTATATACAAAGAACTCTTAAAACTCAAAAATAAGAAAATGAACAACCTGATTAAAAATGGGCAAAAGATCTTAACAGACACTTCACCAAAGGAGATATACAGATGGCATTAAGCATATGAAAAGATGCTTCACATAATTTGTCATTAGGGAAATGCAAATTAAATCAACAGTAAGATACTACTACACACCGGTTAGAATGGTCAAAATCCAGGACATTTACAGCACCAAAAGCTGACGAGAATGTGGAGCAATAGGAACCCTCTCATGCATTGCTGGTGGGAATGCAAAATGGTACAGCCACTTTGGAAGCCAGTTTGGCAGCTTCTTATAAAATTAAACATACTCCTACCATATGATCCAGCACTCGTGCTCCTTGGTATTTACCCAAATGAGTGGAAAACTTATAGCCACACAAAAACTTGGACATGGATATTTATAGCAACTTCATTCATAACTGTCAAACCTTGGAAGCAACCAAGATGCCCTTCAGTAGGTAAATGGATAAATAAACTACAGTACATCCAGATAACGGAATATTATTCAGTAATAACAGAAATGAACTATCAAGCCATGAAAAGAAAAGGAGGAAACTTAAATAAGTATTACTAAGTGAAAGAAGCCAATCTGAACAGTCTTCACACTGTGTAATTCCAATTATATCTCTTTCTGGAAAAGAAAAAAATGAAAATAGTAAAAATACCTGTGGTTGCCAGGGGTTGGAGAAGGGAGGTGAATAGGCAGAACACAGAGAATTTTTAGGACAGGGAAACTACATTGCGTGATGCCATAATGGTGAATAATGTGATATACATTTGTCAAAACCCAGAGAACATACAACACCAAGAGTTAACCCTAACGCAGATTATGAACTTTGGGTGCTAATGAGGTGTCAACGTGGGTTCATCGTTTGTAATAAATATGCCACTCCGGTGTGGGATGTTAACAGTGGGGTTGGCTGTGCTTTCGTGGGGCAGGGGTGTAAGGGAACTCTGTACTTTCTGCTCAGTTTTGCTGTGAACCAAAAACTGCTCTAAAATATAGTCTATTTAATAGGGAAAAAAAGTCAGAGGATGCAGGTTCTGGACTCTATTCACAGAATAATAAAGATCTGGGATACTTTGAAAAGGGAAGTATAATTTTCAAAGCTCTGCTTTTGGAAGGTGTGTATGTATGCAAGAGGCAGCGGCCAGGTGTGGATAGTTCTCACTAAGGGAAGGTCATTTTAAGCATCTGAAGAAAGAAGTGAAGTTGATCTGCTTAGTGAATGATCTGTGGGAGCCCAAGTCTTTTCCTCTACCTGATGTCCACACCAAAGAGAACATCAGCTGATTTTTCTGTCTCTCAGTACTGGCTGCAAAGACCCTTGTTTCTTCAGGTAAATTTTTTGAAACTAGAAACTACCATCTTCCATATGAATCTATGATGGCTATTTTCCCCCAGGCCTTGAAAAGAAACCTTGCAAGTAGTTGCTTCATCAGACAATGAAAGTACAGCAACATTCAAAGCTTCTACAGCAAAGTCAGCTTTTCACATATGTACTTCCCTACTCCAGGCCCCAGCACACCCTGGGCCAGATGCTGGCAACCTTATCTCCCTTCACATAAACATATTTTTTTCCTACAGGTTCCTTACCAGTCATGTTATTCACTCTTTTATCTTTCATGTTGTTGTATTTGGTAAAAGTTATAATATTGTGTATTTCTCTGCATTTTGATTTTAGAAGGTTTTTAGAGACTGAGCTAATTTGATATGTGTTGTATCAGTACATTTATTTTAACAGTTTTACAGCTTTTCATTTTGTGACTCTATCACAATTTATCACTTTTTATTTTATCCTCTTTTTAATTTACTTTTAATTTTTTTTATTGGAGTATAATTGCTTTATAATGTTGTGTTAGTTTCTGCTGTACAATGAAATGAATCGGCTGTATGTATACATATATCCCCTCCCTCGTGGACCTCCCTCCCCACCCCATCCTACCCATCTAGGTCATCACAGAGCACCAAGCTAAGCTCCTTGTGCTTTACAGAAGGTTCCCCCAGCTATCTATTTCACTCATGCTAGTGTATTTATGTCAAGCCTAATCTCATAATTCATCCCACCCTCCCCTTCCCGCACTGTGCCCACACATCCGTTCTCTACGTCTGCCTTTCTATTCTTGCCCTGGAGAACAGGTTCATCTGTACCATTTTTCTAGATTCCACATATATGCGACAATATTTGTTTTTCTCTTTCTGACTTACTTCACTCTGTGAGACAGACTCTAGGTCCATCCACATCTCTACAAATGACCCATTTTCATTCCTTTTTATGGCTGAGTAATATTCCATTACATATATATGTACCACATCTTCTTTATCCATTCATCTGTCGATGGACACCACTTAGGTTGCTTCCATGTCCTGGCTATTGTAAATAGTGCTGCAATGCACACTGGGGTGCATGTGTCTTTTTGAATTATGGTTTTCTCAGAGTATATGCCCAGTAGTGGGATTGCTGGGTCATACAGTAGTTCTATTTTTAGTTTTTTAAGGAACCTCCATACTGTTCTCCACAGTGGCTGTATCAATTTACATTCCCACAAACAGTGCAAGAGGGTTCTCTTTTCTCCACACACTCTCCAGCATTTACTGTTTGTAGATTTTTTGATGATGGCCATTCTGACCAGTGTGAGGTGATACATCAGGACAGTATGGTACTGGCACAAAAACAGAAATATATCAATGGTACAGGTTAGAAAGCCCAGAGACAAACCCACGCACATATGGTTACCCAATCTATGACAAAGGAGGCAAGAATATACAGTGGAGAAAAGAGAGCCTCTTCAGTAAGTGGTGCTGGGAAAACTGGACAACTATATGTAAAAGAATGAAATTAGAACACTACCAACACCATACACAAAAATAAACTCAAAATGTATTAAAGACCTAAATGTAAGACTGGACACTATAAAACTCTTAGAGGAAAACACAGGAAAAACACTCTTTGACATAAATCACAGCAAGATCTTTTATGACCCACCTCCTAGAATAATGAAAATAAAAACAAAAATAAGCAAATGGGACCTAATTAAACTTAAAGCTTTTGCACAGCAAAGGAAACCATAAACAAGACGAAAAGACCACCCTCAGAATGGGAGAAAATACTTGCAAATGAAGCAACAAAGGATTAATCTACAAAGTATACAAACAGTTCATGCAGCTCAATATCAAAAAAACAAACAACCCAATCAAAAAATGGGCGGAAGACCTAAACAGACATTTCACCAAAGAAGACATACAGATGGCCAAGAGGCACATGAAAAGATGCTCAATATTTATCACTTTTGCTGCTGAGGATCATTTAAGATGTTTTCATTTTTTCCCAACCACATACAATAATATAAAGGGCATTTAACTATACATCTTCTTTTGCACATGTGTGAAAATTTCTTCAAGGTATGTACCTAGCATAGAATTGCTGGGTTAAAAAGTCTATAAATAATACAATTTATTAAATATTGTCTATTGCCCCCCAAAAGAATGTACCAACTCCCACTCCCACACTATATGAAGTTTCCAAATTTGCCACATTCTTACCCAGCCGTTTGGAGTTACTTGACTTTAGATTTATGTGACAATCATTCAGTATGGGATAATACCTTACTATTGTTTTAGTTTGCATTTCCCTGATGACATCAGATTGAGCATGTTCTCATGTACGTATTGGTCATCTGTCTTTTATCTTTTATGAATGACATTTTCATAAATTTTGCTCATTTTTTCAGGGGGTTATCTTGTTTCATTTCAACTTGTAGACGATCTCTATAAATTTTACATACTTATCTTTCGTCAGTTTTATGCATAAATATCATCTCAAAATATTTTGCTTGCCTTTTACCCTATGACACATTAGATGAACAGATGTTTTTCATTGACTGATTCAAACTTATCCACTTTCTCCTTTATGGTGTGTCTTTTTTTCTATGTCATTTAAAAAGGAAATTCCTTGCAAATTTAAGATTATAAACATAATGTTTTACATTTTATTCTCAATGTTTAAAATATTACCTTGCACAACTGGTCTTTCATCCATCAGAGTTTAATTTTGCATAATCTCGTTTTTCTTCTTATGGACCCTCCACTAAAGGACCCTCCCACCTTTATTCCTTCACTAAATCCTAATTTGTTATAAAAAGCTTATTTCACACTTTCCTTATGAAGCCATCTATGAACACTCAAACCTTTGCTAACTTCTCCTTCCCTAGACTGCTAAAATATCTGTCTCTGATATTGTAACTAATTTTATCTGAATACTGGGAATGTAAATAGATACTTACAAGATCCAGAAAGGTAACATAAATAAGTGAAATGGGTGAGAATAAATATAATGAAGGGAGAATGTTGGAGATTGTGGTGGACATGGCCTACCTAACGGATGAAGCGCCTACACAAGTCAGGCCAATTAATTCCACGGGAACTATGGACCCAGAGTTGCCAGACCTTCTGATTTTTGTTTTTAAACAAAACCAGGAACTTAGATTTTTATATAAAATCTCTTGACATTTAAAGTTAATAACAATTTGAAATGTTTAAGTGAATAACATGCAGATCTGTGATGTGTGGTCTAATGCTGTGTTTCTCAACCTTTTTGTCATTATCACCTCCCTAAGGGGCCTTAGGTATTTTTTTGTCCTAATCACTTACCCATGGAATTAAATTCTAAGGAATATGATTTTATCAGATAAGGTTGAGATCTGAAGAAAGGGTCACAAATCATTGTAATATCTAAGAATTTTATGCCCCCCAAGAACCAACTCTTGCCTTGCTAAGACTGATGTGATGGTTTCTAATCATTAACATCTAATAATTATTTTTCCCTCAATTAATCATATGCTTGTTGGGAATAGGAACTCTTACTCTGTACCCAGAGTCTAATATAGTGTCAAACACTTGATACATCCTCAATAATTATGGAATAACAGGGAATTTCATAATCACATTCAGATTCTGATAAGAGAATTTAGAGGAAATTCTAAAATATAATCAAGGTGGTTTCCCACTTATTGAGCACTTTTCATTCCAGCCAGATACAGACCCTGAGAAAATGGCAAACAGGCAAAACCTCTTCCTGAAGTTCAAGGTCATACCTCCGTTCTTGAGACTAGGATGCAATCCCCTCCAAGAGATTATTTTGTTTGTTTGTTTTGTTTTTTTGGCCACACCACGCAGTATGCGGGATCCCAGTTGCCAGACCTGGGATTGAAACCGTGCCCCCTGCAGTAGAAGTAGGGAGTCTTAAACACTGGACCGCCAGGGAAGCCCCTCCCCTTCAAGAGATTATTGAGATGTCACTGGCCCGAACGCCAGGGAGAGCAGTTTCACAGTCCTCAAAGCAGCAACACAGGAGCACGGAGAGGAGAGAGGCCTCATTGTCTTCTAGGGGGATCCAGGCTCTTTCTAAGGAAGTTTAAGGCACGGCCATTGCCCTTTCAGTTCAGTCATATTTCCTAAGCTTCAATCTCTTCACCTAGTCTAGCTCATATATAGTTCATAGAGTGGCCCAAAGGCTCATTTCTCTGGTGAAATCAGCCCTGGAACAGGCCTCAGAATGATAGATTCAAGTCTTGTGTGTGCCCCTGGGAGCTTGATGTAAAGTACTTAACCACCGTGATCTTCAGTTTTCTCATATGCAAAGTCAGAATAGCCATAAGATGGACCCCAAACTCAGTGTTTGCAGAGGCCATGCTGCACAATTGCCAAGAGTACCGACTCTGAGTCCATCAGACATGAATTTGACTTTCAAACAAGCAACTTATTGGTGGATGACCTTGAAAATATTACACAGCCTTTCTTGGCAATAATTTTGACAATTATAAAATGTTTATAATAATAATTCTTATTTGCTTGGTTGCTCTGAAGATCAAATGAGATCACACTGAAGAGCTCTGATATGATCAACTGAGTTAGTAAGAACAAGAGAACTTATTATAAAAGGCCACAGAGACATTACTTATTAATTATGATTATTACAGGCTGTTTGTTATGCTTTCTGGAACTATGCCAGCATCCAAACCTGAGTTTACTTGCTTCTACAATATTCAGGTTCCCATGAAAGGAATATTTTCGGTAAAATCTCCTTTTCCGGCAAAATATGTCTAATTCTCTCATTGGAGGCTATAATTCCAATCATATCTTCTACATGATCCACCTGCGCAAGGGGCCAGGGATTTTGCAAGTGAGCTCAGCAAAAGCCCATCCACCCAGAGGCAGCAAATAACATGTCAATGGCACTTCAAGAACCCAAACAAACACAGGCAAGTAAAAAAGACCCAAAAACTACTAAAGGAGAATTTCTGAATATGTGTGTCTCCTCTTATATCTTTGTTTGCTGGGTGTCTATGTACAGCTCAGTGGATTCTCTTCCTTAATTTTTCAACAGCTTTATTGAGACATAATTTACAAACCATGAGTTTCATCCTGTGATTTTTCTTCATCTCTTTTGAGTATCTCTGATGGTCTTTCTGTGTGTATGGGACTAAGTTTATACACACATCCTCATGAATGCATCCAAAATATGTATGTGGTTGTATATGTTTGTGTCTCTGTGTACCAATACTTAAGTCTGTGTGAACATGTGTCTGTGGATTTCTTTCCTATGGGATCTTAGTGCCTGTTTATACCTGAACATATATATCTATGAGCCTGTTTGTAAGGTTTTAGGAATGAGTCTGGATGCCTGAGTGTGCCTATGCCATGCAGGTTGCTAAACATGCTAGTGTTTGTCTCTGTGCCTGGTCTATGCCATGTGTTTGTGTGAGTCCATATCAGTTTTAAGCATTTGTATGAGTATTTATGTTACAAAACAGAAGGTGGAAGAACTTTAATTTGGTCCATTAATGTTACTAAATTGTTCAAACAGGCATGGTAGGAAACACTGGCCAATGGTTTTAAATTCTGATATTTTTAACACTGAGATCTATACCCTATTCTTCAAATAGAATTTGAGAGGATCTGAATGACCAGTGATTGGTCCTAGGTAGGGTCCTAGTCATAAGAACTTGTAAAGGTTCCCCTGGTGATTCTAACAAGCAACCAGGGTTTAGAACCTCTATACGGTAAAGTAGTTAGGTCTTTGCCATTCTTCGGGAAATCTGCAACCTGCTTTTCTTAAATTTGACATTAATTATGTCACAGCGCAGCGGGGGTGGGGGGAGGTTAATTTGAGTTCTTTATTGGACGTGATAAAGAATGTATCCTCCCCTTTCCTGTGGAGCAAGGAAGTGTCCCAAGAGACTGGAGTCTGTGCAATAACAGCCCCTAAATTAACCTATGAAAACAGCTGAGGAGGAGTTCCCCTCCTGCTCAATCCTGCTCCTATTCCAGGAGACACTTGTCTTCTTTTATGAGTTTATCTAATTAGACAGATGTAGTGCTGCGCTGATTTCCATATAAATTCTCCAGACCCACTGAAAGTATCTGTCAAACCCAAAGAGAATTTATTAGTATAATAGACAGTATCTTATTTTTTAAAAATTGCATGTTCTGCAACATTCCTTCTATGAAGAGAGTCAGGAAAAAGAAAATGCAAAGAGTGGTGTAAATCAGAGATCTAAAATTAAAAGAGAGGGAGAATCCAAGAAGAGGGAAGGAAAAAAAGCTCATGGAGAGCTTTTTCAGGTCCTAAGAATCTGAATTTTGGCATTCATAGTGATGAATAGAGGTAGGTAGCAGACTTTCATTCACTGAGGCTAGAGAAAAGTTAGATTCCCTACTATTCTCACCATTCACTATTGCAACTAGAAGTTTACATGACACACAGTAAGTGCTCAATAACCATTTGAAGAATAAATACACAACAGCTCTGGGTTTAACAATCTGATAGATCTGAATAGGCTACCTAGAAGTCCCCTCTTCAACAGAATGGAAAGCAAATAATCAGTAAGAACACTCCCTTTAGGTCTCTAAATTTCTCACAAGGGAAATATTATGTGAAACAAAGTATTCCTTAAAGAAACCCCAAAACATAATAGGATAAAGGCATAATAGGGTAAAGAATAAACAGACTCATGGAATATGAGTCAGTGTTTATTCTTACAAAAGGCAAATAATGTGGGAAAAATACCTTAATACCACACTCTATCTGAAAATTTCAGTCATATTTTAAATACTACTTTATGGCTCCTAACTCAGTTAAAAGTGGTTGGATGGGTAAAAATAATAGCTAAATTTTATTGACTCTCCATTATGTACAAGCATCACGATCTACACAGAAGGCCTTATTTCATATTCTCATTTACTTCAGTAGGTCAGTTTAATATATCATAATTTCACACAGGTGAGAAAATTTAAGTCTCAAGAGGTTAAATTACTTGCCTAAGCTCACAGGACTAGCAGGAGGGAATCTAGAATTCTAAATCAGGTCACTGACTACAGAACTCATATGATTAACTACTACACTATTTGATTTACCTTTTTTTTTTCTTTTTTTGCAGTACGCGGGCCTCTCACTGTTGTGGCCTCTCCCGTTGCGGAGCACAGGCTCCAGACGCGCAGGCTCAGCCGCCATGGCTCACGGGCCCAGCCGCTCTGTGGCACGTGGGATCTTCCCGGACCGGGGCACGAACCCATGTCCCTTGCATCAGCAGGCAGACTCTCAACCACTGCGCCACCAGGGAAGCCCTATTCATATACTTTTAAAACACCTACTACAGTAACCTTTACTCTGTCTTTCTTAAAACCCCTTTAAAAAGCTCCCAGCCCTAGAAAACTAAATATTGTGGGAGAAAACACCTTTTTTTTTTTTTGACTTTACCTCTATTGTCCTCCTCCCCTTGCCCTTTGTAACAGACACTTCCATGAAGCATGGGCAAGAAAAAACACTGAGAAGCACAAAACCTCCTTTAAAGTTCGTGGGGAAATGGGAAAGAGGAATTCTGGAAATCTCACGTAATCATTTCTATCCAGCACATTAAATTAAAATGCAATACTTGACCCATATTTTTTAAGAGCCACATTTTCAACTGCCCGTAGGTCCAATTACAGATTACCTGTAAGCTTAACATCCACATACTTTGAAAATTCTTTTTTTAACTTCTACTTTCTTTTAAATAGAGTCTAGGACTTAGCAGTCATTACCCAAATTTAGTGCTGACCTATCAAAAAAGATACATGAGTTTGAACTTAGGGAATATAAAAGAAAAGGAGGGTATGGGTTTCCTTTTTTGTCAAAGTGCTTACAGTTGTTTAAAGAGCACTATTGGATCATTTATTTTAATAGCTTTCCATTTCCTGTTTCAGTTTGTAATACCTATGGGACATAGGAAATAAGTGCTATTCTAGACAAGTTTCTTTTGGTAAACATTGATCCACTTGCTCTTACTCTGATTAGAGCTGAAATAAACTTCTCCTTCCCTATGTTTATTCCCCATTATTTCAGATGGATATCCTGAGCCGACCTAAAGTTGTTGGTCACAAAATCCTTTCAGCACAATCACTGTCAGACCCTTGGGCATTTTACTCTTTTCTATTTCAGAAAAGAGTAAAAAAAGAAGAGCTCATCTTGCTTTCTTTTGCATGGAAAACAAACAACAAACCTATTTTAAGAAAAAAGAAAACTTTTGAGGAAACAACGTAATTATTTGTTAAAGTGTACCGATCAGTTTTCTGGTAGATCTCCTTTCACATCATGGGCAAGTGACTTCATTTCACCAGACCAGCTCCTACAACTATATAATGGAATTAACAGTAGTACAGTCTTCAGAGCTTATTGTGAGGATTCACTAAGACAATGCTTAACAAACATAAGACCTAGGCAAAGTCATATTAACTTAGTACCTATGGACTCAGTTCAGACCACGGTACTAGAAAAGAAGAAATACCATAAGAATATATGTGTGTGTGCATACATACACACACACACACACACACACACATATACACACATACCTTCGGATGAGTGGTATACTGTCTTGGAAATGCATAAAAACTAGTCCAGAGTCCACATCCACTGTTGGCTCTAATGGGAAATATTCTCTAAAGGGAAAATATTACTGCCAAGCATATTCTTAGAGCTGCTTTAAAAAACACATATCCAGCAACATGTCCTGGCAGAAATAAAGGCAAGAATGAGGATAGGCTATTTCTAGACAAAAATATATGAAATGTATGCAGAGAAGAAAAATCAAGCCTATACAAATTTCCTGCTTCTCCCACAATTGTTGAAGCCTACATACCAAGAGTTTTTTCTTTCTTTTTGTTTTAATATTTTAATTATGGAATATTTCAAAGTTATCCAGAAAAGAAGAGAATAATGATGAACTTCTATGTACCTTAACTCATCCTCAACAATTATCGGCTCATTTATTTTAATCTATACTCTTTACTCACTCCCACTCCCAACCACACCACTCTTTTTACTCCTATGCAGTAATGAAGGGATGGGGACTGGGCTGTGCTGCAAACAAATCTTTTCGTTCTTGTTTTTTTTAAAAAAACCAAAAACAACTGGACTCTAAGGGAAGTATATCTTCCCCTTAGAGAAGTGGGAGGTGCAGGGCATGAGAAGAATCAGAAATCCCCAAGGGAAGGAGGGTCGCCTTAGTTATTAACATAAAATAATGTTATTCTTTTAAAATGATGTTAAAACATTTAAAATAATGTTATTTTAATCCACAGGCCTCCAGGAGATTACAAATCTCCTCTCTGTTCGTTTGGGACCCTAGAACAAAAGGAAGCCAGGGAAACAGACTCACGGGGAACAACGTGTGGCATCCACCAACACCTTCTGGAGCCACAGTGGTAGAAAAGGCTGTGTTGAGATCAATACAGCAGCATCTTCTGCTCTCCTGGAGGTAGCTTCTCATCTTCTGCTCATACTCTTTAGCCTAAGGGGCAGCGCACCATAGGCCTGAGAACCCCCAAGGGCCTTGTTTGAACATGAGACCTTATCAGTGTTAAGGCATAATTTCTGAATAACTGGATGCTTCCTTGTCCATCACCTTCAGCAGACTTCTATGACTCCATTCAGACATATATGACTATGAAAAAGCCCAATAGTCTCAAGTTGTGTAGTTAATTTCTTTATATATATATATATATATCTGTCTCTTTACTAAGAAAAATTATGAGGTGAAATTTCATGACCCTCTTTTTCAGGACTTTGCACAAAAACTTCAAGAGAAGATATTTAAAAAATGAGACTGAGCATGTGTATATCCCAGTAACAAACAGTGTATTAAGTATCTACAGCTGCATAACAAATTTCCCCCTAGCGAGCAGCGTGAATGAACAGTAATTTTCTCAAAGTTTCTATGGAATAAGAATCTAGATGTAGTTTATCTGGGACCCTCTGGTTCAAGGTCTTTCCTAAGTCTGCAATCTAGCTGCGGGCTGGGGCTATGGTCATCTTAAGGTTCAACAGGGGCAGGTCCCCTTCCAATCTCACTGATACGGTCGTTGTGAGCCTTAAGTTCCTCAGAGGCTATAAGACTAAGGACCTTAGTTCCTCACTGAGGAACCACCACAAACAGCTATGAAAAGAATCCTGGTGATTGGTTTTATTATTTTTGGCCTTTCATGTTTGACACAGTGAAACCCATATATTTATTGTAAAATTAAACTTATAATCATTCTGCCTGGAGAAAATGGAAACCCTCAAAGTGCCCCAGTGCTACCCTGATATCCGTCACCTAGCCAATCCTCTACTTACCCATTACATCTCCTTCTTCTGGGAACATATCTTTGCCTCTCCAGATTAGGCTCGTTGTCTCTGTGATTCAATCTCATGTCCCCCTGTACGTCTACATGGCATTGATCCCCCATAATTGATAACTATTTAATGTCCCTACCTCACTGTGCCAAGTACTCCGTTAAGCAGCACATATACTTAACCCATGCAAATTCCCCCAAACCTCAGGAGACGCATGTCATGATATTTATCCTACAAATGGGGGAACTGAGTCCAGAAAGGTTAAGTGGACTTAACCTCTAGGTTATTACATGGAAATGTAGGAACTCACACTCCACTCCCTGACTCCAAAGTTTAAATTCCACCAATAATTCATCTCTTTTCTTTGCCTTTATTCATCTTACCTTTAACACACATGGGATAAGGAAAAAACAAACAAACAAACAAACACCTGGCACAAAATCTTAACTTTCAGCAAAGTTTTAGCTAATACCCCAACCAAATCACAGAGACTGGGTCTCAGCCAGCAACACGCCCTGCTTGCCCTGCTGAGGTAAGAACGCAGGACTAGGACTCATGAATAGAGCAGCGTGTTGAGCCAAAAGGTAACATTTTATGTGGTCCCTTCTTGGGTTGTAACTGCACTCCCTTTAATGCCCTTTCGTTTCTCACTCTCAGAAGTGTGGGGTGAGAAAGAGATTAATTATAGTGAGCCCATGCTGCCGCCCACTGACAGAATGTTTCTCATAAACTGCAGGCTAGGGATAGATGTTCCTCTAACAAAATGAAATGAGAGGCCATCCCCCCTCTGGAAAAGACTGAGAATAAGCATTACTCTACTTGGGCTGAGAGGTGCTCAGATTATTTAAAGGGCACTCCCTTTTCTTATCAGTAGCCACATCCCTTGAAATGACAAGATTGTCTCACCGTTGTCCTAACACACCTGTTTAGGTGTGTGTATGGATGCACACATGCACACATTCCAGACATAAACATCACATATATGTGGACTGAGACACATGCATTCACACACATACTTGGGGGTACGTACATAAACACACACACACACACACACACACCAAACTCTAGAGAGAAGAAATCAAGCTGGCTCTGAGTCTGACAGACTGCTCCTCAGATTCTAGTTCCATCATGCATTATCTGTAAAATTTAAATGTTTCTTTCCTCTCTGAGATTCAGTTTTCTACAATCTATAAATTAGGTATAATACCATCTCTTTAATGGGATTGTTATAAAAATTGCATTTAAGGATATAATGCGTGCAGATATAACTTAGCATAGGGCCTGATGCACAGTGAGCACTGACGGAATGTTCTGCAGATCATGTACACTCCTAGGAGCCAAATTAGGCAAGAGCCATCTTGGTTATTATACACAGTAGTCTGTGTATAATCCAAAGAGGAAAGAATTGAGACAGGTTTTGTTATGGAAGGATCTGAGGTTTTCTTTGGATCCTTTTAAGTTTTTTTGCAGTGAAGGAAAGAGAAATGGAGAAATTAAAAGAAAGAAAGGAAAAAGACAGACTCTTTAGAAGATGCAATAAGGGATTCATAATCATTGACTTAACCAAGAGTAATTAAGGAAAAAAAAAAAGGAGGGGGAAGGGTGGAGAAAGAGCATTAAGCTAAGCATCAGAATGACCTGGAATCTGGTCCAGGCTCTACCACTGGCTGACCTGTGACCTTACTCAAGCCACATCCATCCCTGAGCTCCATATTAAATAAAAATTCCAACACTGGATGGGATGCTTTATAACCCCTTTCAACCCTGATGTTCTATGACTTGGGTTCTACTGCTACGAAAGAATGGAGATATCCAATGTTTTATTAAACAAGAACCAAAACAAGTAAACAAATACAAGTCTAATAATAATGAATGTAAATGGATACATAGCATTATCAGGCAATTCTAATAATAAAACATGGACTTATTCCACCTAGTACAGTCCAAACACAGTTCTCAAAACTCCACAGCTAATTATTAAGAAGATAGTTTGCAAGTTCATGGAAGGAAAGAAGGAAGGAAGAAAAGAAAGAAGGAAAGACATAAGGAAGTTCAGGGAGGGAAGGAGAAAAATTAGATATGATCTTTGGGAGCCAGCATGAATTACACTCTTAAAATGAAAAGTTATGTTTCTCTTTCTTTGCCACCCAATACTGTGCAACCACATGATTTGAAATGCACCCAATAGGGAAGGAAGAAGAGCCAAGGAGGGAAATGAACTATGTATTCTTACATTAGCATTTCAAAATAATACGCTGTTGCTGTTATAATTTTATAAAATAGGACAACAATCCATTATAGAAATTATTAGTTGTTGAGTCTGATGGTGACTCTTTATAAAATAATAGTCTCCTTGGAAGAACATCAATGACAGTTAAGGACACTATTTGATATATATACACATTTGACAGATGCCATCAATTGTTCAATGGATCAACCTAAATATTCGTATCTAGAATTCTGCCAGAAATATTTTTACCTGGATCCTTCTAGTACAACATTTTTTACAGACTTAGATAAATACACAAAAGAATCATTTATCTCATTTACAGATAATATAAAACTTAGGTGACTGCCCTAGCTATTGAATAACAATCAAGAAAAAAAATTTTTGATCAGTAATTCCAATTCCAGCATTTTATCCTAAAACAAAAATTAAGTAAATGTCATTGGAATATAGGCTACCCAAAACAGAATAGCATTTCATAAAATATTTTTTATTATTTAATAAGACCTGCATGAGTAATTTTAGGTAATTATGATACATCCATACGATGAAACATTTAATAATCACTTTTAGAAGAAAATGTACTGATACCCCAAATGATGATACTGTATTGATAACTCTGTGTGCGTATGGGGGTACCTGCAGAAGAATATTACAGTATAATAACATTAAAAAGGCCAAATTGCTTTTTTAAACTTGCAAGAACATATACTGAAAAGTTAAGAGTAATTATGTTTGGAGAGTGAGATTATGCCTAATATAGTCCACTATCTCCCTCTTTTACATTTGTTTATATGTGTATATAAAATTTTTAAAGACTTCTCATGATTTAGAAATAAAACTTTTATCACTGACTGTAAGTGACCTTATGTGTGGCTGAATAGGATAAAAGGGCAAAGATCAGAGGGAAGAAACTTTCATCTCAACAAGATAAAGAGCTTTCTAAGCGTAAGACCATCCAACAAAGGGGTGTAGTACCTTATAAAGCAGGAAGTTACAAATTGGAGGCTAAATCATCATTAGAGAATATAGTAGAAGATACTCCATCAGGTAAGAGATTGACCCAGGTGGTACCTCATGGTACAATTTTAATAGTTCTCGCTAGTAATTATAGGAACTCAGAAAAGGCAACCTAGCATTTCCGAGCCATTGGTTAAGACAAACTACAGGTAGTAGGGGGTCTCACACATCCAACTTTGATCATTAGAGAATGACTCTTGAAGCTTCAGAATATGAAGAAACAGCATTTTGCCAAGGCACACATTTGAAATGTGGATTCAAAGTGATTAGTATTAGATACTGAGTGTATCTGACTATCCAACAGGAATATTGCATTGTTTAAAATTTAGTTTGCTTATCTTCTATTTACTATGTTTCTGAAATAATAACATGCTCTACCCTGGTGGTATTTTTGAACTTTGGGATTCTTTAAAATGTTGGTATTAATTCTTCAGAAAAATTAAATCCTAGTGAGAAATGATAAGAAGGATGGAGAGTGCTAGATTCTACCAACACAGTGAGACCTGCTGATAAAGGACCTTGGAAGCCTCTCTCTTCCTCCTTTCTACACTCTTCAGACTTATGTGCCTGCACTGTGTTATCTGTCACTGAGGATACTATGGGAAAAGAATTATCCTTGTGTTCAAGGAGACTTTAATGTTCTTGGGGAAAAGCATTCCATTTGCTCAAATAAAGCAGGTGCAGAAATGAAAGTTAATGACAATGCTTTAAAGTTTCATGCCACCTTGACATATGTGTGTTAATCTGAAAATATTCAAGTGAAATTTTGTTTTACAATAATTCTTTGTATTGTGTAGAGCAGAGCTTTGTATGCCCATTTTGCAGATTAAATAGTTCACTTTATACCTGTTATCGGCTGAATTGTGTCTCTCCAAAATTCATATGTTGAAGCCCTAACCCCCAATGTGATGGTATTTGAGATGGGGCCTTTGAGAGATAGTAATTAGGTTTAGATGAGGTTATGAGGGTGGGGCATTCTTGATAGAATTAGTGCCCTTATAGGAAGATAAACCAGAGAACTGCTCTCATTCTCTCTCTTTCTGCTGCGTGATGACACAGTGAGAAGATGATTGTCTGCAAGCCAGAAAGACAGCCCTCACCAGAACCTAACCATGGTGGCAACCTGATCTTGGATTTCTCAGCTTCCAGAACTATGAGAAATAAATTTATGTTATTTAAGCCACCCAGGCTACGGTATTTGTTATGGCAGCCTGAGCAGACTCATTGTGAATTCTTATGGTAAAGGCAATGGGCAAATAAACAGTTCAGGGAAGAAAATTTTCACGTGAACTGGTCCAGAGGGTTTTAAGAAAGATTGCATGATTTGAGGAGTACAGAAGATGGGGTGAGCCATCCAGACAATAAATTACATGAGAACAAGGACTGTTAACTGTCTTGTTTACTGTTATCTCTTTAACATGAAAAAATTCTGGCAATAGGAGGTACATTAAGTTGCTCAGTAAATGCTGAATGAAGGAAAAGATGGATGAATAATATAGACTGACAGCATATGGTCCTGCAGTCCGAGGCCCATACTATACCCTCTAGCCCTAAATGTCAAAGAGCCTGGAACAGCTCACTACAACACTTTATACAAGGAAGCTGGAATTCCTCCCACTAGAGGGAGAAGGGAAGGGGCATTTATTCTTTTTGTAAACGTTTATCCAACTCCCACGGTGAGGCAGGTGCTGGCCGGGGTGCCTGCTGCTCCTATTCTGGTCTATGCCCTCCTCCTTGTTCTCTTGGATCACTGTAATGGCCTCTTGGTATCTCCCTTTCCATTTAGTCCTCCAGGTCAGGAGATACGAGAGAGAACAAGGCCAACCAATCACACTTTCTCCCTAGAGTTTATGAGGCTCCCTCTGTTAGGATTTGACACATCAGCACTCCTTTCCTCTCCTTTGCACACGGATAATCTGAAATGTGACCAGAGTGCATGCAGATTGGTTGTAGGAAATTTTACTTCCTTTCCCAATGAAGCCAGAATTAGAAGTGCCAGAGTTGAAGGTAATTTCACAATACAAAACTATCATTTGTTTTAGATAATGAACCAGAGGCTCAGACAGATCAAACAGCTTGCCTAAAGCCATGCTGCTAGTTTTTGGCAGCTTCTTTGTTCTCATCTTGAACTGGCTTCATCTTCCCCTTTTAGGGAGTGAAGAGCCCAGTGTTAGAATGATGAGGAATCCAGAATCTTTCCATAATCAGCCCGTGATCAGAGTCATATGTCTTCTCCCGAATGGACTTCAATGAAGAGTAAAATGAAAATGTTTGGGGGTGGAGGGAGTTGGTTGAAACTACCTCGTTCTTTGCGCCCAGGAGTAAAAAAAATCCTGACTGCTGGTGATAAGCTAGAGAAACACTGAATCAAAGACAATGTGATGCTGAAGAAAGTTTTTCAGTAAATTTTATGCCACCAACTACTTCTGTTGGAAGCTCAACTGTACATACTACCTGCAGCATTCAAATTGTGTAAGTAAAACACATATCAACAACGAAGATATGTTGGGGGTGAAGCTGTAGGATGAGACAATACTATGGCTGTAGGATGACAAGACCTCTTTACTTATCTGAAGGAAACTATGGGGCTTTTTATGGAAGAGATAATTGTGTTTCCAGTAGTAAAGCTGGGGCTTCAGGCAGAGGAGGAGGGTGAAGAAGGGTATGAACAGTAAGAGGAGAAAGAGGTAGTAGGATCTGAGATTCTGACTTCAGGAGGGGTTATCAGTAAGGAACAAGGTGAGAACACTTTGTTCTCAGTCAATGTAAAGTTCTAATCTTTTAATGCAACACACCTGATAACAGGACATTATTTTCTTTTGATCGTGTAGAAACTTTAACATTTTACCCCAAAGGGTTCCACAGCTATGATCTTATCTCATTTTCAACTCAACCTCCTTATATTAGGCAACTATTTTTATTTCCTCTAGAAAGGGAAGACAATGCATAAAGAGTTGTACTGTGACTTGCCTGAGGTCACAGTAAATTGATGACAAATCTGGGATTGATCTCAGACTTTGAGTCCCAGGCTTCTGCCCCTCTCTCTAGGTCAGTCCTGTATCCTTTTGACGGAGAGATCCAACCCTGAATATTGCACCATGAGGTGGTCTGAAGGACAGCATCTTGCTCTGTAGCATCAGATTCAAAATCTCACAGGTTCCTCAAATATGCTCTGGGTAGAGGCCAACTGGGGACTAGTTTCGAAATTACTGAACCTTCAGTGGGCAAATACCTTATGAGAACTCACTAAATGGGAGAAAGATTTTGTATTTCTTTCATTTTACTTTTTCAAAAAAGAGTTTGGCCCTGAAAATTAAGCCAGTTATTTTGTAAAATGCCCTTCAATAGCTAAGTTTGTCTTAGCTCTCCTCATGATTAGACCCAGTATATGCATTTTTTATAAGAATGCCAGAAAACGGATGCTGTGTGCTTTCAGGGCATCATATCAGATGATACACTGATGTCATTTTGTCCCAATATTGGTTATGTTAGCTTTCATAATATGATTAAGATTGTGTCCAGTTTTCTTCACTATGAAGTCACCCTTTTCCTCTTTGTGATAATCAGGTAATTTGGGGAAAATAATTTGAGATTATGTAGATATCCAACAACGACATAGTAGAAACAACAACACAGTAGTCCTAAATGACATTTTCAAACATTTTGACATAGATATGGGAATATTTTTTTTAAGTTCTCCATATGATTATAATGTATTGCAAACTACTATCCTAGAAGTATTGACTTGGGAAAATGTCAGTGTAGGGAGAAGAATTTATGCAGACTATTATTACACTAAAAAGAAAGAAAGAATGAAACATTTGCCAATCTAGTAATGTGTATGAGCATAGAAAAAACAGACATGGAAAAATATGAAATATGGGAATTTGATAAAGCTGGCTATTAATAGGTAAAGAAGTGTTCAATAGACTATTCTCTATTGTTTCTTGTATGCTTATAACTCATAATAATATTTCAAATAATATTTAAAAATCTATATAAATACATAAAACTTTAACACAATGTGCTTTCCAGACTTAAAAATGAAAAATAATCATAATTTAAAAATTTACACCTTTGTATATTGTTTCAATTTGTTTCAAAATATGTGTAATCTTTTTGCAAAATGCTGAATTCAATAGCTTTTTTAAAAATATAATAACCTAAGCCTCATATATGCACAGTTAGCCTGTGAACCACCCGTTAAGATACTTTTTCTCATTCTTATCTGGCTTCCTTATCCTGAAGCAACCCTAGAAAGCTTCTTACCTTTTTGAGCTACTCCTAGTTGGTTTTAATATAATGTCTCATAGTTGGTTGGGTTATGATGGAAGGAATACAGGAAGCGGGCTCAACATGCATCTCTCCAGGCCTAAAGGGACACTTTCTCACAGCCCAGAAATGAATCCTGCTTTAGAGACCATCTCCATGCTTGGCACTTATCCCACTAAGATGTCTCCTTTACCTTTTTTGACATTGCAGTACTTAAATACTGCAGAAATAATTACTTAAACCTAGAGAAGATTATGAGAAATCAATGAAAAGATTAAAAGGGAGGATTGAGCCCAGGGACAGACACCTGAAACATATCTCCAGAGTCTCTGTCATGCTACCGAGAGGGAACAAATAGACTAGATCACAATTAAATACATGCAATTATATAAGAATAATTACCAGGCCCCATCAAATAACAAAACAAACTTAAATAAGTAAAAAGAACTGGACAAGACTGTGAAATACTTGTGCACTCAGCCAGTGCTGGCAGCAAAATAAATTTTTTCCATCTTTCAAAAGGGCAATACTCTGAACAGGTAACATGAGCCATAAAAATGATACACACTTTGACCCAGTGATCTCAGTGCTGGGAATTTATCCTAATGAAAAAATAATAGTAAAGCAAACAAAGATAGCAAAACTAGATAACAACAGGAGTTTGTAAAGTAAATTTCAGTGTGTCAGCTCTCTAGACCATTATACAATCATAACAAATAAGCTTTCTGAAGCCCAAGTCGATTCTCAGAGAAGTTGATATGAAATCATAGCAGGGAGAGAGTCCTTAGAAATAGCCAAGTTCACCGTACTCTAAGATGCTCAGTATCAATTTTAGAGCTTGCTAATGCAGATCTTAAGGCCTGAATCTCAATTGCTCATTCAGGCCATGCCAGAGCCCAGGCTTGGTTCCCATGCTTGGCTCTCCCAGGCCAGCTCTCTGCCATCTCATTATCGAATTGGGTTTCTGAGTTATCAGCAGATATAATGTTATTGTCCTTCCAGAAGCCTAACTAAGGGGACTCTTATAGTCTCCTGTGGTGCTAACCAGGAGGAATTCAAAAGAATAATCCAGAACATGAGTTTACTGCTGGCACAATCAAGCTCTGGTAAACTCCAGTCACTTTTCCCTGCCAGCTGCCCAGTTTGTCAAAATGTCTAATAGAGAAAGGGGGTGTCAAAAAAAAATTGCAGTAGACAGAGTTTAACAGGCAAGGGAGATTTTATTCAAGACTATTGCAAAAGAGGAGAAAGAATGAGCTCAACTCTGCTGAAATAAAAGGCAGGAGAGTTTTTAAGTACCTGGTGAGCTATTGGAAAATAGTGGAGGGCATGAGGGAGGAATTTACTCAATGTGATTAGACCAGCTCTGTTTGCTAACTGGTGCTTATCAAAGTCAGCCTCCTACCCTTCCACAGAGACGGTGAAATTAGGCTGCTATCTTTCTTGATAATTAAAGGAATAGCTCCTATCCTTGAGAAAGACATTCCTGGGTTAAAAAACTGGCAAGTGCTAGGAGGATTTACATCTCAAAGGGGCAGAAAAAGTATTTATAATTTCAAGTTTTCTAAAGTAAATGCTCCAAGAAAATGGAAGTCAGGGGACTATGTTCAAAAGCAAACTTGTGTGAAGATTAGTCAAGCTGAAGGGAATATTAAGGCAATCTGGTCAGGAGAGAACATCCACGAGAAGGCAGCTGGCTGGGATCATGTTTGTTTGGGAATCATATCTTTCTGAACTGCCTTGTATCAATAATGGTACCATACTGTCATCAATTTTATTATTTTATTCTAATGGCTGGGTAGATGCAATGTATTTTTGCACCGTCAGCTCCTTATCAATTACGTCTGTGACAGGTCACACGAAAGCAGATTCCGGGAAGCCAACTGGACAACTTGATGATTCATTACATGTAAACCCCCTCAATGGCCTCCTGGAAGGAAACATGACCTTGGGTGAAGCAGTTCTCTTCAGCTGAAGGCAATCACTAAAGGGGGAAACTCAACTTCAAAGTGACTATACAATTTAATATATCCCATTCAGACTCTCCTAATCACAATTATAAATTATGCTTCACAATTTTTACATGTATCATCACCTGAAACTGTCATGTTTATTTGTATAATTGTGTCTCTCCGGAGCTCCATCTAGAATATAAACTCCATGAAGACAGAGACCTTGTCTGTTTTATTTAACCTTGTGTTCACAACACGTAGGTAGCATGTTTCATGGATTACAGTAAATAGTAATATCAATATTTGCTGAATAAATCAATAAATGGATGTGTCAAGTGCTTTCTGTGTATTAACAATTAGAAAGTTCTATGAAAGATTTTCGACCCTATCCATAGATGACCCATTTTTTAAAAGCCCTGGTCTTGAAGAAGTCCAGCTCCTGAAGCTGGTCTTCTCTGTACCTTAGTTTAGGGCATTCCTCTCCATTAGGGTACAGACTTTTGTGCATTTTTTTCTCTATGGCACTTACAAAAATGCCTGGCATTTAGATGATGTTTGGTATTATTTAATAGATAAATGAATAAATGAGATAATAAATAGATCAATCTTAATCCTTCCTCTTGGAGCCATATGAAATTAATCTGACACTCCTCTATGTAACTTCCATTTAGTCCTTGAAACTTCTGGTCTGCTCCTACTTAATCTTTCTAAGACAGTATCTCTGAGGTTTTCTCATCATTGCTCAGATGACTAGTTTCTAAACTCCTTCAACATCCTGGCCTACATCTCTGGACTAAAATCAAGGTACTCCAGAGGCTTACTCAAGTTTTATTGATTCGTATTTCCCTCCACAACTATGACAGAAGAACGCTGAGAGCAGAGACTGTGTCCCATTCTTTTCTCTAAATCCCCACACTACCCAGTACAGCACTTCACAACATTGCATGTAGTAGATGCTAAATAATATTTGCAAATGAAGTTATTAGCCACTTTTAAGATGGCAAGTTGACAAATTCAAGTTTAACTAAGCTGATTAATGACTAAACATCTTTCCCTTTGATTTTCTCGTTCAATTCGTTTTCTCTCTCTCTCTCTCTCTCACCTGTGGAACTTACCCTATGGAAATGTCCCCCCCTCCCACAATCTAATTGAGGTTTTCCAATAATTATAATAGTTGTCAGAAGACACACCATGCCTTAAATTCTAACAGTAAGCACTTTCCTAAAACCAAGATGATTCTTTGCTCATAAATCTTTCAAATTGTATAGTAAGTGATAAAATCCATAAGAGAAAATTAGAAGCATCATTGGACAAAGTTAGAGAATTATGGGGGCAAGAGCATGAATTTATTGCAAATAAGGTAAAAATAAAAAAGAAGAACAAAGACTGAAGAAAGTTTGAATCTACAGCTTAATTACTAATACTCTGCATATTTAATGCAAATGGCCTCATTCTAACAATTCTGGAAATAATTTGCACAATTCATCAGTCCATAGAAATCTACCATCTACCAGCTGTGCATGTCCCATAATTACCACTAAAACTTTTTCTCCCTAGTCCCTCCTATTTGTCTGTATATTAGTTCACAATATATTAGAAACAGTCTTTAGTACCAGGCACCCAGTGGTAGGTAAGATAGACAAAGCTCTGAATTCTTGGGATTTCATTCTAGCATTGAAGATAGATATTAATCACAAAATTATACAATTGATTAAATACAGTGATGATGCATCTTTCTGGTTAGTCTCAGACAGCAAATGATTATTAGTTTTCCCATTTTATAGATAAAGATACTGACCATAAGAATGTAATAAATAATGTTTATAATATCACCTAAAATGCATTGATCTTTATGATATGGCAGACTCTTATGTACACTATTTCAGTTACCCTCATGGCCATCCCATTAAGATGAAGAAACGCAGAGAGGTTAGGAGACATTTCCAAGGTCACATAGCCAGTACTTAGGAGAGGTAGAATTTAATCTCCTGCCAGATCCTGTGTTCTGAACTTCAAGCTGTACTGAAGACTTATGGACAAACTGAAGCTTAAGGAGATGGAACGATGGGCCCAGGATCATATGTCTGGTAAGTAAAAGAAGATGTAACCCAGCATATCTGACTCCAAGGATCATATGCTTGGTAAGTAAAAGTAGATATAACCCAGCTATATGACTCCAAGGTACCACTAAGCCTGAAGGATTGAGTTCCTCAATGTTCTAAGTTGGGGCCTGAGCATACCTTGATTGGGACCTAAAATTCTCCAATACAGAGCCCACCTTGCCCCTCAGGCAGTAGAAGAAATAGACATCCTGCACCCTGCTCAGTCACTCCTACCCACCAGGATAACTATCCCTCTCTTTTCTGACAATGCTTTTGCCTTTCTTCTTTCTATTCTCTCCAGAAAACTCCCCTTCTTTGAAGAGCCTTCACACATTTTACTACAAGGTTTATGAGCTCTCCCTGCTCTGCATCCCCTCAGCACTGATCAACTCCATGTGCACTTCATTAATCTGCACCTGTTTATGTGCTGCTCTGAGAATGTTCTTAAGTCATTTTCATGTATGTGCACTCTTTCTCCTCAATTCAGATTTCCTTTTTGCAAGGCAGGATTAGAGCCCTTTATGGTTTTTGCAGTAACCTCCACAGAAGGTTCAGTTCCTGCAAACAGTGGGGTTAATTAAATCAAGCTACCTTCACCTACTTCCCTGGACATACTGATGCAAACTGATCTTGTGGGGAAAAGTAATTGTCTTCAGACAGAACACAAAGCAGAAAGTGTTGCACCTATTGGAAAGAGGCAGACAATACCTCAGAGGAGTACATGGGATGGAGAGAATCCTTCCATTTTAGGGGTAGAGGACACATCAGGGCAGTCAAAATGAAGATGACATCTGAGTTGAACTTCAAATGATGGTAGTAATTGGGTATTTACAGAGGGGAGAATACTGAGATGTATGGAACAATGGAAACAATGTCCCCAATGAGGTACCTGCAGTCAGACATGAGGAGGAGAGAAAGGGTCCTTTAGGGTGCGCCACTGGGTACAGCAATGTATGCAAAGGAGAAATAATGTTTGAAAGATAAGTAGGGTCTAGATAGGGGAGAGCTTGAATAGCAGGACTTAAGAGTTTGAAATTTAATTAGTACACAATGGGGAACCACAGAATTTCTTAGTATCAAAGAATCACACGATTAGAAATGTGATTCAGGAAAATTCAACTCATTTCCCAAGGATAGCAGATGGAAGGAGGGCAGGTTGTAGGCAGGAAAACTAATTATGAAGTTATTCTAGTTCAGAATGAAGGAATAAAGATCTGAACTACGGTAAGGGTGGAATGCAGGGCCAAAATAGTTAATCTGGTGTATGAGGATAACAATAGCTACATTCTGTGGTTCCTTGCTCTGTTCCAGGTACTGTGCTAAGCATTTGATATACACCTTAGCTCACTGATCTTTATAATAACTGCTTTGAAGTAGGTAGCAGCTATGAAGTTAGATAATGGCTATAAACCTCATTTTATAATTATAGTAGCCGAAACAACAAAAGGTAAAATAATTTGTCCAAGTATTGGACTGGCCAAAAAGTTCATTCTGATTTTTCCGTTACATCTTTTGGAAAAACTCTAACGAACTTTTTGGCCAGCCCAATAAATCCAGCTATTGAGTGACAGAGTTGGGATTATAAACCCATGAAGTCAGGCTGCTCAGCCCACAGATTAACTATAAGGCACTAGCATAGTGTCAAACACAGAAACTCTAAACATGGCAACCATAGTGAGTGTGCTGTGAGTAAAGGGTGAGAGGACAGAGGATCTCAAGAAACATCACCTGAGACAAGAAGACACTGTGGGGAACCTGAGGAAGAGTCAACAAGGAAGATAGAGTGAGAACTGGTCTGACTTACTGGCTGCTAACTACCGTGCCAGTACAACACATTTTCAATACCTTTCTTGTTGATCCCATGCAAGTACATTATCACTAGTTTCTTTTTTACAGATGAAGAAACTGAGAACCAGAATGATTAAATAAGTTGTGTAGGATCACACAGCTCCTACACAAGAGAGCTGGAAACGGATCCAGAGTGCTGTGTCAAAGCTTATGCTCAAAAGTGTTAGACACATGCACCCAATGTGACGTGTCAGTGAGAATGAGGACTTAGTAATGACCATTTATGTGGTGATGGAGAGGTGGTCTTGACCACTTAATTTATTCTCCAATCTGTGAGATTTTTGTGAATTTGAAAACAGGGATCCACTAAAATGAGTTCCAGGACAACAGACACACACTATAACTATCTGATGAAAATTAGGATATAGGGACACCTGACCAAGGAGACACGGTCATCACTCCAAAGAACAGTGTCCACAGAGCTGTGCAAGTGGAAGCCAGGCAACCATGGATTGAGGGGAAACTTGGAAATACGGAGAAGGAAGAATTAATGATTACTCATTTCCCTCAAACAATCTGAAGATGTAAAGAAATAATTCGAGAGGGAGGCTGGACTTGCCTGACTGTGGGCTGGGCTGGCAGGTGGACATAGGATGGATACCCAATATATATAAATCACTATCAGGGACAAAGAAAGGGGCTACTTTTGTTTGTTTTGCTTTGCTTTTGTTTATCTCATTTTCTAAGACAGGGGAATACTGAGCATATCTATAGGTAGAAGGGTGGGGGGGACCCAGTAGAAAGAAAAAGACAGGTGATGCAAATGTGAGAGGAGAAAATAAAACAAGAATGGTTGGAAAGCTTCGAGTGTTCAAGGAGGGAAGTTTTTCTTGAAAAAGGAAGAAAATTTTTTCTTAGATAATAAAATGGCCAAAAGTATGACAGAGACAGCTATCTATTAAGAAGTACTCAGCTCCCTGGCTGAAGATGAGTGACAGCAATATGCATTCTAGGTCTCAGTCAATAAGCATAGAATGAGTGTCTGCCAAGTGCAGGCACCTGAACATGCACCCTCCTCTAAGTTGGGCCCTGCCTGGTAGAGATGCCTCAAGCATAATGATTATCTCAGGATGAAGGAGCCTGCAGCATGGCAAGGACCCTGGACTAAGCTGAGGAAGCCTGGGCTCCATGCCCACTTGGGTCACTAATTTGTTTCATGACTTTGAATCAGACAGTTTCCCTCTCAGGTCCTCAGTTTCCTCATCTGTCAAAAAGGAAACCAAACCAGATCAGTGCTTTCCAAATGCCAGGTTGGTCTATACAGGGCTTTGATGGCATAGCCTTTATTTTTTATTTTAACTTAAGTAGAATATACCACAAAATACATATAAAATACTGGAAACCTTGCTGAATTTTCACAAAATGAATTGACGTATGTAACATCACCTGGATTAAGAAACAAAACATTACTAATATCCTAGAAATGTGCCCACCCTCATTCCCTTCCAGATAATCTCCATCTACTCCTTGATGATAACCCACTGTCTTGACCCAGGTCAGCAGAGGTCAATGTCACTTGTTTATATCATTTTTATAAATGAAGCTATGAAGTATGAGCAATATTATGTCTGGCTTCTTTCACTCACTGTTAAATGTGTGTGATTTATCTTCGTTGTAGAGTATAATATTGAAGGGTTCAATGATGCATGTTTTAGATATAAGAAAAAATAAGAAAATAGAGCATGTTTTTCATAAAACTAAATTTATCCAAAATAAATGATTATCCTTTCATTGGAGATTATGTGCTTGCATCCTTTTGAAATCCATTGTTAACTGCTGGAAGTTTGGTTTTAGTGTTTTGTTTATTTTTTGTTTTGTCTTTATTTTAATGTGCTAACTTAGCAAATTCAGCCCCAAGTTTTATAACTCTGTAAAATTTGACTGGGCCTTGAAATCCCTAAGCATGGGTTCCCTAGGGCTAGAAGCCCCCTAAGTCTCTTGGCTCTGATTTACAGGCCAGCTGGAGGCTTTGGGCTTTGGTTACAGCCACATTCGATGGTCAGCTCGTAAGGGCAGATTCTCAGAGTTGCCCACAAAAATCCCAGTTACCAGTTATTGATTTTTCTCGAGAGCCATAAAGGAAGCTATTTTTCATGCTTGTAATCTACGTGCCTAAAAAACAAATAACAACATCAATTTCCCTAAGTACCAGGTCAGATTAGGTCCTACCAGAAGGCCTCTAGAATTGCCAGAAACAGTGGACTAGGAGGAGGTGCATGATCCACTTGCAGCAAAGGACAAGAGAACCAAGATACCAAGGATGAGATTTCTGTGTCCCAGGTTTATGGAGAAGAGAAAATGTGCCCTGGGCTGGTGGCCCTCAAGGAAAGCCTCATCACCATAAGTAGACTGTAAAGAAAATGTAGAGGCTCTTAGCAGGCACTCAACTAACAAACATGATTCCTTAAAGAAGAGGATAAAATCAATCATTCTAGCCAGGGTTGAAATCACATACATCTTGCAAAGAAAAATCACTCACATGCTCATACACACAAAGAAAAAGAAAAGAGAAAGGGATTATAGAACATTCAGTTCCTAAATGATAATTGTCTGGTTGAAGTAATGAGATCCGTGATGGAATCTTCCATCAAGATCTATTCAAAAGAGGAGCTTCCTGCTGGCAGAATTCAGAATCCTCTTCCCCAAGGGATCTCAATTACATATTCTGCCTCTTTCCCTTGGAGAAAGGCATTACAGGTCAGTTCAACTTTTAAACAAAATCAATCTGAGGCTCCGTTTTTCAGTACTAGCTGCGAAAAGATGCAGTACCCAAATTATTACAAATAAATGGTTACCCTTTTACAACGGAAATAAGAAATAAAGCTTTTCAGAAACCTACCTGCAATATAAGGCAAGATACAAACATATACACGCACATTATATATCGTCTTTACATTGTTTTCTAGAAAAAAAATTTGTTTGTTTCTGGCTGGTTAGCACTCAACACTTCACCTCTGTTTCTATAGCATGTCCATTTTCTATTTGGGCAATTCTTCAAAGTATGGGATCTTGGCAGTACCTAAGCCCAACCTCCCTCTGCCATCTCCCCCTGATGAGAGCAAAGAAGGCCATATTGTTCCTCTTCCATCTCCTGGAAAAGCCAAGATGTGGGTTGGTGTCCCAATCTTGGTCAACTGGATCTTCTTTTTTAGGACTTTGAACCTTGATTAAATGATACTAAGAGTAAGAGAATGCCTGAAGCTCAGACATGCATAAACCATACTGTCGCTTTGGTAGAATCTTAGTTGAGGTTCTTGCTGCCTTATCCCCAAGCTAATGATATTTTTCCAATAAATCTCTCTCCCACCTTTTAAGTACAGTTTATTTCTGTGGGCTTTCAAACAAGAACAGTTTCTGAGGCATGAGCTGTTGAGCATATGTGCATCCTAATACATTTTCATTTTTCAAAGGTAAAAAGCACATTTTCTTTTACAGGTAATAAAGCAGGTGTTTGAAAAAAATAGTTTTCACACCCTGACATTGCCAAAAGGAAGGAAAAACTATTAGATGACCTCAAAGACGAAGAATTCAAAGCTAAAGATGAAGTTTCCTGAAGAGAGACAAACAGAAGCATCTTAAAATCTCCTTGCATGGTTATGTTTTTAAATAACGTAGTTTTGATATTGAAGTACAAGAATATACTATGTTTCTGCTTTAAGATATACTATTCCTGATGCCCTTTAATTTACAGTCACTGGGAGGATTCACTTTAAATTAATATACATTTGTTCACATAATAAGGAGGGAAGTTTCTTGTGATTAGTATCAGATCTGGCTCATATATGCATGTCCTCTAATTCCATATGCCGTAGGGCAGAGGGTAGAGTCCAAGAGCGGGAAGGGAATGTGGCCCTGTCTTTTCCTTTATACCCAGAAGATATTTCATTCATTGGTGCCCAAAGACTTGACTACAGGAATTTAGTCCCCCCCTGCCATTGGACACTTGACACAGTACACCTGAAACTCTACTGATCCTTGAAACCTAAAACCTTAACTAGGTTCCGAATTTGATGACTTGTGGCTGCAAATGTAGTTCCCTTCATAACAGAACCATGGATGTCCCTTTCCTCTCAGCTCCCCAGAACTTCTCCAACACATCCAGTTCCCGAGAGTCTCTTTGAATCTGAAAATGACCGATGCCCACCTGAGAATGGCTTCAGGAGGGAGGGAAGCAGAGAGAACTGTGGAGTCTCACTGCCTGAGGTTATATACTGGCTCTGCCACTCAGTAGCTATAGAACCTTCTGTGATTTACTTAGTTTCTCTAAACCTCAATTTCCACAAATGTAAAATAGAGCTATTTTACCATCCATATCATGGGTCTGTTGTGCATATTAAATGAAATGATAAATATATAGCACTTAGAAGAAAGTCTGGCACAGAAAATGTTCAACAGATGTTCACTTTTATTCTGTTTTGACACATGACCTTTCAGAGACCTTGAGGTCAGTGTTTACAGTGATCCTAGTGGATACAAATGTCCCCAATCTCAGCAGTGTCACCTTTTTGCTACTGTTGTTCTATAAAGATGATACGGGTGCCTCAATTTCTATACCAAGTTCTCTTTGAACAAGATTCCCAGGGATAGTGACAGGCTGCACCGACTCATCCACACTCTCCCTTACCTGGTTGCTGCTGAGTCCAGGGCTGCAAAGGGGGAGGGCAGTGTGTCTCAGGACTTCCCTGGGGAGGGAAAGAGATCACAGTATGCCCACTGGAATGGTCAGCAACACAAACATTCAGAGATAGAGAAACTATGTCATAGGGTAAGATGAGCAGTGGTAATCTAGGCTGGTGGTCCCTTGAAGGAAATTCATCAAAAAGGAAAGCTCCCACCAAATGAGAGGAACAGAGACTTGTGTCATTTGAGAGGGAGCAAATCTGGACATTCAGGCAGATGGCAGGCATCCGTAGCCAGGCCCAGAGAGAGAAATTCGGGATTTGAATAAAAAAAACAGAAAAGAAGAAAAGAAAGATGGGAGATGGGAAGGAACCTCTTTATGTCTTGTCTTTATGTACAGGTGCTTGCTGTATCTTACTGTTTCTAAATTCCACCACACATTATAAGACAGTATTACTAACCACCGCCAACCATTTAAAAAAGAAAGAAACTGAGGTTCAGAACCAGCGAACTTAGGAAAGGTCACAGTCCTGGTATATGGTGGAGCCAGGTTTGGGTTTGCCTTCCGTGGAAATCACAAGAGGTCTGGGCAGGAAACCAAAGCTGTATTTTAGGTAAGAAGAATAATTCAGTAGCCTGATTCCCAAGCCTGATAATTAATAATGTCAAAGGTACCCTCTTAGACACGGACACAAGGGAGGAACACGAATCCCTTGGCAGAACAAGCATTCAGAATGAGCTTAGCACTCAGCTACAGCATCCTAATTGCTCTCAACTGAGAACTGCTTTCTTCAGGGCTTTTGCTATGAAAGGGACAATCAGGATCCCTGTAGCACCACCATTTTTTCAAACAGTTTGGGGAGACTGTTGCGGTAACTCTCAGAGAAGGTGTTTACAGAGTCTTGGGTTTTTTTGAAGGAGAATATGATTTTTTGTCAGCAGGTGAAGATTACCTGGAGCCAAGGGTGGGACTCAACCTAGGGAATGTTTTGGTCCAAAATGATATTTAACAATGAAATGAAAGTACAGATTTTTTGTGATGCTTGTAAACATCCATTAAAGGTGTAAATGTCCAATATTAACCCCATTTACCAGAATCTACTAAAAACTAAGGAAGACTGAGATAATGGAATAAAATATTAATTTGTCTCTGTGTAACATACAAGCCCTTAGGAAACATAAAAAGCAAAAGATAAAATAAGTGCCTTTAATTGTAATATTTAAACTCACCCTGGCTGTTCAAATATCATTTATAGTCAGCTTAATTAAACACTATCCTAATTCAGCATTAGGAGACCTAAGGGGACGTAATTTATACCTTCAAACTACAAGCATGAAAGAAAGCTTTGTTTCTGAAGACTTTGTCCCTGCAATGTTTAGGCAACTTGGAGAATATTCATGAGTCACCCAATCTGCTCCTCCTCTGGTCACCCAGGAGGTCAAAGAGAACAGCACTGACCTGCTTTAACGGAGATGGCCTTTTGCCACACACTCCCCAGGTCCCCCTGTGCTCCAGGAACCTGAAATTCTGATTTGATATTGTATCATGCTGACTACCTCCATTTTTACAACATGCTCTGGCTCCGAGGACCTGGGCTTTAGCTACATTCAAGATCATCACTATCCTGAGGAGTCTTGGTCACGTTTTCTACAATAAGCAGAATTTTTGCATTTTGACATCTTTGAAATTCAGATGCATCTTAGAATCGATGGATATAACAGTCACTGTCAGCCAGGTGGCAATTATAGTGCTATTGAGCGAAAACCTTCTATAGACAGCTTCTGGAAAACTCAAGAAGGCATCATCATCTAAGCACCTTAGAGTCAATGAAACATGAGTACATATAGCTAAAATTTACTGGCCACTTCCATGGGCCGGCGTACCAGTTATCTGAGGCCACATCAATGCTGTCTAACCAACAACCATAAAACCTCAGTGTTGTGCAACAATAACATTTATTATTTTTCATGAATCTGTGAGGTGATTAAGCAATTCTGCTGATCTAGGCCAGGCCCGGCTGGACTCACCATGTCTGCAGTCAGCTTCAGTTGTGTGTTTCTGCTGATCTTGGTTGGGCTCTCTCATGTTTAGAAATTAGCTGGCTCAAGGCTGGTTGTCTAGGACACATTTCCTTCCTCTTGCAGTCTCCCATCCTCAGGCAGGTTAGCCTAAGCTTGTACTCATGGCAGCAGGATTCCAAAAGAGGAGATGAAAGCAGTTTTTTCAAGATTCTGCATGAATAATAAATACCTTTTTAACGTTCTATTGGCCAAACCAAGTCATTTGCCTGAGCCCCAAAACAAACCTGAAGATGTTCAGCTCTTCCCCTGAGCTCTCTTTAGCATATTGTAACACTTAGCTGGAGACAGACATCTGCTGCTCCCTTTAGGTGATCACTTTTCAGCCTACCACCTCCTGATCCTGCCAATCTAACACATAAGCCATATCTGCTTGACATCTGTGGCCTTACAGATGATGCACCCTATTTAATTCTTAACATCTACACCTTTAACTATCATTGTAATTACAAACTACAGTAGGGCTTTGGAAACAGCGAAACACATCTTCCTCTCAAACACATCATCCATCATCCACAAAGTCCAAAGTGCTAGCACTATTGCTAAAAAATATATCAAAGTCACTCATATAGGATCATTGTGGGAGTTCCTTTAGATCCCCCCAAAGAACTGGAAACTCACCAACTGTTGAACACCAAGGCTAAGATCATGTTTAAGACCAGTGATCACAGTCTCACTTTCTTTATTTTTTTGCATACTACCCGTTTTTATTGGAGTATAATTGCTTTACAATGTTGTGTTAGCTTCTGCTGTACAATGAAGTGAATCAGCTACATGTATACCTCCATCTCTCCTTCTTAGACCTCCTTCCCACTGCCCCCCAATCCCCCCCATCTAGGTTGTCAGAGAGCACCGAGCAGAGCTTCCTGTGCTTTATATTATAGCATGTTCCCACTAGCTATTTATTTTATACATGGTAGTGTATATATGTCAATCCTGATCTCCCAATTCATCCCACCCCCTCTTCCCCCCACCCCATGTCCACACATCTGTTCTCTATGTCTGCGTCTCTATTCCTGCCCTACAAATACGTTCATCTGTACCATCTTTCTATATTCCATATATATGCATTAATATATTTGTTTTTCTCTTTCTGGGTTACTTCACTCTGTATGACAGACTCTAGGTTCATCCACTTTCTTTTAAATCAGCCTGTCTAAATTCCTCATTCTGAATCAATCTGATGAGAATGACTGACAGTTGTTAGAAGACTGTACTGTTAGTGCTAGACCCATACTAATTGCTGGTCTTATAAATAAATCTTTAAGGATAAAGTAGCTAGTCAAAGATATAGGGTCTGTTCACCTGGATTTATTTTGTAATTTTAGCCTATTGATCGTTTTCTCTAAATATTTTTTTCGAATATATACATAAAAGTAAGGAAGAACATTTCTCACATGTCACATTTTTATCTCCAAACCATCTTTTTTGAGATCTTGTGTATTACAATTTTATTGTGGTCTTAGTCTTCATGGGGCCATCTCAACAAGTTTATTTCTCTCTAACTTAAACAATAGCTGATGACAAGGTCCAGGAAAAAAGCTTCAGACAAGCAGAGGACTTGGATATTTTTATTTCTTGTGCTTGAACAATTAAATAAAACTTTGCTCTGTAGGCTGCCTTGGGAAATGACAGGCTTAACAGTCTGGTGAATAAACAGTAGAGTTGCCATCACACTTGAGTTAGTCTGTCTAAACCCCAAATCAGCTACAACTCAGGGCTCACATTTCCTGAGCAGGTGGGACAGAAAAGCCTTCAGGATATGATGGAGACAACTGCCTAAATCCTAAAGAGGAGGTTTCCAGACTTTTAAAGGGGACACCAGACAAATAATAAATTAAAACTCTTCCTAAATGTTCAAGGAAAAGCCTCCTTTACAGTCTAACCTTATGAAGTACATTAGAGATCTAAGCAAGTATAAATCAAAGGTATCCTGAAATGGTCTCTAATGGGTCAAAATTTAGACTACTGTTGTGAAACACAGTTTTAGGTTTCCCTGTCTTGGTTACAAATGTAACCTGAGAATTATTGTAGAAGAATGTTAAGATTCCACTATGCTATTTTGAATCAGTGGTTCTTAGAAACACACACACACACATACACACACATTATCTGTCTATCTATCTATATACCAGGCTAAGTTTTTTTTAAGTACTTATTTTAGAGTAGGCTTACCCACTTCATACAATCTAGTTTGCTGCTATTTATGCTGGTATACTTGACAACTGTCACCCTGCGTGATAAATATAGATTGGTTTCCTTTATTATCTGGGCCTCCAGCTTGACAAAGTAATGTATCACCATCTCTGATTTGGTGGTGGATGGTGAATGAACTATGCTTTTGTTTGTTCATTTTTTAAAATCATCCAAATTAAAGAGGCACTTGGGACTTCCCTGCTGGTCCAGTGGCTAAGACTTCGTGCTCTCAATGCAGGGAGCCCGGGTTCAATCCCTGATCAGGAAACTAGATCCCACATGCTGCAACTAAGAGTTTGCAGGCCGCAACTGAAGACCCCACATGCCGCAACAAAGACACAGCAGGGCCAAATAAATAAATAAATATTAAAAAAAAGTAAAGATGCACTTAAGAATGAATGAGGGTTCTTAAACACATCCATATAATAGTCTAGTTTGCAGCCATTAAACAGGATGAGGTAACATTAGCATCCAAAAAAAAAAGAAATAGGTATAAATTGAACAAAACACGTTTAAAGAGCTATATAAGGAAAATTACAAAACTCTGTTGAAAGAAATCAAAGGAAAACTCAACAGAGAGATAATCCACATTCATGAATAGGAGGACTCAACAGTGTTAAGATGTCAGTTCTTTCTGATTTGATCTATAGATTCAATGCAATCCCAGTCAAAATCCCAGCACGTTATGTTGTGGACATCAATGCATTGATCCTAAAGTTTATGCGGAGAGGCTAGAGACCAGAATCGCTGACACAATATTGAAGGAAAAGAAAAAGTTGGAGGATTGACACTACTTGACTTCAAGAGTTTCTACAAAGCTACTATAATCAAGGCAGTGTGGTACTGGCAAAAGTTTAAACAAATAGATCAATGGGAAAAAATACAGAGTCCAGAAGTAGATTCACACACATAAGAGTCAACCGATCTTTGACAAAGGAGCAAAGGCCATTCCAGGGAAACAGGAGTCTCCCAACAAATGAGGCTGGGACAACTGCAAATCCACATGACACCTTACACCTTTCATAAAAATTAACTCAAAATGGATCATAGACCTAAATGTAAAACACAAAACTATAAAATTCCTAGGAGAAAATCTAAATGACTGAGTTTGGAAATGACTTTTTAGATACATCACCAAAGGAAGATTCATAAAAGGCTCAATTCGCTGTGAAAGAAAGTTTGGCATTTTGTGTTTTTACAAAACTGTATGTATTTTATAATATAGTTCAGCCCTCACATGCCTTGGTATTTACCCAACTGAGCTGAAAAATCAGGTCCACACAAAAACCTGCACACAAATGTTTATAGCACCCTTATCCATGATTTCCAAAATGTGGAAGCAAGGGAGATGTCCTTCAGTAGGTGAATAGACAAGTAAACTGTGGTACATCTGTACAATGGAATATTATTCAGCACTGAAAATAAATGAGCTATCAAGCCATATTAAGGCATGGAGGATACTTAAATGTACATTGCAAACTGAAAGGTGCCAATTGGTAAGACTACATAATGTACAATTCCAACTATATGACACTCTGGCAAGGGCAAAACTATGAAGAAATTAAAAGGTCAGTGGTTGTCAAGAGTTTATGATAAGAAGGGATGAAGAGGTGGAGCATAGGGGATCTTTAGGGCAGAGAAACTACTCTGTATGATGCTATAATAGTGAGTATATGTCATTATACATTTATCAAAACCCACAGAATGTACAACACAATGAATGATTCCTAGTGTAAACTATGGTTGATAATGGTGTGTTAATGTTTGTTCATGGATTATAACAAATGTACCACTATGTTGTGGGATGATGAATGCAGGGGAGGCTGTGTACATGAGGAGCAGAGTGGTTACCTGGGTACTCTGTTCTTTCTGCTCAATTTTTCTATGACTCTAAAACTGAAAAATAAGATCTATTACTTAAAAAGAAAGGATGAGGTAGATTTGCATGGATGGATAGGAAAAAATGACTCAAATCTATTGCCAATGAAAAAAAGGCAAAGTGTATAATATACATTGTATGATCTCTGTATGTTTGTGTGTTTAAACATTATTTTATAAATACACATGCAGTCATTCTGTATGTTCCTGAAAGCCTCAAAAGATAACTGGAAGAATATGTACTAGTTAATGGTGATTATCCATAAGTGGCAGCTTAATGGGTAATGGTCATGTTAGATTTGTATAATTTATGTTGCTTAATATTTATTATATCAAGTACATATTGCTTTTATAATCAGCAAAAAAAAAAAAAAGTGCTATAAGAAAGGAAAACAAGGTTTGCAATCAGTTAAGCCAGGCAGATTGAGGAGATGATGCCAGAGTTTTCTCCTCAAGTTAGGGCAGATTGGGGAGGTGCGTTTCGCCTGCAAAACTTCTGCCACAAAAGCCCCATCAATGGCAAATTCTCCAACAGGCACAGCCTCCAGGGCTTGAGACCAGTTCGTCTGACAATGGGGGACGGCACTGTGGGCAGAGAGATGCCTGAGAGGAAGCACAGCCCTTCTTTTGTGTTTACTGATCAGACACAGTGTCATGAGATCCAGGCCATCGTGAGTAATCACCATCACATGGGAGCACGGACTCTTTTTCCGCCACTGGCCAGAGTTACAAGGTTTCCAAGGGGCTGCCCCCATCCAAATTTTCAGTCCTGAGTGAGCATTCAATTGGTGTAGTCATTTTATGCTTGGATCATACTCAACAATCACAAAAGAAAAATAGGAGCAAAAAGTTTGCAAGAAAATATGGAATAAGTATTTTAGTTGCTGTTATGTTGCCACTTTTAGTATGAAACTCCCCAAAACATTTCAGGAGGAAGGAAAGAAAAATTAGAGGATATCAAGAGTCAGATGTTAACTTTCTTCCTTTTTTTCCCCAAGGCATATTAAAAAAAAAAAAATGTTGCAATATGTCAATGCCCTTTGGAGGTGGGTCTGGTCCTCGTTAAGAGCTTCCTGATGCCCAACTTTTCATATTCTTTTCTGAGCACTTTACTCAGAAGGACAGAGGGGACAGACCCAGCATCCACTGAGCAAAACTTTCCTGAAAGACTCCTGCGTGTGAGGGACACAGTGGGACACTGTGGTCACAAACATTAAGAACAGACTCCAGGGAGACAGCAGTCTTTGCTCTGCCATCATCTGTGGGGCTTCCAGGAGGGGAATCCCAAGCTGTGCTTCCTTCAGGACAGGGAAGCCCTCATCCCTCATGGATGCTTTTATTTAATACCACATGTAAGGCCCAAAGGTGCCCTAAGCTCCAAACGGTATCCCTGCCTGATGAAGTACACAAAGGCTCTTGGGATGAAACAAATGGCTACTCAGATCGAAAGAGACCTCTTATTCTGTGCCCCACCCTCCTTGCTAGGCCTGCCCTTGCAACTTCCAACAGTCATTTGCTTTTTATGAGACTTAGGAGCACCTACTTTGCTCTGCCTCTGGAATTTTTGTCCCACTGGCTCCTGTCCTCCTCTTTGGGTCCCTGTAGTCTGTCCTGTGCCGGCTGTGCCCACACTAGTTGTGACCCATGGTTCTGCTCCTACTTAGAACATGTACCTGTTCCCTCAGGCCCTGCTCCAGGGCACTGAGCCTGCCATATCTTCAGCATTTATACCCTTTACCTAAAGGGTCTTTAAGACCTATAACCCTCTGGGCTTGACTGGCTCCCAGGCTCTGGGAGAGACCAGCTGCTCTTGTAAAGGCTTTTCATGGATCCAGCATAGTCAGAGTTAACTCACAGGGGCCATTTGCGCCTCTATCCTCCTCCACAGGAGAAATGGGCAGATGCTTAAGAAACCTGCTTCTCATTTCCTTAATGCTCCAGGAAATATACACAATGAACAAATGGCCTTGAGGTCCATCTGCATTTTTGAAGGAGACAACACTTCAACGGAGGGATACCCTAGTTTACAGTGGTGCCTGCTCTGCTGGAACCAGGTGCCTACATCTCCCACCCACGAAATCCAACAGCCTCACAGTGCTCAGGGAACAGGAAGCATAAACGCCCCTTGCAGGTGGCCCAACAAGGAAAAGAGAAACTTTTCTTATTTTCAAGCAGCCCACAACTTGCAGACTCAGGATACCCATACTTCCCATTTTTTTTAATGTGAAAAGACTGGCCATCTCTCTCTCCCACTTCCGCTTCCCATAAACATCTTCCTGCCCTGCTTTTCATAAGATAATTCCTACCTATTATCTTTGTCTGTGTTAGGACCCAAGTTAGAGGTTTTAAGACCTGGTTCCCCTGGCTGTTGAAATCATAGCACGGGAAAGTGAATAACATAGAACTTTCATGCCTCTTCACCACAGCCCAGCACCATGAGGAACTGCCCATCAGATATGGGCACCCTCACTACTGGCACCAGGAGATCGTCTTGGTCGGTTGACTTTTCATCTTTCCTAATAAGCACATGAGATACACAATTTGCAGTTTCTCATTTGCACAAACAGAAACCTGTGACATCAGAAAAATCTGAATAGTGCTGGAAGCACCCCAGCGACCAGGCCAAATAAGGTTAATGCTTCCCTGGCCTGGAGGCGAGGCACGGATGGAGTGAAACTGTCTGGGCTTAGCCTTTTGTATTAGGTTTTGAGAATTCTACTGGGGCTAAACAACCAGAAGTTTGTTTGGTTTTATTTTTATTTGTTTCAACAGTCAACCATATGCTACTGCCTCAAGCCAGCCAGTCCCCAGAGGTGAAGACACACAGTTTTTACCCATTCCACAAGGGTGGAATTGGCCCCAATGGAGGAATGCAGCTGGTTTTCTACTAGTGGCAGGGCCTTTGGGGAGATGTAGGATGCCTCTTTCAAAAATGATAACGTTTTAATTGGAAAAAACCCCTTCCATCACCCTTGCTATAGGTTTATGCAGCTACTATTTTCCAGTTGTGTAATCTTGATAATCACCAAAGATGAAATCCAAAGTAAAGCTCAATATCTAAGGTGTTACGACTTGTTGGAAATACAGGTGTAGGGATAGGACAATTCTCTTTCAGCCTAAGTTGATGGCCTAGAAACCTTTTTGTGTGTATGGGTCAGAATCCATTTCTTAAATTTACCTAACAAAATTCATTTGGGAAGTTTGTAGACAATAGAGATTCCTATTCCCTTATCTTGGTGATTGGTTCTGCAAGTTTACAAAGGAGTGGGGATACTGCCCCCTTAATAATGACCCCAGATGACTGAGCTGATTATTTGAGAATGGAGCCTTCCTGCTGCCAGAGCTATGCTCTAACATCGTCCCAAATCATATTAATGGGAGACAAATCTGTGATTCTTCGATTTCCAGCTCTGGGTTCCAGTGCATTAAAAGTTTTCTTCCTGACATTGAAGGACAGCAATTCCCTGATACTGTACTTGGATTTCTTCAATTTCCTTGACCAAGGGAAAATCCTTGATATCAGAGGAAAGAGGCAGTTCAAGCCCTTGGTGGGCCCGTTTGCATCAGTAAATGAAACAAATCCGAACATCTTGTTGATTACCGAAATCACCAGTATAGCATTTTAAACTTGAATTTGTGAAGTGAGGATACAACACACTAATACATATGCACAAATCAACCTGTTTTTTTAGCTTTCCAGCTCTGACAGGATCTGATCTATATGTCCTGTTAACTCTGCCTACGTAGGAAGAGAGGAGTGGAGGGATTACCCCAGCACTTGGAAAATAAAATCCTGCTGTGGGAATCCAGAGGTGTTGCCTTCTCCCTTATTTCCATTTCTCAAAGAATAGCCCTGAAGCTCCTGGAAATTGGCTACAAATTAGGGATTACAACAGAGGGTTGAGTAAATTACAGTGTATTCATTCAATAGAATATTATGACGCAACCATTATGATGATACTTATGAATAGTTGATAATGACACGGGGAAAGACAATACAATGTTCAATAAGACAGCAAAACAAAATGCAGAGCCACATAACCACATGTTACATAATTTCAACAATTACACATAAATATACAATCATATATGTGGAAACATGACCAAGGTGTAAGGTATAAAAATATTTTATTTTTTTACAAATAGATGGGTTACAAATAACTTTCATTTTATTCTTTAGATTTTTTTTCTAGGTCTTTTATTAAATTTTAATTAATCTTTATTATTTTTCAGAATAAAAAATAATCCAAGGTAATAGAGAGGGAAATTATTTCCAAGTTAAAATAATTTAAAACATGTTAAGAAACCTGCTTTTACAATTATGGCTCTAGGATTTGAGTAGACCCACTATGTGTGGGGACATCTATCATTAGTAATAATCACACTTTCTTCTAGGGATCATCAGGAAAAATTTTATAACCGATGCCACAAGGACCCTTGAGAATGTTCAGGAACACCGGGCACCATGTTCTGTTCCACGTAGTCAATCCAGATCAGAATCTCAAGGGCAGAGCAGGCAAAGGAACTGAAAAAATGACTTCATACCCAGTTTTAAAAAATTGACTGTATTTTTTTACAGTAGTCTTCAATATACAGAAGACCTTGAGATTAAATGTACTGTTGGATCCAGAGATGAAACAGAAACCAGCAGGTAAAAGTTATTGGAGGGTTCATATTTCAGCCTGGCACAACTTTCTCACAGTCAGAGCTCCTGAGGAGGGCAGCTCCCCCACCAGTCAGACCTCAGTCTGAAGCTGGAGGATCATCTGTGCAGGAGGCTGGTGAGGGGATGGTCACCTGCAGCAGACAAAAGCTGTGTTAAATAACAGGCAAGCTTCCTACCCAGGTATGGGACCCTAAGGTTCCAAACTTACAAAGTTGAGATTTTATGTGACCAGGTAAGCAGGACAGACATGACTACTCCCATCATACAGATGAGAAGGCTGAGACTCACAGAGATTAACTGAATGTCCAAGTCATACAGCTAGAACGGTGACAGAACCACTAACTTCAAACCAATGCCGTGAGCACCAGTATATGCACTCAAATACCAGGGTATATGTATAAAGCCAGGATACCAATAACTCTAACAAGGATTCGGGAGACAGACTCTTGAATTGCAAGCAGGAAGGAGAAATGGCAATTTCTTCCTCAACCTTTGGCCTTTGTGACTGGATTACAGTTTGCATCTTGTTTCATCCAGCACCACAGTTTGCTAAGAAGAAGAGTCATAGCCGAAGCCACAGTCCAATCCAAAGCTTTATTCTCTGAGAGGCTCTCTGAATTTTCTGAGGGGCTCAGAAGACATGCTCCACGCAGCAGCCATACTTGTCATGACTGGGTCTGAGGCTGGGGCAGGAGCTGCTGAGACAGGAAGGGAAAGGCCGTCTGAACTTCCGCCAGGATAAAGACATGCTTGGTTGCTGAGTGAGAACATGAGCCGCAACGGAAGCAGACGCCTACTGCCTCTGGTTCTAGGAAAACTGCTCTGCTCCCGGCTCTGCAGCTCTTGAGGAAATATGTGAAGCATTCCTGCCAGAGAAAACCCCGAGGCACAGAAGAGGACTGGGCAAGGAGGGGGGTAGTCTTTCTCATCCTTGGTTTCTGGCAGTTTGGCCCCCGACTGTAGTTGTTATTGCTGTTGTTGCCGCTCTACCACAAATGGACATCATGGCGAGAAAAAAAAAGAGAGAGAGAGAGAAAGAGAAGGAGAAGGAGAAAATTCCAGTAAAATAAAACTGGCAGCATTAGACAGGTAGACAGGTTTTCCTTTTTTTTTCTTTTCCTTTTTTTTTTTTTTCTTCAGATAACTATCATGGCATTAACACTGTATTAACAGCATACTCAGCATTCCAATTTCCATGATTGGTGATTTCATTCAAGTGAGTTCTAGGAAGAAGTGAAAATCATTCCAGTTAACGTTTATTGAGCACGCATCATGCAACAGGCACTCTGCTAGAGCATTTCCAGGTGTTGAATCATGTTAGTCTCTTGAAGATCTTCTGAGATGGCTACTATCACTGTGCTTACTTTAGAGATAAGGAAATACACAGAGAAATTGCAGTAAACTGTCCAAGGTATTATTCTTATAGCCCAGGGGAGGAAACTGAATACTCAAGGAAGGTTATGTGACTTGCCCCAAAATTTCACAACAAATGAAGGACAAATCAAAGCTAAAACTCCAATCTTCTAGATCAGAAGACTGATGATCTTCCCCCTACCTAAAAAGAATATCCTGGACCAACGCTCACAAATCATGACCATTAGCATCTCATGAAACTTCCTGGCTCATAGTAACTTCTTGAACAAACTCTCTTTGAGAAGATGGGCATATACAATTGAACCAAAAGTTCACTGGACATCTACAGTGAGTCAGGCCCTCACACCATCGGATGCTCTCATAGCTTATGGGAAGCTGACTCGGGAAATGGTATTTTTATCTCCTTATTTGTGGAATGTAAGTGCCATGTTTCAGACCTCAGAGCCAGTGTATAGCAGAGGATGAACCTGACATAAGTCTTTTGACCCTTAGCCCAGGCCTCTCCACTTCACATCTTAGATTACCTCCCCAAATGGAAGAGACTTCTTGAAACAACGCAATCGCTAAAACCATTTAAACTTGAATCTTAGCCACTTTGACCTTAATAGAATGCTGTTAAAATTTTCTCTAAATGTCTTAGCCTTTAATAATTAATTAAATTGAGCTCATAAATAGGATAATCCTGACTCTACTATAATGCGGTGTTTTAGTCTCCCTCATATAATTTTACTGATGTCTACAATCACTTTCCACAAAAGTAACTGCCCTTCTCAAGGAAGCGAGTTGACATCTCTAAGGTTTGGTCTCCATGTTACCTTCTCATAGACCATGAGGAACCCAAAACCCAGAGATGAGGTAAAATTGGTGGAGCCAAGCCTTTCCAAAAAGAGCCTTTGGAGATAGAGATAGAGCTATATCTACATCTATACAGAGAATAAATATGTATCACACAAGCAGCCACTATGGAAGGAATGAACTCAGCCAGCCCTTATGAATTAGCAATTCCACAGAGATGTTTTCAGTGAAGCTCTGAAGTCAGCAACATGAAGTCTGCAACACCAAGAGTCTAAAACAGCAGTTTTTCAGAAGAAATGAACTTGAGCTGGAAGCCAACTACACATACTAGATTGGCAAGGGGCTCAGCAGACAGAGACGCTGGGGATACAGAGGTGCCAACTCTAGGAACAACCTCACCATACATTCTGAAATAGAAAAGAATACCTCCTCAGATAATCCATCAGTGAAAGAAAGTCCCTGCCATTACCTAAATAGCCCTGATACTTTTAGTTGAATATTGCTATTAATAGAAACCCACCAAATTCAATCAAAAGCTGTGTTTTCTGTAGTCAGGCTGGTTTCTTAATTACGTTTTTCCACTAGCCACATTCATAACTTCCAGAGGGAATGGAGCATTAAAAGTCAGTGCTCTGGGCTTCCCTGGTGGCGCAGTGGTTGAGAGTCTGCCTGCTGATGCAGGGGACACGGGTTCATGCCCCGGTCCGGGAAGATCACACGTGCCGCAGAGTGGCTGGGCCCGTGAGCCATGGCCGCTGAGCCTGCACGTCTGGAGCCTGTGCTCCGCAACGGGAGAGGCCACAACAGTGAGAGGCCCGCGTACCGCAAAAAAAAAAAAAAAAAAGTCAGTGCTCTGAGACATTGGTCAAATAACAAACAGTCACATATTCTCTATGCTCTTTATACACCATTTCTTATACCCTCTCAGTCTCCCATATCAAGACCCCATTCCAATCTTAAGTTCTCTCCTGAGATGCTTAAATGAAGGATAACTCTGAGGAGGCAAGACATGAGAGAAGAAAATCAGCAATGAAGGGGCAGGCTTCATTTCTCATTCATTACAAATTAAATAAACAAACCTCTCACTTCATAGTATCCCTAGGACACTTGTTGGTAGACAGGACTTACAGGACTTTACTGTGGGAGGGTGGGGGTAGAGGACTCTGAATGGCTCCCCCATTTTATTTTTTATATGTTCATCAAAAAGACACATATGAGTATAAATCTCAAATTACAGAGTTCAGGTAATTCACAAATAAATACAATTTGGAAGAAATTAAAAAACATAATGCTGAATTTAAAAAAGCCAGATATAAAAAAGGACATAGAATTGAATTCCACTTATATAAACTGTATATGAAGTAAAAAGCAATTAAAACCATCCTATGCTATTTGAAGTCATATCAAATGTTATCCTAGGGGAGGGAACTGACTACGAAGGGTATTAGCGGGGCCTCTGGAACGCTGCAGTGACATGAGTGCTGGCTACACTGTGTGTGTGTTCATTTGTGAAAATCCTACAAGCAGCACAGTGATGATACTTTTTAATGTACAGTTACCTTTAAAAAACTAAAATATCCATAGTAGGAAGAAGAGATGGACAGGAGTCTTTGGGGAAAAAAAATGTAAAGTCCTCTATGAGTTAATTTTTTTCTCTAGGAGGAGCTTTGAGAAAGCTGTTGAGGTTACAATCATGAGCTATGCACTGACCTAATTTAGGTACACCATCCCTCACATTTACACGTATATACCAAGGTGACTGTGGATACGGCGATGTCATTCCCTCTATCACATACCGTCACACCACCTAGGGAAGCGACATCGCACTAACAGAAAATGACAACCGACTTGTCATGATCACCCCAACAGCCACACTGATTCAGGCCACAGGCCCAAGAAGATGACAGGATCACCCATTTCCATCTTGTGCAGAAGCAGCAACATCACAAATATCAAGCAGAAACTGTCACACCATGCTAGTGACATTCTACTGTGAAGAGATGAGAGAGCAAATGTTTAAGATTTAAGGCGAGTCTTTATCTGTTTGGGAGCTCAGATTCTTTGGTCTACTCAGAGACACGATGCTTAAAAGGAAAAAGGAAATCAAACATGATATTTAAAGACTGTTAGTCTGGGTTCCAAATGGCATGGAGATGGAGGAGAGTCTAAAGGAAGAATGATCGATCACATATTGTTACATGTACTAAGAACCACTAAGGTGGACCTAATTCTCATAAAAAAGAGGGAAAACGGGGTATAGATAGCCTCTCCTCTTCCCAATCATCCCTTGCTTTGCAAATTCCTAATCCTGGATAAATAAAGGCCAGCTCAAATACCAATTTCTTATAAAATCATTCCTTCCTTCTCCCAGGAGGATTATTAGTCGGCTCCCCACCCATTTTTGTCCTCATAGTACTTTTCACAATTCTTATTATGCTTATTAGGCACTTATCACTCTAAACTGCAATTTTTCTGTTTGTATAGCTGTCTATTCCCACCAGTATATGCAACCTCAAGGGCAAAGGCTACATTTTAGTATGTAGCACAATCATTTAAAATGTTTTAATAGCTTTATCACAAAAGGAATACATACACATGGCAAAAAATTTTAAAACAGCATAGACAAATATGAAAGGAATGGTTAAAAATCTCCTCCCCATGATCTAGACCAGTGGTCAACAAATTTTTCTTGTAAAGGGTCAGATAGAAGATATGGTCTCTGTTTTCCATACGGAAAATCTCGAACGAACTTTTTGGCCAACCCAATACAACTACTCAACTCTGCTGTTGCATCATGTATCACAAAAACAGATGATACGTAAAAATGAATGAATGGGATTGTGTTCCAATAAAACTTTATATGTTTGTTTATTTATTATATGAAACTAAGATTTCCTGTAAAGCAAAAGGACTCAAGATGGTGTGTTTTTCCCTAAGAAAAACAATGATAATTTTAACAATATAGGAAATTCATATATAGACCTACAATTATACGGTCAATTGTTTACCAAGAATGTTACAAAGACAATTCAAAGGGTAAAGGATAGTCACTTAAAAGCAGGGGCCTCAGGATCTTACCTGAAGGTAGTTTTGTTGTAAGAGAGCCCAGTTCAAAATCCCTCGACCCACTGGGCAAAATACAGGGCAGGTCAGGTGGAGATTAGAGACAGAATTTCCAAGTCCGGGTGACAAATGCCCTTTTCATAATTCTAATTGAGAGTGGTAGGAAGTGAAGGACTAAACCAAAGACCTTTTACTTCCCAAATAGGCAAGCCCTGAATCAGATGGACCATGAGTTTGGGTTCCACATCCTCCGTCATTCTAGTTAGGGAAGGTGACCAGAACCCTCAAACCTTTGGCTCTGGGAAGAACCTGAACGAACTTTTTGGCCAACCCAATATTGTTCGCCAAATACCTGATATGTCTCAGTAGCCCTATCTTAAGGCAAGTGTCCATGGTGTCCATGCTGCCTCTCTAGGGTCAGCAGCCAGCAGGGAGAAAGCAAGTGGCAGCTTCCACAAATCTTCCAGGATAACAAGCTGGAGACAATACACATTAGTGACACTATGCGAGTCATTCACAGGGATAACTGGAGGTCATGAAAGGAATAAAACGGGCCAGGGACCTGAGAACAGGGTGACTTGAAAAGGGGCACACTTAAGATTTTTCCTCTCATGCCAAGACTTCTCCCTACCATCACTCTGAACTGACTTAAAAATTTCTCTAAGGAACCCCAAAATAAACCCATACACAGGGGCGGCATGATCCAGTAGAAAGCACTTTAGTGTCAAAGTTAGAATATAACTCAAATCCCGGATGTGTCACTGGTCAGGTAATTTAGGGCAGCTTTCTTAACTCCTCTGAGCCTCGGGTTTCCACAGTATTAGAACAGAGATAATACCTACTTCACAAGGTTGTTGTGAGGTCTCAATTAAATAACGTAGTGATATTCTGCAATGTGCTTGCAGAGAATTGCTCAAAAGATACGGGAGATTTTTATTATTGTTAAAAGTCAGCTTCTGTTACCATGTAGATAGCACATCTGGGTGGAGCAGAGTTGTCAGTGTTCAGCAAAGTCCTCTATGCTTTGTCTGTAAAACCCCCTCCACCCCCCCACCCTGTCTCAATTAGATACAAGTGCAAAAGAAGGCACTTATGACTCATTTACAATGGTGGGCACTTAAAATAACCTTTGTATCAACAGGCAATGGCACCTTGCTTGCAGTAAATCTTGGCAATGCTGTGCATGGTCACTTTTTTTTTTAACATCTTTATTGGAGTATAATTGCTTTACAATGGTGTGTTAATTTCTGCCATATAACAAAGTGAATCAGCTATACATATACATATGTTCCCGTATCTCCTCTCTCTTGCATCTCCCTTCCACCCTCCTTTTCCCACCGGTCTAGGTGATCACAAAGCACTGAGCTGATCTCCCTGTGCTATGTGGCTGCTTCCCACTAGCTATCTATTTTACATCTGGTAGTGTATATGTGTCAATGCTACTCTCTTACTTCATCCCAGTTTCCCCTTCCCCCTCCCCATGTCCTCAAGTCCATTCTCTACTTCTGCGTCTTTATTCCTGTCCTGCCCCTAGGTTCTTCAGAACCATTTTTTTTTTTTAGATTCCATATATATGTGTTAGCATATGGTATTTGTTTTTCTCTTTCTGACTTGCTTCACTCTGTATGACAGACTCTAGGTCCATCCACCTCACTACAAATAGCTCAATTTCATTCCTTTTTATGGCTGAGTAATATTCTATTGTATATATGTGCCACATCTTTTTTATCCATTCATCTGTCGATGGACACTTAGGCTGCTTCCATGTCCTGGCTACTGTAAATAGAGCTGCAGTGAACATTGTGGTACATGACTCTTTTTGAATTATGATTTTCTCAGGGTATATGCCCTTTTTAAAGGCTAATAATGACCCACAAATCAACCTGGACCAAGCAACTTACTCTAAAGCTCAGCACATGTAATTTGTATAGGTTCTCCTGTGCCCAATCTCCATGCTCCTCCCCAACCACTGAGGTTCCTGATGGACAGGAGTGCAGGCTTCAGCCAAAACATAAATTCTGTCTCAAACCAACGGCAGAAAAAGCCTGAGCAAGTCCAGGGATCAGTGGAACGCTGTGTCCTAAGGTTTAGCCCCTCTTCCTCCAACAACTGAAGTGTAAATCACACAGGTAATCCAGTGGTGCCTGTCTCATCTCCCACAAAAAGTAGGTAATAATCATATCTGTCCTTCTAATCTCTTAGGACTATGATAAAAATAAAACTGAAGTAACATGACAAAATTCTTCAAAAGTGAGTCATTTCGAACAGTGCAAAGGTACATTACTGATTTAAGTAGTATAAAAACATTCAGCAGATCTCAGCAGACAGATATGAGACCTTTTATGTACATGTAAAAGTTCATGTAAGAGCATTCAGGTCCTTTTATCCCTACCTACACTTTAAAATAAGCTCTGTTCTTTCACTGTAAACCTTGAACAGCAGGATTTCACCTCTGTTTCTCGCCAAGGTTTTAACTATTGCATCCATCTGATCTGAGTAGAGCCCCCCTCTCTGCAGAAACCAGTATATTCTGAGGAGTCTGGCTCCTCCTCACACTTCTTTCAGGCCATCACCTTTGGCCACTGCAGGGATGCTCTTTGTCCATTTTCCCCTCTGGAGACAAAGGTGTAGTCTCCATACTTTCTAGAGGTATAGGACAATAATTAAGATACACAAAAAGGCAGGTCACAGAATTTGCATATAAATTTAAAGACATAAGCAACATGGCAGTCTGGGCAGCCTGGCTGAGGATGTCTCTGACAGAGTTTACTAAATAAATGACAGTCTATTTTTTTTTTTTTTTGAAAACTGTGTTTGAGAAAGAAGTCATAATAGAAAAAAAGCTACAACATCCAAGATGAGATTTAAATGTGCAAATAAGGGCAATCAAATCTTTAAGGGATAGCACAGATTTTTTTCTTGGCATAGATTTTCAGTTTCTCATTGGGCATGCAATATATCTATAATCATTCAAAATTGAGGTCACAGATTAAGAAATTGTAATCTCTTTCCTCTCCACACTTGCTCTTGTGGTTCTTTTGCCTACCATGTACTTAGAGTCATCTCAAAACTCCCCTTTTATTTTTATTTATTTTATTTATTTTTTTGCGGTATGCAGGCCTCTCACTGCTGTGGCCTCTCCCGTTGCATAGCACAGGCTCCAGACACACAGGCTCAGCGGCCATGGCTCATGGGCCCAGCCGCTCCGCAGCATATGGGATCTTCCCAGACCGGGGCACGAACCCGTGTCCCCTGCATCAGCAGGCCGACTCTCAACCACTGTGCCACCAGGGAAGCCCAAAACTCCCCTTTTAAAGTTCTTATTACTATTCATGGTCCAATGCAAGCATCACCCTTGCCATGAGCCTTCACAACCATCCCAGTCAGAAGGTTCCCATCTCACCTTTACTTCTTCAGCAGTTTTGCCATCAGACGACAAAGATCTTCTACTGCCTCATAGGAATGTTCATAACTTTTTGTACCACTTCACACACACCTTTTGATCAGTGCCTGGAACAAATTAGGTGCTCAGCAAATATCTGTAGAATTAAAAGTCGATAAGATAATTTATATAAGGTTGTTGGCTTGTCCCTGGCACACAGTTTGTACTCCCTGAATGTTAGCAATTATTATCATAAATAAAGAAGACACTCCATGTATTTTGTGCCCAGTTATACTCTATTCATAACTCTAAAAATGTGAATCATTCCCAGAGTCAATATTTAATTATCTTTTCTAGATGGTACTAGCAATTTCAAAAAGGGGTTAATTTCTATTCTTAAATTATGCATTTTGTTGCTAGAGATTCCACATTTGCCAACATAAAGATGATGTAAAACAAACAACTACACCTTTATATCTTACTGCAAATACCCGTACCTGATTTAAATAGTGGCATTCAGATTTCAGGAATTTCTATAAATACATATGTATAGGAACAACAGGGACACACCTAATCATGTGAAATATAAGATTTGATCACTCTCAAGTCAAGGGCATAGATCAATGTGTCACCTTTATTTCCCCAGAACTTGACTTATAAGTACAAAGTGTTCAACCCTCTCAAGTTGAAGACACTAAAACACTGTGTCAGACCTGGATGGACAGACAGAGAAACAACCATCTATGCGTCATCAGAAAGCAGACAGCAGACAGTCTCCCTATATTAAAGACAGCTAGTAAGGAGATCTGAGATTCAAACCTAAGTCCATCTGCCTCCACATCTTATGCTTTTTTTCCTCAATAGCAAATTGCCTTCCATGCCACACTGCATTTGCATTCTTGATCAGGACCAGAGCCTTGATCAGAAAAGGAAAATATAAGTTTGCTAAAGTTTTGCTAAAGAAAGCCAATTCTATTAAAATTTAAAAGGTCAGGTGAGGGCTTCCCTGGTGGTACAGTGGTTAAGAATCCGCCTGCTAATGCAGGGAACATGGGTTCGAGCCCTGGTCCAGTTAGATCCCACATGCTGTGGAGCAACTAAGCCCATGTGCCACAACTACTGAGCCTGCACTCTAGAGCCTGTGAGCCACAACTACTGAGCCCGCATGCCACAACTACTGAAGCCCGCACACCTAGAGCCCGTGCTCCGCAACAAGAGAAGCCACCTCAATGAGAAGCCTGCACACGGCAAAGAAGGGTAGCCCCTGCTCTCTGCAACTAGAGAAAAGCCCATGGATAGCAACAAGGACCCAACGCAGCCAAAAATAAATAAAACAAATAAATTTATTAAAAAAGAAAAAAGGTCAGGTGAAAAGATCTTACACAAATGATCACTAAACCCAGTTTTCACAGCCAATGTCAAAATAAAATCATATTTTGTTGTTAACTCAGAAATGTATTAAACAAGACCAGATCTCAAAATCTGCCTGTGACCCTATGCTCAATATATCACCCAACTGTTCATTTTAAGACTCTCTAAAGATGAAGTGGGGGAACAATGCAGTCACTTTTGGAACTAAGGAATGAAATGTGACAGGCACATGTTAAAAACATTCCTTTTTCACAAGGAGGTAGAGCTTCCCTAACCAGGATTTACCTCTTCTCAACCTCCTCTGAAATCCACTCAAGATAAATAATTTTACAATCTTAAAAGGTCCTGATTTCTAAGTTCTACATTAAAATCTGTAAGGCAAGGATAGATTTTGGAGTCAGATCAAAGCAGGTTCCAAATTATGCTCTGTTCCTCACCCTCCCTAACACCTTAGCCAAGTTACTTACCCTTTCTTAACCTGTTTGCTGATCTGTGTAATGGGTGTGACAATGTGTCCCTCACAAGATTATTGTGACAATTAAATAAATGATGACAATAAAGCATTTTACCAAAAAAACTCCCCAAACCCCCAAAACAAAAAATGACCTAGCTTAATTACCAAGGCTGTGTGGTTACATCTCAGGTCTAAAAATATCAGAAGGAGAAGACATGCAATGTCAAACAATCAGACAGTCATGCAGCATTAATACCTCATAATGATGTAAGTTAAACAGCATATTGCAGATGACTGTTTTTGAGAAACACTGCCAGTAAGAAAGAGACGGGGGTGAGAAAACAAAATATTTCAATTATATGCAGCGTAAAAATGTGAGAAAGAGATATTAATGCTTACTACCTACCTAATAAGAATTTCATAGGGATTAATGAGCTAATGCTGGTTACCATTTTGGAACTCAGTTGAAGAAAAAATAACACACACACACACACAAGACAGTAAATATCATCCTATAAAATTAGATCATGTATAAAATAAGTTGTGCAGAAGCAGCATGTTCTTCCCCTGACAAATTATCTGCACTCAGAATCCTTGATGCCATGGGATTCCCTCATTTGGTCCAGATCTTGCACACATTTCCATCAAGAAGGGCTGTCCTGTATGACAAGGATGCAAATATCAGTACCTGGGTTTAAATAATGGCTCTCAAATTTTGGGAATTCCTCTGAACACACAAACACACACTCATAGAATAGGGAAAGGTCTCATCATGTGCACAGCAAAAATTACATCTACCAATGGCTGCTGCAAGCAGGAAGGAGACAGGAAGGAAAGAGAGGGAGGCAAAGAAGCCACTCAGAATTCTTGACAAGTTACATGGGTAGCCTATAATTACCATAAATTAATATTTTTAACTCAGGTGTTATTATAATCATTAGTCTTTCTTAGCCTTGGCTTTTAGCTAAACATCAGACAGGTCCAAAAGATGTGTGGTGCCTGCATCCCACCTCTTTCTGGGGGAGGAAATCTAAGTGGCAAATTATGAATTTCTGACTTTGTCTTCAGATTTAGGGTTGATGAACTGTTCCTCTTAATGATTTGAGAGAAAAAAGTGTTAGGAATGGCAGTGACACACACGTGTATATGACTTTACAACAATGCCCTTTTTTTTTTTTTTTTTTTTTGCGGTACACGGGCCTCGCACTGTTGTGGTCTCTCCCGTTGCGGAGCACAGGCTCCGGACGCGCAGGCTCTGCGGCATGTGGGGTCTTCCCGGACCGGGGCACGAACCTGTGTCCCCTGCATCGGCAGGCGGACTCTCAACTATTGCGCCACCAGGGAAGCCCAACAATGCCCTTTTTATCTGTATCAATATACGTGATTCTGTCAACTAATCCCGACTGGCATGGACCCCAATTTACAGATGAAGAAATTCAAACTCAAATCATTATATCGACTTGCATGATAATTAGGACTAGAATTCAAATCTCCATTCTTGTTTTCTATTTCAAGTCACCTCTGTTTCCTCTGATTCCCCATACTCCAATTGACAAAAATAATAACTTTAAACGTTACTTTCTCCATCATGCTCAGACAGATAAATTTGGCTAGAATTAGTTCTGTTTATGAGGACATGTACACACGTACTAAAAAAGGTGTGTGTGTTGGGGGTTGGCATGAAGAAATGGAAGACTTCAGACAAGAAAGAAAGCTCACTAATTAGCAAATTTTGGGTGCTCAAACATTAATAGTCACCACTCCTATTATTTATTACAATAAGTAGCCTTACTGGACTACCACATGCCACCCATCCATGATTTGACCCACACTGTCATTATTTGACTTATAAGTACAAACATATATATGAGCATGCATGTAACACACACACACACACACAAAATCTGTCAATACATTTCAGTCATTTCTTAAATGAACAAGCATCTGGTTTGCCAAAGATGTATTTTTTCTCTGTCTTATTCTATACAAAATCTTTCAGGACTAGGTAAGGGATACTCTGCAGCTTAGATAACAGCATATGTTTCTTTTTCAGAGTCCTTTGATGTGTCTGAATCTTCCCTTTAAAGCCAGAAATTCTGAAGGAACTAACTGAAGAAGTGCAAAAGTTTTAGAAATTTAAATGGGATGAATAATTTTAGAGATAATGATATTAAAGATGCGATTATTAAAGAAGGGAGTGAGGGCAAAGGTCTCCAGGAGCTTGATGGAGAGAATATCTACCGCAATTATTTTAGTAAACTTGTATATGAACAACATACGAACCAGAAACTGTGTCCTCAATGCCAGACATTAGGTCAGGTGATTGCTCTTGGGATAGGGCTGTCAGTACTGAGTGCTGGTATCATGATTTGCATCAATACTATCTATACCTATGTGCCAACAGAATTCCTAATGAGCAGATATTTATTCTAAAACGTTCAAAACGTTTATTTCAAAAGCTAACAACGAGCACAACTCAATGCTACGTCTCTGGGACAGTTTCTGGAGATTCCTTCATAAATGAAGGCACGGTAGAAGTAGCTGGGCTGGATAACCTGCGCATATTCCAAAGAGTAAACGCTCAGTTTCCTGACTGAATCCCCACTTATCTATATATGTGTTTACTTTTTGTCTATTGTTGGTCGTAATTTCTCAATACCTGCTTTACGGTAGCCTAGAGAACTTTCACACACTTTTTAAATGGTCTCTAATCATAACCAGAAAAGCTATTGTTTTACTATTTCTGCCAATAAGAGTTTCCCCGTTCACTGTTGACAGGCTTTGACAGATTGAAGAGGTGCCCATTTATTACCTCAAATCTAAAACCTCTCCTGGCATGGCCCCAAATCACCCACTTTCACCCTCAATGACCTCTCTGTGTCCAGCAGAAGCCCATCACATACCCCCTGTCCCTAAGTGTCAGCCTCCTGCAATCTATTAATCTCTTTCACCTCATAAGAAAAGGTCGATTTTTTGTGTGTGCACGCTCTTCACTGCAGAAAGTCAGGCAGTGGTGGAGATCAGGGGTTGTTATCACTGGGGTATTGATGTTTCTAGGACTGGATCACACTGGAGAACAATCAAGAATGCACAAATTACAAAGCCCCGGCTCTACACACACACACACACACACACACACACACACACACGCTGGGGCCTTCAGAAGGTGATACAGGTTCTCTCTGTAACTTGCAACCCCTAAATGCCAAGAAATAAGAATGGCACTAAACGGCAATGATTGCCCATCTCAGTTCTCATCCCCTTTCATCGAGCCTATAAATACATCTTTAACTAGAGACATAAGTAAGCTTGTAGCAAATAAAGGGGAAATCACTCCAGGGAATGTCGGACTGCCCTAAAAGCTAACCCTATGACCCCCTCACTCCAAATACTTAATAATATCCTACTCTTTGCCTGGTCTTCGACTCCACCGGCCATTGTGACAGGAAGTAGGATTTAGGTGCTAACTCGGCAGTCTCTCTCAGGGTTGGTGCTGGGAGCAGAAGATGGAAGTCCCTGAGGGAGGGACGCTGGCACGTTCTGAGGTGATACAGTTCCTCAGGAAGGTGGACAGAGGCTCCATTTTGCACACTCCCCCAGTCAGAAGCCTCACGCCGGCTTCTCCAGCCCCCTTTAAAGCCCACCACCCCTCGCCCTTCACCTCTTCGACCCGCCCCCTCAGCACTTCTCTACTCACCGGTTGGGGCGGTCAGGACAACGGAGCAGCCTTTGTGTGGTGGAGCCCCTGCCACCGCTCCCAGGCTGGCTGTCAGCCTCCGCGCCTCCATCCCTGAAGTCTGCGACTTCTCTTCTCCTCGCTCCGGAGCCTACGCTCCGGCTGCCCAAAGTCCCCAGGGGCGGCTACTGCCGCTCCATCTGCTCCTGCTCACGGCGCCCCGCTCGGGAAGGGAACGGGATGGTAGGAGCCCGTCCTCGCGGCGACGGGTGAGGGGATCCCCGGGGTCGGGACTCCGGTACCACAGGAACCAGCAGGAGCCGCTGCCACAGGCACCCGGTACCTGGAGAATCGCGAGCCCCACGCCCGCGAGGAGCGCGCCTAGCCCGGCTGAGGAGCCGCCCCCGGCGCCAACTTTTCCCATCGCGAGAGCGGAAAGGGGTCTCGGACCTGGGATGGCGGGGCGGGGCTCTCCGCCGGCCGGCTGTAGGGGGCAGGCGCTCAGGACCCCAACTCCAGTCAAGTTGGGCCGCTGTGGGGGCTGGCGGAGGCGTTGACGAGCAGGTGGCGGCCCCGACGAGGAGCAAGGCGCCACCACGCGGGCTGGAGTCTCGGAGACCCGGGCGCGGCCGCCTGCGGAGCCCACGCGTGGGGCCACAAGGGGCGGGGCACGCACTCCGAGAGGGCACGGCTGCTGGCGGAGACCCCCGGCAAGCACTGCCGACCCTCCCTCTCCCGCACGCTGCCTCTCGCTTTGCTCTTCTTTTGTTCTCTTCCTTCTGTTCTCTTTGCAAGTTGCCCAGATTTCCTCAACTGTCAGAACTCTCACCAGTGTCTTTGGGAAGAGAGGGATTGAGGGAGTCCTACTTTTGCCCCTTTGTCTCTGTGAATTGGCACCTCGATCTAACCCAGAGCACAGCCAATGTGTCTTGGCCTGGGAGAGACGCCAAGAGGGTACTAGAGGACATGCGGTGGGGTTGTGTGTGTGTGTGATAGATCAACAGATTGATCTGCCTTAGATATATCTATAAATACAGATAAACATAGACATATTAGTTCTTCCTATCTATCTACCTACCTACCCACCCACCGACCACCTACTTACCTACCTGTCCCTCCATCTCTCCGATGATGGTGATGGTATTTGTATTTAGGGGTTTCTCCATCAGTCACCATGCTTTACTCCCCTTCACCTTCTATAAAACTCATTCTGTCTAAAACCAGTCTTTTTGCATAATCTCATTTGAAAGAGCACTTTGCTGCTAGCCATGTTCTGAATGTTCTTTGTGTTTACGTAGGCATACACTTCCATGTCCTCCAAAACACTACAAAGTCCTGGGGGGACTCAAAAAGAACCTAAAACTGTGGGCTTGAGACCGTTTTGGTTTTTGCACACTATTATAGTCCCAGGGCTTAGCATAAAACCCAAGACTCCATAGGAAATCAATAATCTAGTATATATATAATTTACATATACTATACAAATTGTTGATACAATTTACTCGTATCAACTCTCACCCTTCTGGCAGGAAGACATGCTTTCTGAAACCTTGGGATGAACTCTCCATAAAATTAGCAGTCTTTTATTTGTGTACAAGGTGCTCTGCCACTAATTTCTGTGAGATCTCAGGGAATAACCACATTTGGTTGCTTAAGCTTGAAAATGAATGGGTTACAAATGAGAACATTCTACAAAATAAGGAACCAGTACAATTAAAAAATACCAGCATCGTGAAGGACAAAGAAACTGAGGAACTGCCCTTAATTAGAGAAGGTTTAAGAAACAAGGAAACAGTCCCTGGTGGCGCAGTGGTTAAGAATCTGCCTGCCAATGCAAGGCACACGGGTTCGATCCCTGGTCCGGGAAGATCCCACATGCCGTGGAGCAACTAAGCCCATGCACCACAACTACTGAGCCTGCACTCTAGAGCCCACGAGCCACAACTACGGAGACCACATGCCACAACTACTGAAGCCCGTGCGCCTAAAGCCCATGCTCCACAACAAGAGAAGCCACCTCAATGAGAAGCCCACGCACTGCAAAGGAGAGTAGCCCCTGCTCGCCACAACTAGAGAAAGCCCGTGCGCAGCAACGAAGACCCAACGCAGCCAAAATGATAATAATAATTATTTATTTATTTATTTTTTAAAAAAAGGAAACAGAAGGTGTGATCCTGGATTGGATCCTAGCCTAGGAAAAGGATATTAGTGGATCAATTGGAAAAACTTAAATAAGTTCTAAAAATCAGTTGACAGTACCATATCACATTTAATTTCCCAGTTTTGAAATTCCACTGAGGTTATATAAGATGTTTATATGTGTGGCAGCTAAACAAAAGGTATAGAAGAATTTCATTTTTGCAACATTTTGTCATCTGGTACTGTTTTAAAATGAAAAAAAAAATTGGTATGGTAAGAACCTAGGGGCAGGACGGGAATAAAGACACAGACCTACTAGAGAATGGACTTGAGGACACGGGGAGGGGGAAGGGGAAGCCTGGGACAAAGTGAAACAGTGGCATGGACATATATACACTACCAAATGTAAAACCGATAGCTAGTGGGAAGCAGCCGCATAGCACAGGGAGATCAGTTCAGTGCCTTGTGACCACCTAGAGGGGTGGGACAGGGAGGGTGGGAGGGAGGGAGATGCAAGAGGGAAGAGATATGGGGATATAGGTATATGTATACCTGACTCACTTTGTTATAAAGCAGAAACTAACACACCATTGTAAAGCAATTATACTCCAATAAAGATGTTAAAAATATAAAATAAAATAATAAAAGGTTTGGATTAAATGAACTTTACAACCTTGTGAGAGACTAGAATTCTTCAATTGTATGACTATAATATCTACCAAGCCAGCTCTCCTGCTGCTGCTATTATAAAGTTCAAACGGAGATTTTAGGGAGGAAAAATGACTGAAAATTGCAAAGTACTTCTTAAAATCCAAACCTTTTCAAGTAGACAGTTTATTTCTAGAAGGGTTAAATGTCTTCAGATTCCTCTGCAGTCTTCACAAAACTAGTAATACTCCTGTATGCACATGTAGGTACTCAACATGCAATAAATGTGTGCCAGAAAGATAATAGCTATTATAACAAAATGTAAAAGTTCCTCTTCTAAATATAAATTTTGTTTCTTCCATGGTAACTTCATTGAAAAATATAATGTCTGGATCTGTGATGGGGCCACTTTGAAGATAACAATGTAACTCTTACTCATTAATAATTAAACCTTTTCTAACAAGTTTAATGGAAGGTTCTTGTACACAAGCTCTTTTGTGAGATGTGTTTTTAGAAGAATCTTCTGAGTTATTCCTTAGAACAATCTAAAACAGGTGCAAAATCAAGCAAAGCAGCCATCTCAGCCATTAAATTTCAGTGTTTCATGAACAAGAGCGCGTCCTAAATGGTAGCTTAGTTCACTCATTAAAAAAGCCTGGAATATTATTCCAAAAATGTCTTTAAAACCCATAAGTAAGGACTTATTCTTGGAAAACTGACCTGTACCCTACTAATAAAGCAACATGCCCACCAGTTGTGGTTTGTATATGGGAGAAAGGAACCTGTGGTCCTCTTCCCTTCCCAAACCACAAATGCTATTTGTTAAAGACCAGAATAGTTGTTTCTCTCTTCTCTCACAAATTCTGGTTTCAGAATTTGCAGAAGCATTTGCTTAGTATCTTTTCTACAAACCTTCCTAACTCCTTTCTAGCCATGATAAGAGTGTGAAAATTATTCCACAGGTGGAAAACCAGATTAAAATGTCAAAATACAAGTAAGTCCCTATAAAAATACAGAGCTGGATAAAGCAAAGGAAAGAGGAAAGAGGGCATAAACAACTTTGAAGGGTAAGGACTAACGTTGATTTTGAAAGTGTTCTTAATATTCTAGCCCTAGATGTTTGTCATCCTCCTAGCAGAAAAGAATGGATATCCAGACTGAAACTTGGTGAGGATACAGATGCCTTGGATTTTTTTTCCTCCATATAAACATTACTTTTCCCTATCTTCCAAATACATTTCCTTAGATCACTTAAAGAGGTGGTCCAAGAGATTCATTTATGGGAATTCATTGAGGCTGGGCAATTTTTTTTCAGCACATTTAAAAATTAAACTACTTTAGTACAGTTGTAGATTTACAGAAAAAATTGTGAAGATACTAGAAAGAATGGGTTCTTAAGGTGGGAGTTCCTCAGTGAAGGTGGTGATCTGAGGAGATCTGGGGCTAGTATTCCCCACCCCATATCAACTGAGCATTCAGCAACTCAAGGTGGAATTTCACTCATAAAAAAGCCAACCATTGTCCCCACCTCCAGAACTAGACCAGTGGTTCAGATATTTTGCTCACAGGGAGAGGCAGGCCAGAGAACAGAGAGCTCCAATCCTATCTCCAACCCCTAAGGAACTGATTTCAATTGCAATGAAGTATGGAGAAGTTCAAGCCTAAGGGCACTCTGAAAATCAGTACAAATTATGATGAAAGGTAATTGGGGAAAGATCAATAGATTCATTGGTGATAAAGGCTGCATGGGAGTTTGTGATTGTCCTCATTTCAGTGGAGAGAAATAAGGACAGTGCCAGCTGGGAAGATCTCTCCTGGGAGGGACAAATATCAAACCCTGACCTCAGGAACTGTCCCTTCAAAGGAGTCCCAATTTGATTGGATTAGTCTGTAAAGGAATTTATGACCCAAGGCATTGTTGAAAACAACAGAGCAATTGGCCAGAATTAATGGAGCTAACAGCTGTGTGTGATCAGGAAAACAGACAGCCAACGAGAGATCTACCATGATCACTGTCATCCTAGGCTGACTTTGGTCATATCCAGGTCTGTGTCCCCTGAGGAGCAAAATCAGAGCTTCACACCGTGTGTGTGGGTGGTGTATGTGTGTGTTTATGAGCAGGGGTGAGGTGGGCTGATAGTTTACACTAAAATAATTCAGACCATCACTAAACAAACAAGGAAATAATAATAAGCAGTAGTGCATAGAATTGCTGGAAATTCTATGAGTAGTGCATAGAATTGCTACAATATATTATCCAAAATGTCCAATTCCAAAAAAAAAAAAAAAGAGAGACAAGCAAAGAGACAGAAAAGTATGATCCATACACCAGAAACAAACAAACAAAAAAAGAACAACAAAAACAACAGATTATGGAAACTGCCTGTGGGAGCAATCAAATGTCATATTTAACAGACTTAAAAGTAGTCATAATAAATATGCTTAAAGAATTAAAGGAAACTGTAATTAAAGTTAAAAAATGGAATAATGACAATATCTTATCAAATAGTCAATATAAAAAAGGAGATAGAAATTATAAAAAAGACCCAAATGGAAATTTTGAAGTTGGAAAGTACATATAATTAAAGTAAAAATTCACTAGAGGGCACAATGGTAGATTTGAACTGACAAAAGAAAGCATTGAAAAACTTTAGATAGACCTATGGAGATGATGCAATTCAAAGAACTGAGAGAAAGAAGAATGAAGAAAAATGAACAGAGCCTTAGAAAAATGTGGGAAGCTAACTCTCTGGACATATATGTAAAAGAGAGCTAGAAGGAGGAGTCAGAGAGAGGAGCAAATGAAATATTCAAAGAAATTATGGCAGAAAACTTTCTAAATTTATCGAAAAACTTTACACATCCAGGAAACTCAACTTTATGAGATTTTCTAGAATATTCCTTTTATGGCAAAGTCTTAAAATTATTAGATCACATAGTCTTGAAATCATTCAACATACTTTTAGTCTTGTCATTTCATACATTGGTCTTGAAATGGATCATCCTCAACCAACCCATACAGTTCTCTGACACACTAGCCCAGGTTAAAAAGAACACGATGTATTGAATTCAAAAAGCCAACCCTAAAAGGTATAAATGAAAAGAATGAATTGGAACACCCAAATTGTTCATTATAAGTTATTTGGGATCATCAGCTTGAGGAAGCCCAGCAAGATAAATGGGTATCCTTCCAAATGTTTCTCTAAGGAATAGTGACAGGCCATGTCAGCAAAGAAGGTATCTAACCTCCTTTGGTTAAGCTGGGTTCTACCCATCTAACTTCAAGGAACTTATCCAAAGATGAATGAGGTTAATTGAAGGCAGATGCAGTAGATTTGGGGCCATTCTATTCCAACAGAGTATATCTGTATAAGTTGAAAAGTGGTCATGACAGTGGCAGAATAGAAGTCCCTTTCTCACTGTGGGTTTTGAGTTGACATAGTCTATAACTGGGGGCAGAGACATATTTCAATGCTAAATTAAGTTCAAACTTTTGATTAAAATTGGATTGGATATCCTAATTTCTGATGTGAGATTGCTTTGTGACTTAAAGTAGGATTCCCTCTTACCAAAAAGTGAACATAAAAGTCATGGACCTGGGCTTCCCTGGTGGTGCAGTGGTTGGGAGTCCGCCTGCCGATGCGGGGGACGTGGGTTCATGCCCCGGTCCAGGAGGATCCCGCGTGCCGCGGAGCGGCTGGGCCCGTGAGCCATGGCCGCTGGACCTGAGCGTCCGGAGCCTGTGCTCTGCAACGGGAGAGGCCACAACAGTGAGAGGCCCACGTACCGAAAAAAAAAGAAAACAGTCATGGACCTGGGGAATTTTCACTCAGGGCCAGAGAAATATCTGATCTTAAACATTTTAAAGGAACAGTGAGAGATAAAGTTTTGTTTTATGTCATGAGTCATGTTTAATCAATACACTGATTTCACACGTTTGCATCTTAAACAATTTGTTTCAAATTCAAGATGTTTAATGAGCCAAAGCTGAGCTAATAGCAAGTCTGTGCACTGATGAATGCCAGATTTTCAAGGCAACATCAGTTGTGAGTTTAATTTTTTTTTTTTTTTTTTTTTTTTTTTGCGGTACACGGGCCTCTCACTGTTGTGGCCTCTCCCATTGCAGAGCACAGGCTCTGGACAAGCAGGCTCAGCAGCCATGGCTCACAGGTCTAGCCGCTCCGAGGCATGTGGGATCTTCCCAGACCGGGGCACAAACCCGTGTCCCCTGCATCGGCAGGCGGACTCTCAACCACTGCGCCACCAGGGAAGCCCTGTGAGCTTAATTTTTAAAACCTTCTGTAATGATATGGAATAATTTTGCAATAGCAATTCAGTGTAATGAATGAAGATTTTCTGCCTTTCAGTCTAAGTCCTTTTTTGAAATTCTAAGTCGGCTACACATTAGTTGTGTTATATGGAACATATTACACATTCCATAGAATTGTGTAATAAATGGCTGGTCTAGGTGATTTTTAATATTGATGGGACGCAGTTCTATAGAATTATCTAAGAGTAGTAATGTCTGAATAAAATATGAATTCCTGTTTCTGTTCATTTACTCGTAACATGATCTTTGGCAAGTTGTTACTTTCTCTAAACATCTTTGTCTTATACTTAAAATGACTGCCCTATATTCCTACAGAGTGTGTGTACTCAAAAAATATTAACATGTGAATGTCTTTGAAAAGTTTAAAGTGCTCTAAAGGTTATTAGGCATATCTGTTTCCTCCTTCTCACCCTATTCTTATCCTTAACTGGATGCTTTTTCTTAAATATCACAAGCACAGATATTCATCAAAAAACCAGAGATACCAAATCTAGATTATCAAAAATCTATTTCATTTTAAACAAGAGGAGTTCAAAATGCAAACAACAATAATTTTATTATCAGTGAAGTGACCAAACATTACTGTGTTGAAAAATCTCCACATTAACCAAGTTACAAGCTTATGTCAAATGACTTTTAATTCTTGTTTCTAGGTAACACCTATTATTTGACTGTTCAAATTTACTCAAATAATTAAGGCAAATGTCTTCAAAGTATAAAATGAAATTAACTATCCATAATGCAAACAAATAATAAATGATATTGCATGTACAAAAAATTGTTATTTAAGGTATTATGTATCAGTAGTAAAATTCCATTTTTCAGGGTATGATTTTTTCTCTTGAAAATTGACCACCAATAGGTTCAGAATACCTATAATGGCTTAACTAACACTTTTATATAGCTCTGGATGCTTTTATATAGTACATGCCTCAGTCAATTTGGAAATCTGGACATTAGATCTCCAGAATTTTGATATACCTGAGTCTCCCTCGACTCTTGTACCTATGACTTTGAATTATTTTAGTCCAACAAACAATATCTCTCTCATTGCATTTTTCCCTCTGTAGCTTCTATTCTAGAAGAGAGAAGTACATTTTATTTTATGTCTTATGTCATCTCTCAGAAGTTTTGATTATTATCATTGTGTCTACCTTGGGAACGTTAGACTATATTGCCACTAGGGACAAACATAAAGAGGTGAACTTGAAGGTTTCCAAATAATTCCCAAGTCAGGGTGAACAAACTGGAGGAAGAACATGGCCTGGCCTCAGCTCCTCCAAGAAATCATATCTTTGGAGGACTGGACCAAGTGGTATGATGCTGTATAGATTCTCTTTCCAGGCTACTTTCTACTTTTCCAGTGGCCCTTACTTTCAGTAACAGACCAACAATTCCCTAGGTTTGATAAAAATCTACACTGAAAAAAGTTCTGAGAATGTCAAGTTACATCTTACTACTAATGAAGTCTGGTGTTGTTCTCCCCATAAAATTAGGCATTTTATGCTTGTCTCTGTAGAAAGGACTATTTTTATCTACGTGTGTGTTTCTCATGCTGGCTGGTACATGCGTGACTACATGGGGACCTCTCCACAAAGTATACTTATTAAATTCTATTTCCAAGGGAACCTTGCTGTCTTATCTTGGTTCCGATGATCAGTCAATGTCCAGTGAATAGTGATAAAGGTTTGGGGCCACATGGGAAGACCACAGATGGCAAAGCTGTGTGTGTGTGTTTGTGTGTGTCTGTGTGTGATGTGAACAGTTTATTTCTCTACCAAAGGATTACCAAAATTCAGCAGGTAAAAAAACAAACAAACAAAAAGATCAGTATGAAGGTGTCTTCCCTGTGACCAAGAATAGAACTATCTGAGAAACCAAACGACCAGTGCAAATTTGGGTAAGTTTGGCCTGCGTCTTCTGTGCCATAGGGCAAGGTGATAATTTTTACTAAATTAGTAAAGCTACTAGTAATATTTTTACTAATTATTGCCATACTAATGACAAAGAGAACTTTTTGAAAATGTAAGAAGTAGACTAACCACAATGGCTGATTCAAACCTGGCCATATCTTAAACAAGCCGCATGAAATTCATGCATAAATCAAATACATATTTTTCATCACAAAAGAGGATGGGTATCTCCCACCTGTGGTAAGCAGAATTCTCAGATGGCCCCAAGTTCCCCAACCCTTTATACAGTCCTCTTCCCTTCTGAGGCAGAACCTGTGAATATGATGGACAGTTACTGCCTTGATTCGGTTATTTTATATACGGCATATGGAGATAGAATAGTCACTCCCATTATTATGTTATATTATATTACCTCCTCCTAGCAGACTAGAGAGGAATTAAGAAGTCAGAGAGATGCAATCCTGCTGACTGGAAGAAAGCAAGTGGCCTTGTTGTGAACTACCTATGGAGGCAAGGTTGTTGAGGCAAGAAATTGAGGTCAACTTCCAGGAGCTGAGAGCTACCCCTGGTTGACAGTTAGCAAGAAAACAGGATCTTAGTAATAGAGCTGCAAGGCAATGCACTTTGCCAACAATCTGTGACCTTGGAAAAGGATCCTGAGCCTCAGATGAGAATTGAATCCCTGGCCAACATCTTGATTTCAGGCTGGTGATTCCCTGAGCAAAGTACCCAGCCAACATGTACCTGGACTCCTAATCCATAGAAATTGTAAGATAATAAATGGGTGTTGTCTAAATCACTGTTTGCAGTAATTGGTTACACAGCAATAGGATACTAACAAACGATTAAATAACTAGTCAGTACATTCATTTACTAACTTAATAAACATTTACTGTTTACTACAGCATAATAGGTAGTGGGGAGTCAGTCAAACATGACTACCATCACTCCAATGCAAATGAAAAAAGATTTCCATTAGGAACTAGCTCACCTGTTCAAAAAGAAATAACTCCCTGAACTTCTCAGGACATTGCCATCTGTTTGTTAGGGATAAATATGTAGATTCAGATTACAAAGGGGATAACTAGAATTTACACTCAGACTTCAAAGACAGCCAGGTTATCACAGGATTGAAAATGATTTCTTCATGTTGCAACTCTTTTCCTTCCTCTCCATTGTTCTCTCCTTTTCTGTCCAAGCCAGAAACAAAGGCAAACGTTCCATGTTATGAGAAAGATATTTGTAAAGAATGCTCCAATTTTCTGAGATGTCAGCCTTGGAAAAGCATCCCTTCTCCTCCCAAAAGTCCCTGACTCAACTAGCCTCAAGTTCAGATTTGTGGCTGCAGAAATCATCCATGGAGTCCTGGTTTCAGCCACATCATGCCTGGGAGACACAGTGAATAATAAATGGCATTCAGCTACAGAATAAAGGGTTGAGGCAACCCTTTATAATTTCTCTCACTCTAGCTCAGGCAGAAAATAGCCCCTCCCAAACACCATCGTTTCCCCCACACCTACGAACACAGTCTATTTTCATTGTTTCACACCTCTGCCATTCCAGATGGCAAAACTGCAAGTATTTTCCTTATACTATAAGCGTTAAAATCCAATTTAAATTGTATAACCTGAAATAAAATTCATCCCTTTGGAAGTTTATTTTTTCTCACTCTTTCAGCTTCTTCATTTGAAGAGATTAGGGAAATTCTATCATTCTGTGAAGGGACTAATGGTCTAAACCAAGAGAGCAAGGAAGAAAATGAGAAGGAGAGAGGGAGGGAGGGAGGGAGGGGGCAGGAGCTAGAGAAACTGAAAGAAGGAGCCTATTGCATTACTGAGTGGCTACCGAACATGCAGGAGGCTCAGTGTGGAGCATTTACAGGGACGTGAGACTTAGCTAAGTTTCAGTTTGCTGACATGGCACACTGGGCACATGCAGCTCCATCTTGGGCTTAGAAATTCATTTCAACAACACTAACGTCATAGTTAATGTTATAAACATGTGTTTCCCCTTGTATAAGAAATTAATTTCTCCTCACTGTCATTACTTATTCATTATGATAGATTGTCTGCTATGCAAATATTAGAGTTAACATAGGTAAAGCCCTTAGCTTAATCCCTGTTATAATTGTTATTATCATCACAGTGTGTAGTGTACCTGGGTTGAAGGGCAGTTGTATAAATTTTAAGGTAGATATCCCAAAATAAAACAGAAATTTAAAAAATTATTTTATAGATGATTCTGCCTCCCATCCCCCAGATGACTTCATTCACAGCATAAAGTTCTTCTAATTATCCTCAAACTTACTTAAATACAAGCTTAAAATGCCTGACTTTCCTAACTTTGTCATCTTCTCTCACCAGGTAGACTCCAGTGTTCTGTCTGCAGAACTGATGCTGCTCTCTGTTTAAAGAAAATTTGGCCTATAAAACTAATTCCAAGATTGCAGTCTTTGTCTTGAAAATAAAACTTAGACATGGCATGTATCTTTGGTCTATTTCAATAATGTCAGATCTCTTGCAGCTCAAACTCAAATGTTTGATAGATTGTAAATTGAGATGCCTCTAAATGGAGAAGGCATGAGCCCTTTATATGTAACTGTCACTTTTGGAAGACTGTATGAGTAGTGATGTACAGAAGACACAAGGGCCACTTTGATAAACAGAAAGGGTCATTTTAGGGTTTTAGGCAGTGGTAAATAAATCAACCCATTTCAGCCTGCTGTAAAGACAGGGATCAGGGCAAAAAGAAAAAACAAAACAAACAAAACCTGGAATACTCACCCAGAAGTGTCCCTCCCAATTTCCCCATGTAAAATCTTATAAAGATATGTTTTAATATTATATTTCTCCACCACAGTCCATTACACTCAACCAGGCAACCCTACCAGTCAATGGAGCTGACATCATTTTGCTTACAGTATTTAGAGAAATTAAACTGTCAGTCTTCATTTCTCCTGATGCCTATACCAACATGTCCCATTTTTGTCTAAGAAGTTTATTTGAATTTAAAATCATCCTGGTGGCTTCAGAGTCCTTACTTTCAGATTTCTAGCTTCTGATGAGACTGAGGATACTGGAGTCTAAACCATCAATAGAAATAAAATTTGACCATATCAGAGGGAAATGGAAGTACTTTTCTTCCTGCCTGCCTTGAAATTCTGTAATTAGAAAGCTCAGAATTATTTTGGATCCAGAGATGACCTCATTGTTGCTGAGATAGAAGGGTAGAGGCTTATGAACTACATCCCAGGATTAGAGCAAACAGCTGGGAGGTGAGGAAGAATCCTCCCATCTATGAAATTGTTATTACAATACTCCCCCAACCAGGTGATCACCCCAAATCTGCACCACAGAGGACTTCTCTGGAAGTGGCATTGTGTTACCTTTCTTGTCATTTCAGAAGCCTGAGTTCCATCAAAGGAGAACTTTGGAGATTCAGATGCAGGACCTCACACAGCTATCCAATCAATGAAACTTAACAAGCAAAGCAAGAAGGACAATAGAGAAACAATGGACACTGATCTCCACTGTCCTCCTTGACGCAAATCACTACATGCCTGGCTCTAGGTTAAAACACCCTGTGGGTGAGCTTGACTTTAAGGGCCACCCATGCACGTTTCTAGATTCTATCATACATTTGTATCCATTCACACAGCCTCCCAGCAGTCTCACATTGCTTTCCATCACTCCAAACTCCCAGCCTACATTTAGTTCCTACCCTACCTTGTGCTGCTTGTCAAGCCATGACTCCTCCATTCCTCATTCAGGGCAGTGACATTTCTATTCGCTTCCTGCCTTCAGGAAAGGCGAAAGCCACTAGTCATTCAACAACCCATGGAAATCAGTTTAACCAGCTAACAGTTAGGTCAGCACTTCTCAAAGTGCATTCTGAACTAGCAGCATTAGCATCACTTGGGAAACTTTGTTAGGGATGCAAATTGTCAGGCAACACCTTATAGAGCTGAGGGTGGGAGGAAATCCCTGCAATTCATGTTTAACAAGGCTTCAGGATGATTCAGATGCATTGTGAAGTTTTTGAACTGCTGAGTGAGAATAACTCAATCTGATTAAACTGATTCACCTGAAAATATGAACAGCTGCTAGATTTTGCACTCAACATCTTTTTTTTTTTTTTTTTTTTTTTAAGTAGAGCACTTTTTGACCTAAAACAAAACACTTTGGGGACATGGCTATCTCTTACTCATGTTTGTATGTTCCACATGCTCAGTCACTCCAGCAGGCTTTCAGTTTGGGGAACAAACTTCTGTTTGTTTTCCACATGTACATGAGCGTGTGAAGCCAGGAGGGAGATACTGGATCCCAGTTTGTTGGTATAAACTGTCACAAAGCCTGAGTGTTGTCTCTAATTTGGTTCTGTGCAGGATGTATACATAACTGCTCAATTACAATAAAAGATCAACCACCAGGAAGGCTCCCTGCATTCACTGTGGATAGAAGGAAACCTGGCCTCTAATCAGTGTTGTCACTATAAGTGACTTGGGAGATTTCTAGTTCTACCACTCCATGCTCCAGTAGCTACTTCCCAAACCTTTTCAAGAAAGCACACAATCTTTAAAAATAAGAAACAGAAACAGTACCAGATATTCAAATACACTTCCAAAACAATTGTTGTAGTGTCACTGACAAGCCTAGCAGATGCTGTCTGGATAAAAATTATGTGAATTACCAAAGGAGCTGGAACTGAACCATGAACAACAGACAAGAGACTGTTCCATCTTCCTTGCTTCAGGAAATTGAGAAAAGGACTAAGCTGCTGAACTCCTCATTAAATAAAGGTTATTTACACATTCTTTTACAATAGTTCAATTTTGGCCCAACAGTGATAATATTTTTACTATACTTATAAATTACCTGCCTTCATTTCTTTAGCCCTAGCTTAGTTTGGATATGATCTGATTTCAAAAAGAGGGCTGGTTTCCCTTCCTTTTGAATTTGAGGGATGCGGGTAATACTAATTGCTAAACTAAACCATATTCAGAGGCAATCTTCATGGATCCTAGGTTATCAAAAAAAGGCATTAAACTAAAATGTTCAATAGCAGAAATGCAGGCTAGAATGATGCATTTTTACTTCAATCAATTGCATTTGATTATTTTTACAATGTTATTACTATGATCACAACTGTCTCATTTTGTCACTAGAGAGTCACCCAAGGATATGTGGCTTGAAATCAAGAATATGAAACATTATTTTCTTCAGAATACAGTTGTAGGGTAACATTCCATTCAGGAAGCTCAATGTATTAGGCAAAGTCCAGACACTTAGAAACAGGGAGAAAGACACTACGCAAAGAGCAGTGAACTTGACCCTAAGCAATGTCATTAAAGAGTTGCATGACCCTGGACAAATCATACTACTCCTACCATAAAGTTCCATGAAAGACACTTTGATGAAAACTATTTAATGCTCCCATGCCTTTGCACAAGCTGTTCCCTTTGCAGGAAAATCATTCTTCCCTTTTCCATAAGGTCCACTTATAGTATATTCTTTCTTTTCCTTCAAGTCTTCACTCAAGCAATGCCTTATTAGATCTTTTCTGGCTCTTCTTAGTTAGAGCTGACTGTAAAATATATTCAACAATAATGACAACTTCTAACATTTATACTGGGTATATAAAATGTTATGGTGGCAATAGATTTCAATAATCACATTCTTGTGATTTTTTTGTCTACATACCTGCTGGCCCTATCAGATATGTGTCTTAAAAACATAAACTGTGCCTTGCCCAACTTTGATTTCATGCCATCCGTATCACCCATCATACATTTACTCCTAGACATTTAATAAAATGGTTGAATAATGATCTTACTCAGTAACATGAGATAATGGTGACTATGCTGTCCATCTCACGGAATATTAGATCAGTGAAATAAATGGATAATGAAAATACAAATAGGGACTTCCCTGGTGGCACAGCAGTTAGGACCTCCGAGCAGGGGACACGGGTTCGATCTCTGGTCAGGGAACTAGATCCCACATGCATGCCGCAACTAAGAGTTTGCATGCCACAACTAAGGAGCCTGTGAGCTGCAACTAAGAATCCCACCAACCGCAGCTAAGGAGCACACGTGCTGCAACTAAAGGAGCTGGTGAGCCGCAACTAAGGAGCCCGCCTGTTGCAACTAAAACCCAGCACAACCAAATTAAAAAAAATATATATATATATATATATAAAGAAAATACAAATAATAATTTTAACAAATCATGTGTATGTCAGAAGTTATTATAATCCTCCAAACAAAGAAAATCTTTGTGAGAAATCATATAATTGCTCATCAACAAAACAAGAATCTAGGTTGTGAAAACCCTAATGCATAACCTCAAGCTGCTCATCAGGAGATTAAAACAAACACCATATGCTGAATCAAAAAGGGAAAGGTGAAGCCCTGCTATTTACATTTATTTATTTATATTTTTTGTTGTTTTCAAGATACAGAGTATGGAGAAATGCAAGGCATGGCAAAATGAAAATATACTTTGAAACAAAAGCCACATTTAAAAAAATACTTACAAACACTCACTCTGTCACAAGCCTATTCTTACAATGTCAAGTCTGCTTCAGAAATGTAGGACCATTCCCTCCTTCAGAGGATCTAGGTGAATAACTGATTTCAACAAGGTGCGTGCTCCTTCAATACCATATAGGATCACATGAGGCATTAGAAAGACCATCGGATTGGGTTTGACTCATAGAAGGAGCCCAAGGAGAAAAATCACTATGATTAGGACAGCCGTGGGTCACCTCTGTTACTGCTGGTCGGAATGGTTATCTAGGCTTTGGTGGCCTTAATACCCATCCTGTGCTCACATGAACACAGCTGGGAGGCAAGAGGAAAGAACACACTACTAAGGCCAAGGGGATACATGGGAACAAGGGAAAACAAGGAACAAAATGGCACTTGAATCTTGGTGGTAACACTAATACTTCTTGAGGCAGGGTACAAGGCACTGCAACTAGAATAGCTGGGCCATTAAAACTCCTACTGGGGTTAGGATAGGGAAGGAGGAATGTAAAATAATGTTAGCTGAATATATTCATGCTCATTCTTCTCTCCTGCTAGTCTACACAATATAATAAGCTCTGTGAAACTCCTCTAACCTAGCACACAGCCTAACGTATAATGGGCAACATACAAACATCTGTTTAATAAAAATAATTGAATTAATGTTAACAGTCACATATTCAAACAGAAGTGTACCTTGGGTCTATTCAACAGGGAGTGTGCTTTGAGGGTGAATAAACAGTTTAAAATCTGAGACAGGGAAACATTAACCTAGAGATCAATATCCTGAAAGAACATTCCAGAAAATGTGTTTCTACCTCGAGATACAAGAGTGGGGCAGATGTGTGGTCCGGCACTTACCTCTATTCCTGTTCTGCTCAGCATCGTCCTAAAGCCACAGCAGGGGAAGAGTCCTAGAGATATAGAAATGGGATCCAGGTCAGGTTCTGCTATCGTCAGCTACAAAGTCTGGACAAGGCATTTTGGTTTTCTAGGTCCTACTTCTGATCTAAAAAAATGGTGATGAGCCTGGCAACTCACTCTGTGCTTCAGCCTGATGCCAAAAGCAATTCAAAGTCTAAACCCAGGCACAGCCTATGGATTCTACAACAATCAATGTGTTTCCATCATATCTCAAATTTTACTTTTTAAAATTCAAGCACATCCCTCATTTTAACTCAAAATCTACCAATGTTTGTTCTAATGTTAAATACATTTTTATGTATAAAATCTTGTAAGTGAAGATAAATCTTCCTGAAAGCTGAATTCGTTTTAGCCTTTGATTTCTAGTAATCCCTAGTAGGCCACTTCATGCCCTCATGGGTACTGCACTTCAGTTGCAAAAGCACAAAGGTAAATGATGTTTATTTCCTCTTTTATGTTCAAAATCTAACTGTAAAAATAATTTTAAAGATCACTCTCCCTCTTTTAACCCAAACTTAACACAATTTCGCTTTTCTTCTACTCTATGATATTTTGAACTAAAATTGTCCTTTGATTAGTAAATTTAGGGAATGTTAAATCTAGGGGAACTGTTAGTAAATCCTTAAATTACTTTAGCATCCTTTGTTGATTGATAGGATTCATTGGTTCCACACCTCACTTCTCAGCAAATCAAATCAAGATATGTATTAAATATCCAGTAAAATTTTTCTCCCTTGTCTAAAAGCATGTTATAAATGTCGTAATATTTGTTTGTGTTCATACCAGCTAGCTCACTTGCTTCTTGATCATACATGATTGAGATTCCTACAGATAGCATATTTGTTTCCATTCTTTTGTTTGTTGTTATTGTTGCTGTCTTCCTTATCAGGGTTATAATTTTTAGACCTGTTTCATCAGGGGCATACTACTGTGTTTTGTGTTTAAGAAAAATGCCTGGGTTGCTGAGGGTTAAAATATATTGAGAAATTCCAAGATTACTTGGCAAGAACATGTTCTATCTCTAATTTTCTTGAGGACAATTTACCAGGTTTTCCCCACAATGACCTTTCAAATTGAGTAAAAGCTGCTTAGCTGCTAGGAGCATGAAAGAGAGACTCTATTGGCAACAGTCCTCGGGAGGTCGCTTGTGTTATGCCACCAAAAATTAGTGAGGTCTTTAAATCAGAAGGCTACCTCTAACCCTCGGGGTAGGAAGCCAGGGACTGTCTCATTATGAGTTAAATTTATTAGCATCAAGGACACATGTCCAACTGTGAAGGACTCTCCCAAGATACGTCTCTCAGTCACCATATGTGACAATCTATGTCACAAAAAGAATTTTCCAGCATTCATAATAATCAGTTAGCAAGTTTTCTTTGAGGAAACAATTTAATACAAATAATAAAGTTTAATCTGAATGGGGAAAATGCATCATTAACTTTACAATGGATAATTTTTTTATTTTTGAAACTCCATTATCATAATCCACGTTGAAATGTATCCCCAAAGCTAATTTGAATCAAATATAAGTGTAACACATACTCATAGGTTGTTGCTGACCCAGTACTTTTAATTATATGGATAGAACCTCCCTTGTTGAACAGAAACGTTTTTTGGTTTCAATATATTGTATAATTCAAAACTACACTACATGCATTCTGAGTCAACTGAAGTCAAGTAAAAACAAGAGATCTGCGTCACTTATTCCAGGTCCTCAGGCTTAGAACACTCCTTAAATATGATCAGGAAAACAATTAGGAAACTTTACCTTTTGCAAGGTAGAGATTTTAATTTTATCTGTGGCTGTGATTCAGAATTAAGGACTTTATAATAAAGTTATCAAAATGGAAGGGTTATGTCTACCTGAAAGATATAATAAAGAATAATTCATAATAAATACTTCAGTAATTTGTTAATTAAATTAACAATTTAATAGTGATTGAAGAGGTTAAAAAAAAGAAGGGGCAAGAGACTGGAGACAAATTATTCAGCCATTATTGAGGGAGAAATCAGAAGGCAGGTCTCTAGTCTTCAGGGGTAGTTGTTCACTAAAGGCTATGAAATAACTGCTTAGGCAATGTTTTTCTTTATAAATGATATTTTATATCTATGTATAGATATAGAGACATATTTATATATATAAGTATGTTCACAAAAGTATACACAAGTACCCAACTTGAAATTTTTTTAAAAACTGAACACCCCATGTAACCAGCATTCCAACCAATTAACAGAACATTACCAGCACCCTAGAAGCTCTCTTTTTTCCCAGTCACTACTCCTGGAAAGGTAAACATACTTTTATTCACAACAGCAAAGATTAGTTGTGTAATTTTTTTCCTTAACATAAATGAAATGCTATAGCATTTCTATTACATCTGGCTTCTTTCGCTCAACATTATGTCTATGAGATCCATCTCTCTTTGTGCATACAGTTCTAGATTGTTCATCCTCAGTACTATATAGTTTTCCGTTGAGAGACTATGCCACATTTTATTTATACATCTTAACTTTCATGGATTTTTTAGTAGTTTGCTTAGGTTAATTTCTTTTTTTTTTTTTTTTTTTTTTGTGGTACACGGGCCTAGCACTGTTGTGGCCTCTCCCATTGTGGAGCACAGGCTCCGGACGCGCAGGCTCAGCGGCCATGGCTCACGGGCCCAGCTGCTCCGCGACATGTGGGATCCTCCCGGACCAGGGCACGAACCCATGTCCCCTGCATCGGCAGGTGGACTCTCAACCACTGCGCCACCAGGGAAGCCCTGCTTAGGTTAATTTTAAATGTTGGCATAGACTCTTTATAATTCTGTTATAAATTTATGTTATTCAAGATACAAAATCATATATGGTATGTTAGAATAAGCCTTGAAAAAAACCTGTAGAAAATGTGTCAAAAGCTACTATTAACCTCAATTCCTCTTGGTCATCTTACTATATCTTTATTCAATTTGTATTTAATTTTTTTCTAAATTAACATTTTATTTCAGTATTGGAGTGGGGGAATAACTCATAAATAATTTAAGCCCCACTAAATCCATCTAGTCAAAAATTATTATAACCTACTAATTATCTAAAATTGTACTAAGCCAAGCCTATAGCATAGAGCAGAACCATTCTTTTCTGAATGACATCTGCCAAGGTGGGAAAAAAAATGAAGTCAGCAAACAAATGACTATTTGCTTACCTATGTATGTGAAATTGACTAATCAGTCTGAGTTCACCTTGGGGATAAGAAGGTGACCATTAATCCTCAAACGCTCCAGCAGAATTTATTACAAACACACAATCCAGTAGGTTGAAAGACATGTGCTCTCATACTGACATATTTTCATGTCAAAGGTACATTCCTCATAATGTAACATATCGGGCAAAAGAAGAAACACTCACTGACAACATATCGAACTCAAGTTTTTGTTTAATTATTTGCAGGATTATTTGGTTCTTGCTGCCATTGACCACACAGACGGTTGCAAAAATTTTGTTTGGCCTAATTCTCCAAACCTTCATTTTTGATGAGATGCCAGCACAGAGTTCTCTGTCTTTCATTCTCCATATATATATATAAATACACCTTATATCTATCTTCTCATCATTCTCAAATTATTTATTAATTTTACCTGAGGCCCTAGTTGGGGGAAATGTATTATGACTCTTCCTATAGTACATGATGTTGCCGTATGGCTCCCTTATCCATTTCTATCACTAGTAAGGTCTCCACCATCTGCAGAGAAAAGTTCCTAGAATACTGACAGCTTCCAAGCTCTGTGTGTTTCTGCTTCTCTGGATGAGGATTTCATGCAGTGACATGGGAGCTTGCTCCGAAATATGCAAAGCAGACCAGAACTAGAGGGCTTTTAACACACTCAGGACAACCCTCAACCTAAGTTCCCAACCATCCCAGCAGGATGGAACTCCAGTTGCCAACAGTCATGACTCACTCATTCCACATAATCGGTTGGCTTTTTCTCCCACCCCTCCTTCACCTACTCCCTCACCCTTGCTCTGCTCCCTGAGATTACCTCCTAAACAAATAACTTTATTTCAGTCTTTTTGTCGCGGTTTGCTTTGGGAGAAACTGAAGCCAGGCATTTCCTCTCTTATGAACTTTAACTCCTTAAAGTCATATTAATAGACATCAACTGTATTCTAAAAGTTCAATTCAGAGAGCTGTTAATAGGTTTTTTTTTTTGTTTTTTTTTTTTTTATGGTACGCGGGCCTGTCACTGCTGTGGCCTCTCCCGTTGTGGAGCACAGGCTCCGGATGCGCAGGCTCAGCGGCCATGGCTCACGGGCCCAGCTGCTCCGTGGCATGTGGGATCTTCCCAGACCGGGGCACGAACCCATGTCCCCTGCATCGGAAGGCGGACTCTCAACCACTGCGCCACCAGGGAAGCCCAATAGGTATTTTTTGGGAGGAGAAAGATTTAAACAGTTGTTTTTGCTCAAGCATTTATTAGAAATTTAAGTGAATTGAGGTGCTCCCAGAGGAGGCAAAAGTTATTAAAAAGCACTTGCCAAATTTATTTGATCGAAGAACTCCCTTTGCTGTGTATTCATCTACCAGGTTGCTACTGGCTCTTAGATCAGAACTCAAATATTTTAAAAGGAAATATCAATGAGGTGGAGACTACTGCAAACAGGAAACCGCAAGTTTCCTGTAAAGACACTGGGTTCTACTCTGTAGCCAGGTCCTATCGACCAGCCTTGATCCTCACTTGTAGTGAACTCTTCCCCAATCCATTGTAGTCCTTAGTCTTCTCAATTATAAAGTAAGTGTACTGAGTCAGAACCCAATATGTTTCTTTAAAGTTTTAAGATTATATAGCTAGTATGGATTGATGCAGTGTTTTCCTGTGTAGATTGAGTCCACCAAGAGATTCCTTGGGTCAGAGTTTATCAAATAAGCTACCTTCTGTCGTACAAAATAGAAAAATCAACCAAATGATTATGTCAAAAAAGCTTACAAAGGTAAAAGCTTAAATGGCTAAAGGAATGACTTAAAGTGGGGCTTGAAAAATATCACCAGGACCCACCCTATTCCATCTTTCTTCCCAGCTCTGTTTCTTCCATGTAGGCAGGTATAATCTTTGTCCTCGGAGGTGTACAGCTGCTCTGAATTTCATGTTTTTAGCTTCACCTCCAGTTTGAAAGAGAATTTATCTTTCCCTCAGAATCAGACAAATGTCCAGGGTTAGCCTCTCATAGGTTGGATTAGATTGAATTACTACATCTGAAACAAATTAGGTAGGGAGGTAAGCTCTCAAATGGTGGAAAATCACTACACATTAGAATCACCTTCAGAGATTTAAAAATTACTTATGCTGGGGGCCAGCTGTAGACTAATTAAGCCTGTATATCTGTGAGTGAGAATCAGGCATTAGTATATTTTAAAGTTCCTAAGTGATTTCAGTGTTTATCCAGAATAACCACTGCTTTAGACCTGGACTATAATGACTCATATACAGTTCACCTGGGGAATATTTCAAAAGGCAGATTTTGATTCAGTGGGTCTGACGCAGGGCCCAATACACTATATTTCTTCCTTCCTCTTCCTTCCTCCCCTACCCACTCCCTCCCTCCCTCCTTTCCTTCTTTTCTTTCTTTTTTCTTTTTCTTTCTTTTTTTGGACATTGGAAGCTTTATTTTTAAACCTCACACAGACAGAGCACGGAGGGCTGGATGACTGAACACTGGGCCAAAGGAAGCTTGTACACATAAGCTTAGCAGTCCTGCTCCAAGGGATAAAACTTCGGGCTGGCCTGGGCTTCTGTCCATCCGTCCAGCGGCCTTGCCCACCTGCCCCAAGGGAAGGCTGGCCACTCTGGGCTGCAGCCTTAGGGCACCACCCACAGTGGGAGGACAGGTCTGCCCAGAGCCTTTGATAAATGAGGGTTTACATTTCTGTAAGTCGTTTTGGAGCTTAAATTGTAGTGTTCTAGATATTAAAAACAGATTTTGTAAGTCCCTGGTGAGGTCATCAGGTTAATTAAAGGACTTTTGAAACAATTCCAATTTCTGATCCCTCCTAATATCTGACAGATACCATCAAGAATAAGTGTTGAGGTATAAAAATACTATATGTGTATATATAAAACAGCAACAGAACTATACCACATTTCGAAAGCAAATGTACTGTGCAGAGGACGCTACACAGTTTAACTTAAATGCATTTATAATCCTGGCATCACTTCCCACTCTTTTCAAGGAAAAATATTTAAATAATTTAAATAAAAGTCACGGGGTGATATTTACCGTTTAGGAATTTAAAAGGGTGGTACATTCCAGCACTTTACCAGCACATCTGCTTGTGGTCTCACAAGTAGCCTTCCTTGAAGCCTGCTCACCATCAGTTCATTTGGTTTCAAAAGGCGCTCGGAGTTTGCAGAAGACCACCAAGAACTGTGGTAAGAGTCTTTGTTGGGATCGGTTACAAAAATACCAAGTCGTCATGGACCAAAACGCTTCAACGCCACCACAGAAACGGTACAGAAGTGCTCAAACCGGAGGAGCAGTCAACGGGCCCAGAGCATACAAAAGCTTTAAATATAAGTTGAGTATATACAGAAGCCGGGCAGAGGAATTTCAGGAGCTTCCTCCGGGTCAGGAAGCATCTTTCGGGAGGAGCCCGGGGCCTCAGGCTGAGGATTGGGGAGGAGCCCGACCAAGAAAGGAGCCACCGGCTCAGGCCGGTTCTCAGTGACTCACTCCTTGAGGACGGTGCCGGCTGGGCCTTGGCAGGTTCACCGAGGGCCAGGCCGCAGGTGTCCGCGGCTTCAGGCTCCTCGCAAGTCGGGCCCCGTGCGCTTGGCTGCGCCCTGGAGGCCACCTGGAGCCTGCGTGCTGGGTCGGGGAGAAGGCAGAGCGCCTGCAGCCTGAGGCTCGCGCTGTGCCGAGCGCTTCTTTGGCAACTTGAGGTGCGTCCAAGGCCACCTGGGCACCAGCACGGACGACACCGTGCCCAGGGCGGGGCACGACTCTCCCCACAGTGCAGGCTGCGAGTCCAAGCAGGGAGGGCGCCAAGGGAAAGCCAGGAGAGAGGCTGGGCGAGACCCTCGGGAGCCCAGCGCCGAGGCTGAAGGTTCTGGGTCCTGGAAGAGACTGGGGTCAGGGGCGGGGCCCCCGGGGTCAGGGGCGGGGGGTCAGGGGCGGGGCCCCCGGGGTCAGGGGCGGGGGGTCAGGGGCGGGGCC